>NC_044550.1:136906780-137235280 GCF_007565055.1 Rhinopithecus roxellana
GGATCTCTCTGCAGAAATCCTACAGCCAGGAGAGAGTGGGAGACAATATTCAACATTCTTAAAGAAAGGAATTTTCAACCCAGAATTTCATATACAGCCAAACTAAGTTTCATAAGTGAAAAAAATAAAATCCTTTACAGACAAGCAAATGCTGAGACTTTGACACCACCAGGCCTACCTTACAAGAGCTCCTGAAGGAAGCACTAAATATGGAAAGGAAAAACCGGTACCAAGCACTGCAAAAGCATAACAAATTGTAAAGACCATTGACGCTACAAAGAAACTGCATCAACTAATGGGCAAAATAGGCTGGGTGTGGTGGCTCACACCTGTAATCTCAGCACTTTGGGAGGCTGAGGTGGGTGGATCACGAGGTCAGGAGTTCAAGACCAGCCTGGCAAACATGGTGAAACCCCATCTCTACTAAAATTAGCCAGACGAGGTGGCAGATGACTGAAATCCCAGCTACTTGGGAGGCTGAGGCAGAGAATCACTTGAACCCAGGAGGCAGAGGTCGCAGTGAATCGAGATTGCACCACTGCATTCCAGCCTGGGTGACAGAGTGAAAATCTTTCTCAAAAAAAAAAAAAAAAAAAAAAAGAGCAAAATAACCAGCTAGCGTCATAACAATAGGATCAAATTCACACATAACAACGTTAACCTTAAATGTAAATGGGCTAAATGCCCCAATTAAAAGACACAGATTGGCAAACTGCCAAACTGCATAAAGAGTCAAGACCTATAGGTGTGCTGTAATCAGGAAATCCATCTCATGTGCAAAGACATACATAAGCTCAAAATAAAGGGATGGAGGCATATTTACCAAGCAAATGGAAAGCAAAAAGTAGGAGCTTACAATCCTAGTCTCTGATAAAACAGACTTCAAGCTAACAAAGATCAAAAAAGACAAAGAAGGGCATTACATATGGTAAAGGAATCAACACAACAAGAAAAGCTAACTAGTCTAAGTATATATGCATCCAATACAACAGCACACACATTCATAAAGAAAGTTCTTAGAGACCTACAAAGAGACTTAGACTCCCGCACAATAACAGTGGGAGATTTTAACACTGCACTGTCAATATTAGATCAATGATACGGAAAATTAACCAGGATATTCAAGCCTTGAACTGAACTCCAGACCAAGCGGACCTAATAGACATCTACAGAAATCTCTACCCCAAATCAACAGAATACACATTTTTCTCAGTATCACATTGCACTTATTCTAAAATTGACCACATAATTGAAGTAAAACAATCCTCAGCACGTGCAAAAGAATGGAAATCATAATAAATATTCTCTCAGATCACAGTGCAATCAAATTAGAACTTGGGATTATGAAACTCACTCAAAACCACACAAGTACTTGGAAAATGAACAACCTGCTCCTGAATGACTACTGGGTAAATAACTAAATTAAGGCCAAAATAAATAAGTTTTCTGAAACCAGTGAGAACAAAGACACAACATACCAGAATCTCTGGAACATAGCTAAAGCAGTATTTACTGGGAAATTTATAGCACTAAATGCCTACAGGAGAAAACAGAAAGACTCTAAAATCAACACCCTAACTTCATAATTAAAAGAACTACAGAAGCAAGAGCAAACAAATTCAAAGGCTAGTAGAAGATAAGAAATAACTAAGAGCAGAACAGAACTGAAGGAAATAGAGACACAAAAATCTCTTCAAAGAATCGATGAATCCAGGAGCTTTTTTTTTGAAATGACTAACAAAATAGCTAGACCACTAGCCAGACTAATAAAGAAGAAAAAAGAGAAGAATCAAATAGACACAATAAAAAATGATAAAGGAGATATCACCAATGACCCCACAAAAATACAAACTACCATCAGAGAATAATATAAACTCCTATACTCAAATAAACCAGAAAATCTAGAAGAAACGGATAAATTCCTGGACACATACACCCTCCCAAGACTAAACCAGGAAGAAGTGGAATCCCCGAATAAACCAATAACAAGTTCTAAAATTGAGGCAATGATTAATAGCCTACCAACCTAAAAAAGCCCAGGACCAGAGATATTCACAGCTGAAATCTACCGGAGGTACAAAGAGGAACTGGTACTATTCCTTCTGAAACTATTCCAAAAAAATAGAAAAAGAGGGACTCCTCTCAAACTCATTGTATGAGGCCAGCATCATCCTGATAGCAAAACCTGGCAGAGACACAACAAAAAAAGAAAATTTCAGGCCAATATCCTATGAACATAGATGCAAAAATCCTTATTAAAATACAGGCCAACTGAATCCAAGAGCACATCAAAAAAGTTATCCACCAAGATCAAGTCAGCGTCATCCCTGGGAGGCAACGGCTGCTTCGATATATGCAAATCAATAAACGTAATCCATCATATAAACAGAACCAACAACAAAAACCACGTGATTATCTCAATAGATGCAGAAAAGGCCTTTGATAAAACGCAACACCCCTTCATGCTAAAAACTCTTGATAAACTAGGTATTGATGGAATGTATCCAAAATAATAAGAGCTATTTATGACAAACCCACTGCCAAGATCATACTGAATTGAAAAGCTGGAAACATTGCTTTTGAAAACCGGCACAAGACAAAAATGTCCTCTCTCACCACTCCTATTCAACATTGTATTGGAAGTTCAGGCCAAGACAATCAGGCAAGAGAAAGAAATAAAGTGTACTCAAATAGGAAAAGAGGAAGTCAAAATGTCTCTTTTTGCAGATGACATGATTGTGTATTTAGAAAACACCATCGTCTCAGCCCACAATCTCCTTAAGCTGATAAGCAACTTCAGCAAAGTCTCAGGATACAAAATCAATGTGCAAAAATCACAAGCATTTCTATACACCAATAATAGACAAAGAGAGAGCCAAATCATCAGTGAACTCCCATTCACAATTGCTACAAAGAGAATAAAATACCTAGGAATATAACTTACAAGGATGGGAAAGACCTCTTCAAGGAGGACTACAAACTACTGCTCAAGGAAACAAGAGAGGGCACAAACAAATGGAAAAACATTCCACGCTCATGGATAGAAAGAATCAATATCACGAAAATGGTCATACTTCCCAAAGTAATTTATAGATTAAATTCTATCCCCATCAAGCTACCACTGACTTTCTTCACAGAATTAGAGAAAACTACTTTAAATTGCATGTGGAACCTAAGAATAAAGAGCCCATATAGCCAAGACAATCCTAAGCAAAAAGAACAAAACTGGAGGCATCATGCTACCTAACTTCAAACTGTACTGCAAAGCTACAGTAACAAAAATAGCATGGTACCAAAACAGATATATAGACCAACCAATGGAACAGAACAGAGGCCTCAGAAATAAAGCCATACATCTACAACCATCTGATCTTTGACAAAACTTGAGAAAAACAAGCAGTGGGGAAAGGATTCCCTATTTAATAATTGGAATGGGGAAAACTGGCTAGCCATATGCAGAAAACTGAAACTGGACCCCTTCCTTAAACGTAATACAAAAATTAACTCAAGATGGATTAAAGACTTAAACATAAGACATAAAACCATAAAAACCCTGGAAGAAAACCTAGGCAATACCATTCAGAACATAGACATGGGCAAAGACTTTATGACCAAAATACCAAAAGTAATGGCAACAAAAGCCAAAATTGACAAATGGGACCTAATTAAACTAAAGAGCTTCTGCACAGCAAAATAAACTATCCTCAGAGTGAACAGACAACCTACAGAATGGGAGAAAATTTTTGCAATGTATCCATCTGACAAAGGTCTAATATCCAGAATCCACAAGGAACTTAAACAAATTTACAAGAAAAACAAACAAACAAACAAACAAAAAACATGAATAAGTGGGCAAAGGATATGAACAGACACTTCTCAAAAGAAGACATTTATGTGGCCAAGAAATATATGAAAGCAAGCTCATCATCACTGGTCATTAGAGAAATGCAAATCAAAACCACAATGAGATACCATCTCATGCCAGTTAGAATGGCTATCTTTAAAAAGTCAGGAAAAAACAGATGCTGGAGGGGATGTGCAGAAATAGGAACGCTTTTACGCTGTTGGTGGGAGTGTAAACTAGTTCAACCATTGTGGAATACAGTGTGTTGATTCCTCAAGGATCTAGAACCAGAAATGGCATTTGACCCAGCAATCCCATTACTTGCTATATACCCAAAGGATTATAAATCATGCTACTATAACGACACATGCACATGTATGTTTATTGCAGCACTATTCACGATAGCAAAGACTTGGAAGCAACCCAAATGCCCTTCAATGATAGACTGGATAAAGAAAATGTGACACATATATATCATGGAATGTTGTGCAGCCATACAAAAGGATGAGTTCATGTCCTTTGCAGAGACATGGATGAAGCTAGAAACCATCATTCTCAGCAAACTGACACAGGAATAGAAAGCCAAACACTGCATGTTCTCACTCATAAGTGGGAGCTGAACAATGAGAACACATGGGCACAGAGATGGGAACATCACACACTGGTGCCTCTTGTGGGGTCAGGACCTAGGGGATTCATAGCATTAGCTGAAATGCCTAATGTCAATGATGGGTTGATGGGTACAACAAACCACCATGGTACATGTATACCTATGTAAAAAACCTGCATGTTCTGCACATGTAGCCCAGAACTTAAAGTATAATTTAAAAAAATTTAAATTAGCTATGTTTAGTGGCACTTACTTGTAGTCCTATACTTGGGAGGCTGAGGAGGGAGGATTGCTCGCTCAAACCCAGGAGTTTGAGAATGCAGTAAGCTATGATCATGCCACTGTATTCCAGCCTGGGCAACAGAGCAAGACCCTATCTCTAAAAATTTAAATAACATAAAAATTTAAAAGTCCTTACATAGAACTTAAGATATTGGTGATAAATTGCTAACACTTTTCTAGATCTTAAAAATAATGCCTCTTTGGAGTTGTCTCTAAATTACCAGACATCTGTCCATTTCGTTTACATCCTGAATTATAAAAAACATTAATTCTCTTTTAAGGACAGTAATCCACAGCTGAAAAAAAATCCTGACTATTATGCATAAGATATTACCTGGGTTTATTTGTTCTTGATGTGTTCAAAACTTTAAAATTAAAGTATTAATTAATTTTTATATTAATATCATTTTCTCTTTCATATCCGTATGAAGAAGTTACTACTTACTGAAGCCTTTTCTTTTTTTTCCTTTCTTTTTTTTTTTTTTTTGAGACGAGTCTCGCTTTGTCGCCCAGGCTGGAGTGCAGTGGCATGATCTTGGCTCACTGCAAGGTCCGCCTCCCGGGTTCACACCATTCTCTTGCCTTAGCCTCCCAATTATCTGGGACTACAGGTGCTTGCCTTCACGCCTGGCTAATTTTTTTGTATTTTTAGTAGAGATGAGGTTTCACCATATTAGCTAGGATGGTCTCAATCTCCTGACCTCGTGATACGTTCGTCTTGACCTCCCAAAGTGCTGGGATTACAGGCGTGAGTCACCATGCCCAGACAAAAGCCTTTTTTTTTTTTTTTTTTCAAATCAAATATGTAATTTCTGGGTTTGTAGACTCTTTAAATTTGGGCTCTTGAGAACGCTATCAGGAAAGAATGACAAAAATGGGATTCTGCAAATGGAGGCTTCTTGCCTGTAAAACTTAAAAAGTTGTACTAAAATCCCTAGATCATGGAGTGCCAGGTTTGCAAAAACATAAATGAGGACATTTGACAGAAAGTTATTATAGCAACATAAAATTACATTTTAATTGGAAGACTTTTGTCTATTCAATTTAAGTAATTATTTATTTATGGAATTTTATGTCTCTCACACTACTGTTTGCTTTGTGTTATTTAAAACACATTTTTCTCTTTTCTCTGCTTCTTTTGGATCAATCAAATATTTCTATCTTTCCATTTCCCTGCATTGTTAGCTATTAATACGTTCACTATTGTTTTAGTAGTTATCCTAGATGTCACCATCAACACCCTTTATTGATTATCATGTAACAATTATTTCTTCTACTCCTCTTCTGATAATGCTGGAATATTATACATTTAAAGGACACTTATACTCTCTGCTTTGCATTTTGTCTTTATATATCTTTCATTTATAAATTTATATCCATCTGACATGATGGATCATTCAGTTTCAGACTTTATATCAACAAATTTTGAAGTTATAGCACTCTTTGAATAAAATTTTAAATGTCATTTTCACATTACATAATACTATATATATAATTTCAGGTAAAACAAATTAACAAATTATCTCAAAACAACAGTTTCTAGACAAAGAATATCACATTGAAAAATATTTGAATTATTTTCCCAAGAGCAAAATTGAAAGAAAAAGTAAATGTCTTTTTAATGACTCTTCAGTCTGTTGCATTCATGAGCTATGTTTCAACAAACTCACATGATAATCTTTATTTTGCCCTAGAAGTGTTTTTATGCTCTATGTAAGATTCATGTACAGTTTTAAAACAAGATAACCATGAGACCCCAATATGTCAGTGGAATATTGAAAAAATGAGATGAATAATTGAGTATTTAAAGCAAATTATGTGTGCTTTAAATGATTTAAAATATACACATTGATGTATGATGTGAACATAATGAATAAAGTTTTATCTGCTTATTCTGAAAGCAAAAAAATATTTTTTTTCTTTTTATTATTATTGTACTTTAAGTTCTAGGGTACATGTGCACAACGTGCAGACTGCACCCATCAACTCGTTAGAACCCATCAACTCGTCATTTACATCAAGTATAACTCCCAGTGCCATCCCTCTCCCCTCCCTCCTCCCCATAATAGGTCCCGGTGTGTGATGTTCCCCTTCCCGAGTCCAAGTGATCTCATTGTTCAATTCCCACCTATGAGTGAGAACATGAACTGTTTGGTTTTCTGTTCTTGCGATAGTTTGCTGAGAATGATGGTTTCCAGCTGCATCCATGTCCCTACAAAGGATGCAAACTCATCCTTTTTTATGGCTGCATAGTATTCCATGGTGTATATGTGCCATATTTTCTGAATCCAGTCTGTCACTGATTTACATTTGGATTGATTCCAAGTCTTTGCTATTGTGAATAGTGCCACAATAAACATACGTGTGCATGTGTCTTTATAGCAGCATGATTTATAATCCTTTGGGTATATCGGCAGTAATGGAATGGCTGGGTCATATGGTATTTCTAGTTCCAGATCCTTGAGGAATCGCCATACTGTTTTCCACAATGGTTGAAGTAGTTTTCAATCCCACCAACAGTGTAAAAGTGTTCCTATTTCTCCACATCTTCTCCAGCACCTGTTGTTTCCTGACTTTTTAATAATTGTCATTCTAACTGGTGTGGATGGTATCTCATTGTGGTTTTGATTTGCATTTCTCTGATGGCCAGTGATGAAGAGCATTTTTTCATGTGTCTGTTGGCTGTATGCATGTCTTCTTTTGAGAAATGTCTGTTCATATCCTTTCCCCACTTTTTGATGGGGTTGTTTGTTTTTTTCTTGTAAATTTGTTTGAGTTCTTTGTAGGTTCTGGATATTAGCTCTTTGTCAGATGAATAGACTGCAAGAAATTTCTACCATTCTGTAGTTTGCCTGTTCACTCTGATGGTAGTTTCTTTTGCTGTGCAGAAGCTCTTTAGTTTAATTAGATCCCATTTGTCAATTTTGGCTTTTGTTGCTGTTGCTTTTGGTATTCTAGACATGAAGTCCATGCCCATGTCTATGTCCTGAACGTTATTACCTAGGTTTTCTTCTGGGGTTTTTATGGTCTTAGGTCTAATATTTAAGTCTCTAATCCATCTTGAATTAATTTTCATATAAGGAGTAAGGAAAGGGTCCAGTTTCAGCTTTCTACTTATGGCTAGACAATTTTTCCAGCACCATTTATTCAATAGGGAATCCTTTCCCCATTTCTTGCTTCTCTCATGTTTGTTCAATGCCACCCCCATCAAGCTATCAATGACTTTCTTCACAGAATTAGAAAAAACTGCTTTAAAGTTCTTATGGAACCAAAAAAGAGCCCGCATTGCCAAGACAATCCTAAGTCAAAAGAACAAAGCTGGAAGCATCACGCTACCTGACTTCAAACTATACTACAAGGCTACAGTAACCAAAACAGCATGGTACTGGTACCAAAATAGAGACATAGACCAATGGAACAGAATAGAGTCCTCAGAGATAATACCACACATCTACAGCCATCTGATCTTTGGCAAAAAATTGTAATCACATATTCTGATTCTAATATTGAATGCCTGATTAAATGCAGAACATCTGACTCTCTCCCACTTTGAAGGAATGACTGTCACCAACCCTTTCTCTGTCAACCTCCATCAACTATCAAGTCTTCTTTTTCTCCCATGTCAAGTAAAATATAACTGATTTCATTTGATTGTATTCAGATAATGTATTTATTTACTTGCAAATTTTGGATACTTTCAGAACGTTGTTTCTATTGAATTGATTTTTCTGTATATGAATAGTGTTTGAGTGTCCTTATCTGGGAACGAATGCATAAGACAGTTAGTCCACTATAATGAGTAGCAATGTTTCTCACTAAAAGGCTTCTAATGTTAGCACAGGTTTTCAGGGGAAAACAATTAAAGCTGTTAAGTGAGAGTTATATTTTTAACACATTAGTATCATTGTTTCACTCAATCCATATATTATTAATTTACCTAGAGTGTCTGTCATTCTTCATTTATTTTCAACAATGAATTATTTCAGTTTGTGTGAAAATGTACTTACTCATTTTCTTCAAGAATATTCTCATTTGGTATACAATTATGGATTAATAAATTTTTAAGCTCTTTGAATATATTATTTCATTGCCCGTGGTTTCCATTATTCCTACTGAGAAGAAATTGCTTCTTTTATGTTTATGTGACTCCCTTCTTTCCCTCCCTCCCTCCCTCCTCCCTTCATTCTTCTTTCCCTCCCTCCCTCCCTTCCTGCTTCCCTCCCTACCGCCTCCCTCCATTCCTCCTTCCCTCCCTCCATTCTTTCTTCCCTCCCTCCCTCCATGCCTTCCTTCCTTCTTTCCTTTCTTCCTTCCTTCTGTCCTTCCTTCCATCCTTCTTTCCTCCTTTTTATTTTCTCCCTCTCTTTCCTTCCTTTGTTTTTTGTCTCCTCCTCCTTATCCCCCTTCTATTACTTCCATTATTTATAGCTGCTTATTGGATTTTTCTTTTCTGCTTTGTCTTCACTGGTCTTACTACTGTAGGTATACCTGCAGTTATCTTTTTGTTTACCTTCTTTGGAGTTCCCAGAGTGTCTCAAATTTGTGATACTGTTTTTCAACAGTTTTTGATAATTCTTCAAATTAAGGTACCCCACCAAATAATGTTTGTTCCCACTTACTCTCTTCTTTCTCTCTGATACTCCAATTACATGTATGTTTGACCTTTTACTTGACTCTCACATTTGTTTAACACATTTTTACATATTGTCACTCCTATCTCCCCTCTGCAGTTTAGTTTACACAATTGCTATAGATTGATATTTTTATATCTCTTCGTTTATTTCTTTCTTCACTGCAGGCTAATTTGATGTGAAATTCACCCATTAGATTAATTTCAGATACTTATTTTTTAAGTTCTAGTAGGTCTTTCTGATATGTTTCTATGTATTCCAACTTTATGATAAAAATCTTTATTTTTAGCTGCTTTCTCCAACTTTTGGCATATTTTCTTTAATGTATTAATCATAGATATTTAAAGCCTTCTTCAACCATCTATGTTACCTGAATAATTTTTTAAACTATTTTTTCTTGGGACCTGATTTCATCATGGTTTTTGGTCATGTGGAACTATAATATCTCTTGGCATTTTTTGCTTTTTTTATTTCTTCATGTAGCATGGCTGTATAAAAATATAAAGACCTCAAATAGTGTCATATTCTTCCAGAGAAAATATCATTTTCTCTCCACTAGACTTGATAGAGTGGTAGTTGATAATCCAGCCAGTGGCTGTGCTGACTCTCAGCTGGATTGCAGCTCCAACACTGCTACTCTACCTCTGGGTTTCTACTAGCTCTCAGTTGTTTTCAAATAAGAGTGTTCTTTATGGCCCCTCTAACTTTTGTTTTATAAAACTGAAAATAACTGCTCAGCTTTTAATGTCTTTTCACTTAGGATTTTATTTTCCTGCTCAAGTTTTGAAGCCTCAAATTTCAGCAGATGTCCTAGGGGAAAAAAATTGCTATGACTATCTCAACCAATGTATCCCTGAAAAAAACTGTTGGTTTTCTCTCTCCAGCTGTGTCATTTTGGTTTATCTGACTCTTGTCCTTGCCTATTCTCTGAAATACCCCCAGGGCAATATCAGTGGCTGAGTTCCTACCATCTTCCCATGGTTCACACTTCTTTGTAGTTCCAACTGAATCCTAATCTGCCTTCTCTCAAAATGATCACTTCTTTAGTTTATCTAGCTTTTCTAATAGACCTCAGTAGAACTGCTGACTTGCTGAAGCATCTATACTCCAGTCAGAAGCAAAATCATATAATTATTTGTTGAATCAACAGACATTTCTAGAGCAACCATGTGATAGAAGTTATACTGGAGATATCATATATATGTATGAATCTGTGCCTGTGAGTATATACATACTAGTTTCTAATAATAAAACATTATGGATAGTACAATTACATCATTCAGTGAATGAGAAGAGAGCATAGAATTGTTAAAGGCTCTTCTGCTATCAGATAACTATATTGGAGAACTTAACTCATTCTTAAATTTATAGTAGACAAGCTATTAAATTAATTTATTCACTTTTAGATCTTGGTACTTGAAACATTTGCTGTAACACTGAGGTGAGGAGAAATGTTTGAGTATGCGTTTGATGAGGCTAGAGGCAAAAAGAATACCTTACATATTTTCTCCAAAGTATACTACTACTTTCAAAAGAGCATGGGGAGGAAGTATTTCACAAATTTCCAAGAAATATAAAATAATTTAATTAAAAATTATATTTCATCTTGAATGAAAAAAATTCAATTCTGCTTAAATATGAAAATTTTTCATAAAGCATGAACTATAAATTAAAAACAGTATTTAGAGAATGGATTCACTCTTCTGGAATGAATTTAATTTTTAATGTTTTTACATCTTTTCTGTTGCACACACTTACATTTTATAATTTAGCAAATATAATCAGCCCTCCTGTAAACATCCCAAATTTGAAAGTAAAAATATTTTGGAAGACATTGTTATTATTTCCTAAAACTGCCATTTTAAGCATAGCTAGCATATATTTTAACTACCTTCTGCTGTGTGAAACTGATGATGAGATTAGATTTTACTGTGAAAATGTTCCATTTAAAAATCTCAAAAGTTTTCACACATTCTATTTATTAAAAGCGTTTTTGTTATTTTAAAGAAAAAAATCTATTTACATTTCCTCTTCTTCAGAAAGCCCGCAAAGTGGTGAAGTAAATTTGGTTCTGTCATATTGCAATGGTTTTAACTAGAAAGCATTACTCTTTTATTGTCCTTGTCTAATCTCAGAAAGTTATATTTACTTACCTTTTAAATACAATGCAAACTTAACTGAAGATTACTGAGAATCAGGGTTTTCTCCCCTGGTTCCTTGCAGTTAATTGAAAAACATCTGGAAAGTATTTTTATCCCAATATATGTTAATTACATTTTGAAGAGTTTGTTCCATTTTCTTGTTACATTAAGCACAATAAATTCTAATTTATTTTTGAGTATTGAAGAACTTGTATAACTGAGATCATAAAACACACCTAATGGATGTAAATAATATTTTTCAAATGCTTATTATGTGCCTGAAAATGTCAGATACTATTAAAATATCATTTAGCATGTGAAGAAAATAATATAAATGATGTAAGTGAATTAACTAAATTCATAGGTCTAGTAGTTAGGGAGCTGGGATTTGGACCTAACTATCTGAGTTTAGCAGACATGTTTCCAGTCACAATTACAGGATTCTGTCTATAGCACACCTTCTTCCAGAATGAAGAACTTTGACAGGAGATAAGCTAGTAAAGATCACATTCTGTGTGTATTTTGTTATTGAGAGAACCGCTGGAGACCATCATCTAGGCATCTGGCAAATGCAGGGATCGTTTCTTTTATTATAGTGTTAATTTAAGTTCAAGGGTACATGTGCAGGCTTTTGCTAGATAGTTAACCTTGTGTGCATATTATTTCATAACTCAGGTATTAAGTCTAGTATCCATTAGTTATTTTTCCTTATCCTCTCCCTCCTCCCACCCTCCACCCTCAAGAAGTCCCCAGTGTCTATAGTTTCCCTCTATGTGTTCATGGACCCTCATCACTTAGCTCCCATTTTTAAGTGAGAATATGTGATAGTTGTTTTTCTGTTCTTGTGTTAGTTTGCAAATAATTATCTCCAGATCCATTCATGTTCCTACAAAGGACAGGGTCTCATTCCTTATTATGGCTACATAATATTCTGTGATGTATATGTATCACATTTTCCTTATCCAGTCTACCATTGATGGGCACTTAGGTTGGTTCTATGTTTTTGCTATTGTGAATAGTGCTGCAATAAATATACATGTGCGTGTCTCTTTATGATAGAATAATTTTTATTCCTTTGGGTATATACCCAGTAATGGAATTACTGGGTTAAATGGTAATTCTGTTTTTAGGTCTTTAAGGAATTTCCAGAGTCTTCCACAATGGCTGAACTATTGGGGCTACTCCCCATTCCACTATTGGGGCTGAACTCCCCCCAACAGTGTACAAGTGTTCCTTTTTCACTTCAATCTGAACAGCATATGTTTATTTTTTGACTTTTTAGTAATAGCCATTCTGACTAGGGTGAAATGGTATCTCATTGTGGTTTTGATTTGCATTTATCTAATAATCAGTAATGCTGAGCTTGCTTTCATATAGCTATTGGCCACATGCATGTCTTCTTTTGAAAAGTGTCTGTGCATGTCCTTTGTTCATTTTTTGATAGTGTTGTTTAATAGTCTTTGTTGCTTGTAAATTTAAATTTCTTATCAGTTCTGGATATTAGACCTTTGGCAGATGCATAGTTTGCAAATATTGTTCTCCTATTCTCTAGGTTGTCTGTTAACTCTGTTGATAGTTTCTTTTGCTGTGCAGAAGCTCTTTAGTTTAATCAGATCCCATTTGCCAACTTTTGATTTAGTTGCAATTGTTTTTGGCATCTTCATCATGAAATCTTTGCTTATTCCTACGTCCAGAATAATATTGCCTGGGTTGTCTCCCAGGGTTTTTGTGGTTTTGGGTTTTAGAGTTAAGTCTTTAGTCTATCTTAAGTTGAATTTTGTATGTGGTATAAGGAAGAAGTCCAGTTTCAATCTCCTGCATATGAATATGTTTAGCCAGTTACCTGGAACCATTTATCGAATAGGGAGTCCTTTTTTCATTCCTTGTTTTTGTCAACTTTGTCAAAGGTCAGATGGTTGTACGTAAGTAGCTGTATTTCTGGGCTCTCTATTCTGCTCCATTGGTTTATGTGTCAGTTTTAGTACAAGTACCATGCTGTTTTGGTTACTGTATCCTCATAGTATAGTTTGAAGTCAGGTAAAGTGATTACTCTAGCTTTGTTCTTCTTGCTTAGGAATGCCTTGGCTATCCAGATTCCTTTATGGTTCCATATAAATTTCAACATATTTTTCTAGCTCTGTGAAAAACATCATTGATCATTTGACAGAAATAGCATTGAATCTCTAAATTGCCCTTTTGGCGGTATGGTCATTTTAACAATATTGAATCTTTCTATCCTTCAGCATGAAATTGGTTATGTCATCTCTGATTTACTTGAGTGTTATTTTATAATTCTTGTTGTAGAGAACTTTCACCTTCCTGGTTAGTTGTGTTTCTAGATATTTTCTGTTTTTGTGGTAGTTGTGAATGGGATTGTGCTCCTTATTTGGCTCTCAGCTTGACTGTTGTTGGTGTATAGGAATGCTACTGATTTTTGTACATTGATTTTGTATCCTGAGACTTCACTGAAATTGTTTATCAGCTTAAGAAGCTTTTGGTCTAAGACAGGGAGTGGTTTCTAGATGTATAATTATGTTGTCTGCAAGCATAAATAATTTGATTTTCTCACTTCCTATTTGGATACTCCTTACCTCTTTCTCTTGCCCAACTGCTCTAGCCAGGATTTCCAATAGTATATTGAATAGAAGTGGTGAGAAAGGGCATCCTTGACTTGTGCTGGTTTTCAACGGAAATTCTTCCAGTCTTTGCCTATACAGTATGATGTTGGTGTGGGTTTGTCATACATGGCTCTTATTATTTTGAGACATGTTCCTTCAATACCAATTTTATTGAGAATTTTTAACACGAAGGTTTATTGGTTTTCATTGAAAACCTTTTCTGCATCTATTGAGATGAGTATGTGTTTTTTGTCTCTAGTTCTGTTTATGTGATGTATCACCTTTGTTGATTTGTATATGTTGAGCCAACCTTGCATCTCAGGGATAAAGTATACTTGATTATGGTAAGCTTTTTGATGCGCTGCTGGATTCGGTTTGCCATTATTGAAACATGGGCATCTTAGTACCAAACCACAAAATTAGAGAAGTTGGTTTACCTTTTTCCAGGCAGAGTTGGATTAACGATGAGTTTCCTCTGCATAATACATATAATAGAGAAAGAATACACAATTTATTCTGGAAATATTCAGGTGCCAGTTTACTCTTTCTTCTCAGAGCTGTAATGAGTGAAGGGACAGAAAAAGACTAGGAATACTGGGACATTCTTTACCCTCCCGTTGAGGTCAAAGAATGTTTTCCTTCCACCAAATTCACTATGATTTTATCCATTATACATACATATAGCTATATATAGTTAAAAGTTCTAAATGCATAGACAAGTTAAGGTATTTTCTACAAGTTTATTAATTTTTATTCTTTGATTTAAGGATGCCAAGATATCAGTATTTTGGAAAATCATGTTTGCTGTCTGAAATTCTTAATCTGATTTTATTGTTCCACAAACTCATAATATTATAAATTAAAACTTATTATTTATTGTTGTAGTACCAGTCATGTAATTTTAAGAAATATGTACTCTATTCATATATTTTTAAATGGTAGCTTTGATTATTTGTTTTTCATAGTTCTGCTAATAACTATGGTTTTACTTTCCTCTCTTTTTCTCAGTTGATAAAATCATAGTCTCTAGGCCCAGATGCTGGTATGCCAATCTGGCATAGCCATAAAATTGTGTGAGGTATTTCTTAAAGCATCATCTCATAATATCTCATATGTTTTTCATTCATTATCCAAACCAAAAATATAGTTTTGATTGGTTAATTGAACACTAATTGGAGTAAATGGTATTGTCCTAAAGTCAATAAACATAAATATTACATTGCTAATTTGATGATGTTTTATGTGAAAACTATGGCCATCAAGTACTTTAATTTCACAATCTCAAGACTTATGATCTAGCAGCATTACAGCCTAGTTAACAGTACACTTTAATTGTCATAATGAAGTATAATCATCAACAACGCTTGACTCAATTTTGGGGATTCACAAAACAATTTTACAGATGAATTGCGTGCCAAAACAAGTAAAACTTACAGATAAATTTATGTAGATCATAAATGGACACTGACCTGAGCAGTCACAATTTGTTAACATTGACATGAATTTTCACATGAGAAGGAATTAGAGTAGCAGATGTAAAGAACTTACAGCTCTAATCCCGAGATCTCTGTCTTTTCAGTCACAATGAGTGACATGACAGTCATAAACAGTTTTAATCATCACAAAGAATTTAGTCTTTAATTTGAATTACCTGGTTTGGGCTCATTTATAGCATTTTGCTTGCTAATTGAATTTCTTAACAGAAACATGAATGAGAAGGTTGCTAGTAACGGAATTGGCAAGTATATATCCCACATAATATTGGTGTCCTGAAAAAGAGTGATATGCCAACAAGGCGATATTACATAAAAGTATTTTCCTGGAGAATTCATGGAAAGATTCTTTGATGACATGGGTATTACATGTAAACTCCTAAGACACAGGTATGTCTTGAAGAAGTCAAAATCTGTTCTTCATTATTATTATTATTATTATTTTTATTACAGTTGCTCTTGTGACAAGAAAATATTTTTTATCAGCAAGGAAAAAAACAAAAATATGAGCTCAACTATTTTGAGAAAATATTTGCCTTTTATTGAGAATATATTTATCAATCTTCTCATCTTGTTAATCTTTTATACATGATTTCCAACTTATTAGTGATACCTGTTGGAGAGCCCTCCCGATTAGCCCTAAATCTCCATCTTTACAGTTTCTATCTACACAGACTTTGCTTCAAGACCTTTTTTTATCCTCAGGTGGATTGCTATAGTAGTCTTCTGACGACCACACTGTTTCCAACACTCCATTTTTTTTTTTCTGCCTTTGAAAATAACTTTATGAGAACACAATCTTTGGAGTAATCATAGGTATCTTTGTTCTTGAAGGCTGTTATAGGTTGGATTTATTGGAAAGCAGATTCTGAGACACAGATTAATATGTAGAAAAAAAAACTGGGAAATAATGTCAGGAATAATACCTTAGGGAAGGGGAAAACCAAGGATTGCTTGGATGGAGAAATTGGGCTGCAGTGCTATCACAAAAAGACCTCAGCTCTGAAGCTGCCATGGCACTCAGAGATGTCTGTAGTTGGGGCCGGTCCTTAATAACATGCATCAGCTAGTAATTGGATTCAGGCCTTCTCTGAAAGAAAGCATAACCTTGGGAGTGATGGCATTTCAACCCACCTCTGTCAATCCCTAGACTTGAGGCTGCAACTGATAAAGAATATTTCCTTCTTCTACTATCCATTCTGTATCCCTTTTCTATCTCAGCAACTCTGCTGATCTGGGTGGACTACCTCGTGCGATAACCAAGAACTTCATCTCTGAGTTGTCTGTACTACTGATTGTTGTGCTGTTCTAGGCTGTGGCAAATGAACTTGTGAAATTATATCAAAATTGGGCCATGCTATCCCAAGAGATGCTAAAGTTATTATTCCTCTCTAACCATATTCTTTAACAGCAGCCTTACTTCCGCCTAATAATCAGTGTTAATTATCCCTGTCAAAATGAAAATTTCTTCTTGCCTGCCCGTCTCTTGGTATGGTCAAGTCCAAAGTGCCCAGATGGCTGCCATAGCTTAACATTCAATAGGTCTCTTGCTTTTAAACCATGTGGAGACTTCCTTTGAGAGCAAGGCTGCCTTCCACGCAACCTTGCTCTCACTATGTTAATGGTGCTCACCTGGCTTTTGACAGTAACATACCACCTCCTAACCTCTAATTTTGGAGGATCTTCTCATACACATTGCTATCAGGAAGGCTAGTTCTGTAATACAATTTCTTACCTTCAGCCCTGGCCTAGAGAAGAGAGTCACACATGAGATTCTCAGTGATGCTGATGTCATTCTCACAGTATATTCTTTATTACTTTGTTAAAATTGTCCTCCAACTCCTCCAGGGAAAATATTTTTTTGGCCTATTTTCCAACATTACATAGCATATGCAATCTGGCATCCCACTTCTCTGAGTCTTTTGTTCCTTTTTTTAACTTTCTGCCACAGTAGTTCTGGCACCTTCAATTCACTTATTTTAGCCTATAAAATTTTCCATGATTCTAGGAACCATGTAAATACTATGTTTTTTTCATTTCCCAAGGTTCTTGCCAGGCCATTAAATTTTGAGTTCCAGAAATGAAAAAGGAAAGTTCTCACCATGATAAACTCTCCCTTTCCCGAACTCATCTTCATCCCCCTTGCACTGCCCATTTAATTCAGCATCATCAGAAAATAACCCCAAATGTCTTGCACTCCTGGCTTTTGCTGATAAAGGTAAGCAATATATTGTCCTTTATTTTGTGGTATCATACATTTCCTTCCTTTTTCTCATAGTTTCATCACTTCCCTCACTGACTTAACCTTAGATATGTGTGTAAAGGATAGAGGGGAGATAGAAACAGTTTTGGGGGGCAGGCACACCTTTTGTCCTGCATCATCTTCAACTAAGGGAAAATACCCAGATCTTAGTAGATATGGGTAGGCTACTTCTGCAGCATTAGGAGAATCTGGAGAGGGTTCAAAATTGTTAAGAGTGTCAGCTCAGGTGTTCCAATCACATGTCACAGGATCTCATTCTTTCCTATGTAAGATTCTGACCTTTACATAGCAGAGCTGCCCAAGAGCTCTAATATGCTTGTGACTAAATCTTGGGGCTCAGTTTTCTCAGTCTGCTAACTGTGGGAGGTAAGTCCCTTTAGATGTGGCCAAGTAGATTCTCTGGCTTCCACAGTAAATTTTTAAATTAATTTATTAGCCTTCCATTGTATTTATCTAGAGCATCAAGTCCTCTGAGCTAAAAAGAAAATCCAATTCCATTTGCTTTACAATTACTCTCTCACCATATTTGTATCCATCTTACACTGTACTTGCCAATACAATTTATTTTACCAGTATAATATCTCAATTCTTGTTTGATGAATATTTTAACAACTGCATTGCTCTCTTATGTCGAGGGCTGTGGTCATCATTGCTCATCAGCTGGAGAACAATCCCATTGTGGAAATCCATTATACCATCTTCTTTCAGGGATTCTTGGTTGCTGGGGAAAATTTCTCCACTCACTACTTTTATTTAGACTGTATATTCCACAATTCTGTTAAAGAAAACAGCTTTGGGAGGTAGAGATATAGTTAGTCTTCCTCTTGAGCTAAGGATGAGTGTAATAAGCATAACGGCTTCCTGTGGCAAAGCTTAGGCAGGCTAATCACCCATTATAAATTTGGGATACCCCAAGTTTGAGATCTTTTCCTATGATTCACCTCACCGTGAGCACAATATATCGTGGGGGCGTTCATTGTGTAGCCCTGTGGGAACTGAGCTCAGGAAACAAGCACAAAATGTTGATAACTGGCTACTGTTATTGCCCTGAGCAATAAACTGTCCTTTGTGTCTGCCTACTCGTCTTATGTCTTCTGACAATGTCTATAAAACGTTGGCAGGGTAAATTGCTGGCTTGTCTGTGGGATAAAAATCACAGAACCTCCACAGTTCTAAACACTGGAACCGACTGTTAAGGTTCAGACTCCTTAGACTGAACTTTAGTTCAGACTCTGAGATAGTCAGTGTTCTTTACTGTCTATAAATGACATTTTCAAAAAATTATCACTTCTGATTTCCATGGAAAAGTGCATATGAATTTTAAGCTATTTGCTTTATTTAAATTAAATAGAAAGTATTATTTTATTTCCATTTGAGTATTATTACTTAGTGTGTAGTTTTTCACTCATTTGCTTTTGTCATCTTTGAAACTCGTAGAAACAGACATTTATATGATACTCAAAATACAAATCTGCTTTCATGTCTAGATTTTTGCCTGACAACTCTGTGCACAACATCAACCTTCCCTTCCTCCCTCCCTCCCTCCGTGCCTCCCTCCTTCCCTCCCTCCCTCCCTCCCTCCCTCCCTCCCTCCCTCCCTCCCTCCTTCCTTCCTTCCTTCCTTCCTTCCTTCCTTCCTTCCTTCCTTCCTTCCTTCCTTCCTTCCTTTTCCTTTCATGCTCTCTCCATGGAAATAAATCAACTTTTTAATACTTCTGTTAAAGTTATAATGATTCAATAAATATCAAAAGGATTCTTTTGATATTAATGGCACTTTAAAAATCTCTCCCTTAATAGTCAATTTTAATGTTGATAATGATTGCATTTGTTAAAGATAAAATTATGGGTTTGCGAGAGGCAGACGAATATAATGGGAAAAATCTGTTTTGCAATTATGACAGAAAGCAAAAGCATTAAGATTAAGAGAGACATCTTTGGAAAAAAATCACTGTGCTTAATTTAACTTGTATTATTAAGAAATAATTATCATACATATTATGCTTTTATTCTCAATAGTATAAATGTAGATCAGAGAAATAAATTATTCAGCATCAGTCACAAACACAATATTTTAATTCTAAAAACTTAGCAATATAGTTTTACAAAAAACAAAATACATTGTATTATTCTATTTCATTAGAAATTGAATTTCTGAGCTCAAATACTTCAAGTTCCAGGAAATATTGTGACAAAAACTATTGAATACATCACATATCCAATAAATTGTTATTAATGCTGACATTGTCTATATAAGCTATGATTTCTTCAGTCTTATGCCCAAGATTTAAATATATGTGTAACCACTAATGCTAAATGAATTGCAGTATTTGCCATCTAGTGTCACAACTTCCACATTAGTCAGTAAAAGTTTATACAATCAATTATAGTTTTATATTAGAATATGGGCACATTAACTTTTTAAACTTATACTTTCTTACTCTTTAGCATGAGGCCAACATTTTTTAAAATGCTATAGTAGATTTAATCAGTTAATTTGTGTTGCATTATTATTTCTTCTAACTAGCTAAGAATGTTTTACTGTTCTTTAGCTAAGTTTATATAGACTCTTGGACAACATTTCCAGGTTGCTGCTGGTAAGCACACTTTCACAGTTCAAGGTCAGTTAGTGTATATCATTTTTTTCCAATAGGATTTGACTGTAATTTCATCTTTATCTGAAAATAATAAAATGCAGGAGTTGAGTCATGTTGTTAGCAATATCCATATCTTTTTTCATAATGTAAATTTCCAAATAACTGTAATTTACCTTCTTTTTCCTATAGGGATAATATTAAGCATTTTAAAGAAAAAAATAGAGCTCAGTTATAACTGCATCATCCACCTACCACTCTAGAGAGAAAAAAAATCAGACTTACAGCAAAATATATCACAATTTTGTTGGGAATATATTCAGATTATGCATTAAAGCCAACACTGAAGATCAAGACATTTTATTTTCTCCTCTCTGCAGTTTACTAACTTATTTTAAGATAACTTTACTAATAGTACTTCAGTATTCTTAGGGGATATCATGGGAAATAAGCAGAGTATAAGGTGCTAGGTTCAATAATATTTCACCTCAGCGGAGGAAATGAAAATTGTCAGCTGTGATAGAGGCAGGCAGCTGGTTCTAGCCCTAAGAATGGCAGCCTCCTAACAGAAAAAGCTAAGGCAAAAATTTTCATTAGAAAGTAGAAAAAACAAAAACAGAACGACTGTAGTCACTTTCTTTCCTCCTATTTGATGATCATTCAGTCCAGGGAATTTGTCATGACTGCCACTGTCTGGGCTAGCAATGGCATTAGGAGAGCCACCATAACAGCATGCAAACCTTGCAATGCTGTCATTGTTTCTAAGGAAATGCAAATATGTGGATCCTCATGAATTTCTAAGAATGAGGGCTGCTTATCAAGTAGCTCTCAAGTGAGGTATTTGCTTTTAATTTTCAATGCCTGTAACAACCATGACTATGTAATTGATGTAAAAACAGGTGAAAACTAGAAATAAAAGACTGTAATATAGATTTTTAGAAAATATTTGGCTTTTTAAATTTTTTAGGCTAAGTCATGCTCTGTCACCCAGTCTTGAGTGCAGTGTGGTGTGATCTTGGCTCACCGCAACCTCTGCCTCCTGGGTTCAAGCGATTCTACTGCCTCAGTCTCATAAGTAGCTGAGATTACGAGCAGGCACCACCACGCCCAGCTATTTTTTTTTTTTTTTTTTTTTTTTTTTTGTATTTTTAGTAGAGCTAGGGTTTCATTATGTTGTGTCATTTTCTTTCAATTGATTTTTTTAAATTAAAGCTTCTCCGATCTTCTTCCCCCTGTCCCTGACAATTCCAGCAGTAGTGCAAGTTAAACATAAGTTAAGAGAGTTCTTTAAAGCATAAGTAAGGAGGGATACATTGACCCAAAATAATAACACTCTAAGTATATTCACTAATTCACTTTTAAATTGTTAATTGTGAGCAAGTTGGCATACATTTTCTATTCAATGGAATTGTTACAATAGGTAGCCAGTCAGGCATGAGCAGGGCATGAGAGGGCTTCCCCTAACCATGTACCAAGAATGCCAGGCAACCATCAGGTGATGGTCAGGTGGTTGTTAACTGTCTTTCCAAAATAATAATTGGTAGCAGCTGGTACCAGGGAAAAGCAGTCTCCCAATGGACAGAAATATTCTGAAGCTGATCAGCAGTTTCTTGATAAGATCTCAGGAGTTGGGCTAGCGGGCTCATGTGTGCCCATTGAGAGGCAAAATGGCAGAGTTTAACAGTATATGACATCCTAGAGACATTTAACTGGTAAGGGAAGAATGCCTCAAGTGGGCATACGTGCAACTCCAGTAAACACACAGTGCATGCACCGCTCCCATGCACTAGGAGTCCATGCACATGCAGACAGCCTACCCCAAGGGAAGAATCAGGGGATAAGGCATGCAAGACCCTGCAATCATGCCAACACATAAAAACCCACTTCAGGGCCGGGCATAGTGGCTTACACCTGTAATTCCAGCACTTAGGGAGGCGGAGGCGGGCGGATCACGAGGTCAAGAGGTGGAGGCCATCCTGGCCAACATGGTGAAACCCTGTCTCTACTAAAAATACAAAAATTAGCTGCACTTGGTGGTGGGCGCCTGTAGTCCCAGCTGTTCGGGAGGCTGAGGCAGGAGAATCGCTTGAACCCAGGAGGCGGAGGTTGCAGGGTTGCAGTGAGCCGAGATCCCGCTACTGAACTCCAGCCTGGCGACAGATAGAGACTCCCCATCACACACATTACAAAAGATCAAGTCAGAAGGTCAAATTGCACACTCGATCTCCCAAATTCCCCATTTGGCCCTCTTCTAACTGTTCTTTCATTACTTCTGTTCCTGTTTTAAAGCTTTTTAATAAACTGTCATTCCTGCTCTAAAACTTGCCTTCTGCTTTATTCCCCTCAGTCAAAATTTTTCTTCTGAGGAGGCAAGAATTGAGGTTGCTGCAGACTCGTACAGCTTCGGTGGCAGAATCCTACACATAGAAAAATCCCGGAACTATTTATAGGACCTAGACATGACATTTTTACTCTTTTTAACCTCAGTTTCATCTTCTCTAAAATAAAAAGCTTCATCTAGATGATTATCTAAAACATCTGCTTATCTAAAATAGAAAATAATTTGAGCAAATTTCCCTGTATAAAAAGAATTAAAATAATAATCTACTCTAAATTTGAAATTATTCTTATTGTATGCACACATTCACTTACCTTCCATTCCAATTTGCAGGTATGACAACAATTAATAGTAACCAAAATATATTGCATGTTTACCTTGTTTCAACTGTTGTTCTGAACACATTACATGTTTTATTTTGTAATTCTCACAATAGTCCTGTGAGGCAAATATTATGATGTCAATGATGGAATTTTACAAATGAGGAAGATAAAGTTATATTTGCTCAAGGTCACACAACTGGGGAATATAAATAAAATATTTAGCAACTTATTCTGTAATAAATGCCTTTAAGCACTCATAATTCTACTTCTTGTCAAGAGTGATCAAACAAAGGCAAGCATCTTACTGTTTACATTTAAATTATCATTATCAGAGCCCATTCTTTTAGAGATTTCCTTTGTCAAAGTTAAGAGTAAGAGACAAAATAAAACATACAAATGGAAGAGTCAGAAGAAAAAGGGGAGACACTTTTGTCATTAAAAATAAAACAAAATTCAGAAATGGACAGTAAACAACAATGTCAAACAATATAGTTTTAAATAGAATAGAATATAGTTTTAAATAGAATAAGATTCCAAAGTTCTGGCAATTAGAAAACATTAGTGGTTTTGGTGTGAGAAGGTTCATTAGTGTAGCTGATAGGAAAGGACACTGAAATTAATTGACTAGCAAATACAAGGGGAAAGAAGAACATGGGAAAATCTAATGTTTAAGATATTAGTAAAGAGATGTGAGATTGTATATTAGGGGTAATTGTAAAGCATTTGCCTGGTTTAGTTTTTCTTCTTAAGATACAGGTATTTTGACCAATATGAAGTTCAAAAAGAAAGTTGTTAACCTGGAAGAAAATTTGAAGATAGACAGTTTTGAACAAGTACAAAGCAAGTGTTTTGGAGGCAGAAAGTCAGTTTTTCTCTCAGAATCATTAAAAATAAAAAAGAAGATTAAAAAAGGAATGAGGAAATATAAAGCTAACTAAAAAGGAAGCTCACAATCAAGTGTTCCTACAGCAAGTAGACTGAGTCAGCTGCTGAAGATGAAATTAGGATGGGGTGGAGAAGTGGCATATTAATTTGTACATTCTCTTTATTTATACACAGAATAAATGTGTTTCTTAAGCCTTTTATTTTAGATATCACGTACTTAAATGTCCCACTTTTGTATAAGGACCGACGTTATAAAGCAAATTATTTGAGGATATATTTATAACACAGTATGGTTAGAACATCATTTAATCATGAAAATCAGTGACCAGAGTAGTAACAAAATTGAGAGCAGAGTATTAAAGAAATGAACAAAAAAAAGAGATATATCCTCAGAATGATATTAGTCAAGAAATTCAAAGCTAGGTAAATTGATTAAAGTATTTAATGATTGCTTATTTAGCAGTGTAGCAGTTCCATTAAAAAAAAAAAAAAAAAAAAAAAAAAAAGTCTGGGCCAGGCGCAGTGGCTCACACCTGTAATCTCAGCACTTTAAGAGGCAAAGGTGGGTGGATTATCTGAGGTCAGGAGTTCGAGGCCAGCCTGGCTAACATGGTGAAACCCCGTTTCTACTAAATATACAAAAAATGAGTCAGGCGTGATGGTGGCATGTGCCGGTAATCCCAGTTACTCGGGAAGCTGAAGCAGGAGAATCGCTTGAACCCGGGAGGCGGAAGTTGCAATGAACTGAGATCGCGCCATTGCACACCAGCTTGGGAAAGAAGAGCGAAACTCCGTTCCTCTCCCCCCCCAAAAAAAGAAAAAAAAAAAGTCTGCAGGAGATAGGTTTATAGAAAGAAAACATTAACTGCTCATTAACATACTGCAACAGAGAAGCTACATTGTGAGGAAAATGGAAGTTACAAAATGAATAAGACAATAACTTTGTCCTCAAGTAGACCGCAATTTGTATCAATTTACTTATGTATTTATATTTTATCCTGGAGCAAATTAACATTATTGATAATACTCTTAAAATTAAGACAGATTTTAATATAAACGAAGTTTTTTTTTTGTTTGATTTTTTTTTTTTTCACTGAAATCTCAAGAGAAAGGGCTTACGACCCTGAAATAGTTAAAAAAAAAAAAAAAAAAAAAAAAAAAAAAAAAAGAAAAAGAAATTGTTATAGGAAAATTTCCCCAAAGGGCAAGCAAGCACAATAAAACGTCAAAAGGAGATACGGGCTGAAGAATGACTTCCTGCAATGTGTAATTTGAAGGTCAGTCTGCAGTACGTTTTCTGAATGATGTAAATTTGTACTTTAAAGAAGAATAGAATTTGAACATACAGACACAAGATAAATACTCTAAGTTGAAAAAACGTTATACAGAAAATTACGGTTATAAGAAAGTATTAGGCTCATGTAGCTAAATTTATAGGATTCTATCATGCTGGGGGACAGGATGTGAGAAAGTAACTCGATGCCAGACTGAAAGATGTGTTAAAGCGTTTAGACATTATTGGCCGGGCTTGGTGGCTCACACCTATAATCCCAGCATTTTGGGAAGCCGAGACGGGCAGAGATCGAGACCATCTTGGCCAACACGGTGAAACCCTGTCTCTACTAAAAAAGATACAAAAAATTAGCTGGGCATGGTGGCGGGCACCGGTAATCCCAGCTACTCTGGAGGCTGAGTCAGGAGAATGGCGTGAACCCGGGAGGCGGAGTTTGCAGTGAGCGGAGATCGCACCACTGCCCTGCACTCCAGCCTGGCGACAGAGCAAGACTCTGTTAAAAAAAAAAAAAAAAAAAAAAAAAAAAAAAAAAAAAAAAAAAAAGAGTTTAGACATTATTTAGAGTATGGATTTCAACGGATTTCTTTTTCAACCAAGAATGAATGCTACATGAGACCTGTGTATCCAGTGTTATCCCCTGTTGGGTGTTTTCCCTGGTCTGTCTTTCTTCAAGGTAAACCTAAGTTAAATTACCTTTTTAGCCGTATATGCTTCTATCTATCATAATATTTACCCATGATACTATAATTATCTGTTTGCCTAAGGGATTCTACCACTGCTTAAAAAGCAAAGACTAATCTTTATTTATCTCTAATTTACAAGTACTGTGTGCAGCCGTCAGTATATTGCAGAATTCAATATATTTTAATTAAATTGAGAATCTATCTATATATAAGATGATTATTAAAAACAACAGAAGTGTGAAAGAATTGGGGTGAGAAGAAAAAGTTGTCATCCCTAGGATGGTGATTTTTACTATTCTTAACTCTACCAGTGTGGACAGTGGTAGCTGAAGTGAGGCAAGAAAATACTCATGAAGGAAAGAAATAAGGATGACCAAATTCAGAGATAAAGAAGTTGAAAAGAGAATGACTTGGTCAGGACAGTTTGTTATACAAATTAAAAAAAAAAAAAAAAAAAAAAAAGGTGAAGATGAAATTCTCTGGGTACCATGAGTAATAACTTCTTTAATCAACTTTAGAGCACAAATTTAGTGTATTTTTGTCCAAAATGTGATCTCAGCATGTATCAGCAATTAAAAAGAAAGGCAAAAAGAAAAGTATATATTATTATTGATAGTGTAGTTCCTTTTGAACACGCAAAATTGCTTCTAATTGCAATTATTATGTATCATATAGGTCTACATTATTTTTTATTATGATAAAAATCACATTGCTTTAAGTTTACCATCAAAACCATTTTTAAGTATATAGTTTAGTAGTAACTATATTCACATTTTTGTGCAACAGAGCTGTAGAACTACGTATCTTATAAAACTGAAACTATACCCATTCACCTTTCCCTCTTCTCTCAAACCTTGGCAACCGCCTTTCTACTTTCCAATTCTATAATTTTTAACCACTTAGATACTTCACGTAAGTGAAAGCATATAGTATTGTCCTTTTGTGACTGGCTTAGTTCACTTAGCATAATGTCCTTGAGGTTTATTCATGTGGCAGCATGTGCTTCTTTTGATGTCTGTGTGATTCTCCATTGTATGTATATACATTTTCTTTATCCAGTTATTGGTCAATGAACATTTTTGTTGCTTTTACTTCTTGGCTATTGTGAATAATGCTGTAAGAACATGGGTATTCAAATATGTCTTCAAGATTTTGCTTTTAATTTTTTTCTTTTTTTGATATAGACACAAAAGTCGAATTGCTGGGTCATATGTTAATACTATTTTTAATTTTTTTGAGGAACCTCTATTCTGTTTCTCTTAATGGCTGTATCATTTTACATTCCGACCAGTAGTGTTCATGGGTTCCAATTTCTCTGCATCCTTGCCAATACTTGCTACTTTCTGTTAGCTTGATAGTAGCCCTCCTAAGGTGTGTAAGATGACATTTCATTGTGTTTTTGATTTGCATTTATCTTATGATTCGTGATATTAACCACATTTTTTATATGCTTGGTGACTATTTGCAGATCTTCTTTGGAGAATAACATATTCAAGTCTTTTGCCCAATTTTAAAATTGGATAGCTTATGACATTTTTATATAAGGAAAAATTGGCAGTTGTACCAAAGGCCGATTCTCATGAGGAATGGAGTCACTTTCTGTATGAAGTCATATCTTCTCATGAGGAATGGAGTCACTTTCTGAAATGAAGTTTGTAGAGCACATGACTAAGACTTTTGATGAACTGTTTACGAAGGAGCCATAAAAGTATCTTGTGAATATTCAAATTATCCTAGCCTTACCTTCAAACTAGGGTTCCCTGAAGCTTTTCTTCAGTACTACATTATCGTTAGAAAATACATAAGGTCTGAATCTTCACATTTGAAGGATTTTAACTTTTTTCTTTTTTTTTTTTTTTTTTTTGAGATGGAGTCTCACTCTGTTGCCTAGTCTGGAGTGCAGTGGCAAGATCTCGACTCACTGCAACCTCTGCCTCCTGCATTGAAGCAATTCTCCTGCCTCAGCCTCTTGAGTAGCTGGGATTACAGGTACGCACCACCACTCCCGGCTAATCTTTGCATTCTTAGTAGAGACAGGGTTTCACCATGTTGGTCAGACTAGTCTCAAACTCCTGATCTTGTGATCCACCCACCTCAGCCTTCCAAAGTGCTGGGATTACAGCACTGGGACTACAGCGCCTGGCCTTTTCTGTTTATTTTAATGTAAAACATGCAAAATGCATTCTAACAGCCACCTCCTCCATTTGGCAATTATTATTTCAATTGTATTTCAAAATATCAAATCTATAAATACTATTAGAAATGAAGAATCTTTCATGACTGTTCCCTGAAGCTTTTCTTCAGTAGTACATTATTGTCAGAAAACACATAAGGTCTGAATCTTGACATTTGAAGTATCTGTAATTGTTGCTATCAAAATCAGGTTATGACCCAGGACAGCCACAGCCAGAGAACGCTCACATAATAGCATCATAAGGCTCAATGCCACAATGATCTGGGAAGGGCAACTAGCCATAGGCACTGCTATTTGGTTCAGAGAAGCACCAATTAATTCGACTGCTCTCTGATCCACTTAAATAACTCAGCTGGAAATCAAACAAAGCCAACCTAAAAAAAAAAAAAAAAAGTCTAACACTAGAGGTATGTTGTGTGTTCTTTCAAGTAGACTATATTTTAGACTCTAGAACTAAGGGTCATAACTCTTGTATCTCTCTCTTTATAGAATTAGAGTTTGTCAAAGGTGTTAAAAATAAAATGAGTGTGAATGTCCTACAAGGTTTATGAGAAAGTTCAGAAGGAAAGTAAAGAAAAGACTAAGCTGCAAGACTTTTAGGTAAGAGTAATACTAACAACAATAAGAAAAATGAAAGCTTTCATCCCCATCTTCATTGGTTCTCACTCTTCCTCCTGGAAATCAAATTTGCATATAACTTACATTTTAATAAGAATGATTGTTACAAAATTTCACATTCATATTTTGAGTAAAAAGATTGGTGGAATTAAGAACTAATTTAAAAATTGATTTTTTAATATTTAACAAAATCCTAAGAATCTCTCCATTTCCTAAATCCTTATCAAAGATAATGCCATATTTATGAACCCTCCCTCATGCTATTAGAAACATACATATGGCAATGTCGCACATTAACAGTTGTACCCTAAGACCACTTCCTAGAAATTACATTATTTTCCTCATCAGACACAACATTGTGTTTCTTCCAAACTCCAAGTGATTCCAGAGAGTAGGATAAAGTTCTACAGTGTTGCTGGCCTTCTAGAAGCTGGGGTATTTCTACTCTGTGGCACTGACAGGAAATCCAAACACAAAGAAAGAAGATGAATGGTATTGTGATCCTACAGAGTTTAGGAAACAGATTATAGTTGAGGGAAGCTGAGGTGGCTAGAATTTGAAGATCACGGTATCAACCAACTGAAGTGAAGCTGGGAACACATTTCAGAAATCTGCATGAAGTAACCTTGAGTCTTCTGTTGAATACTAGGCTGAGCATTGGGAAGGATAATTTCTACAAGGCCAGACAATGAAAACCTATGAGGAGCTATAACCAGAGAAATACCTGAAGTTCACAAAGGGTTGGTAGGCATTTTAGTTCCAACTAAATAGACTGGAGAAAACATATTGAAAAATCAAGGCAATTCAATACAATCTGCAGAAAATTTATATCTTCAGAGTAAAGCTAAACTAACCGAAAAGGAAAATCTATGTCTTCAAAACAAATATCAAAAACAGACTTTGAAAGGCTGAAGCTGATCCACAGGTAACTTAACTGGCTGTCAAAACAAAAATCAACACATTTTAAAGGAACATTATACCATCTGGGCATTCAATAGCTAACATTCACCAAGTACAGCTCTAAAAAAATTAGAAAAAGATACATAGAAAACCTCAAATATTTAGAAATTTAGCAACATATCTTGAATAACTCACTCATAATAAAATATCTCGCCAAATAAGCAATATAATGAACTTTTCTTAGTGTGATTAAGGGAATCTATTAAAAACCTACAGTTAACATTATATGTAATTGAATGACATAACACTTTCCCCCATGATCAAGTGATACATGATTTATATATAGCCATCCATTGTTTTGTTATATACTAGCAATGAACAATTTAGAAAGTAAAATTTAAAGTGTAATCCAAAATGCTATTTAAAACTAAAAAATATTTAGATATTTATTTAGAAAAGTGTGTGTAGAATACCTACACAGAAAGCTATACATTTTTGCTAGAAAAAAATAAAGAACTACTAAATGTAGAAATATGTCACGTACACAGATGTACTCAATAATATTGTCAGTTTTTTTTTTTTTTTTTTTCAGATGATCTATAGATTCAATACAACCCCAGTCAAAATCCAGGCAGACTATTTATTTTTGTTTTTTTTACATTTGACAATTGATTCTGAAATTTGTATAGGAACAGAAACAATATAAAATAGCCAAAGCAATTCTGGAAAAACAAATGGGAAGACTGGCATTGCCTGATTTAGACACTTAGCCTAAGACTAGAGTAATCAAGAGAGTTAGGTCTTAGCATAAGAAGATATATACAGATAAATTAAATGTATAGAATTCAAAAAAGATCCACATATATATGGTAGGTTTTTTTTTTAGTAAAAAATACTAGAATAAAAACGGAGAAATGATCATCAACTTTACAAGCAATGCTGTAAATATTGGATGTAGTTGTGGGAAAAATTAATCTAAAACTTCACCTCACAATATTTACATTGAAATGAATTATAGACCTAAACACAAAAGCAAAAACCGTAAAATTTCTAGGTGAAATTATAAGAGAAAACATTTTTGGCCTTGAGTTTGGTAAACATCTCTTAGGTGGAACACAACAAATAAAAACCTAAAATAACACCTCGACAAGTTAGACATCAACAAAATTTAAAACTTCTGTTTTGTAAAAGACACCATGGACACAGAAAAAAAAAGACAAGCCAGAGACTGGGAGAAATGATTTTCAACATATGTATTTTATATTGCACTTATATTCAGATTATGTAAATAACTTACAACTCAATAATAAGAAGACAATGAAACATTTTTAAATGTGCAAACAACTTGAATAAATACTTCACGATAGAAGATTTTCAAATGTCCAAGAAGCACATGTAAAAAAATGCTTAGCGGCGGGGCGCGGTGGCTCACGCCTGTAATCCCAGCACTTCGGGAGGCCGAGGCAGACGGATTACCAGGTCAGGAGTTCGAGACTATCCTGGCTAACAGGGTGAAACCCCCTCTCTACTAAAAACACAAAAACTTAGCCGGGCGTGGTGGTGGGCGCCTCTACTCCCAGCTACTCGGGAGGCTGAGGCAGGAGAATGGCGTGAACCCAGGAGGCGGAGCTTGCAATAAGCAGAGATTGCACCACTGTCCTCCAGCCTGGGCGACAGAGCGAGACTCCGCCTCAAAAAGGAAACAAACAAACAAACAAACAAAAAGCTGCTTAGCAATATAAGCCATCAGGAAAGTACAAATAAAAACCACAATGAGATACCAGTATACACCAAACAGATTGATCTAGGTGTCCGAATTGAGAGTAAATTTTTAAGTATTAGAGTACACTGTACATTGACAAAGTAATTTTATGTTGACTGAATCTAATACTAACAAAATAGAACTTGTTTCTTTCATGTCTTTGTGGGTATTTTCCACTTATTTTTAGTAATCTATTTTCATTGTAATTCAGAAGTGTATAAATTTATGAGAGATTAGAAATTTTTTAAGTGTCCCTTACCACAGATATTTTGAGAAACCTTGTTTGAAGAAATTGGAATAAGGTACTTAGCCCACACGGTACACTAGCAAGATGACCCCGGTAGTATCAACCCGGAAGCTAACGAAATGTACTCTGTGTAGACCTGGCTCAGTCTTTAACATCCCAATCCCCGTTGGATTTCCCGTGAAGACAGAAACCACAAACTATTGCTTTAACGATCATGTTGTTCCCCCATCCATATGTTAATACACTTTATGCATATCATGACAGGTGAAAAGATTGCATAAAATATGTATATCTAATTCCCTGTGAGAGGAAATTTAGAAACACAAAATATGGCTAACCTTTGCCTGATGCAAATATGAAGACCAAATTTCATCCTGATGCTTTAGATGGCCTCAACTTTACAAAGCTTGATACACAGTCTTTTTTTTTTTTTTCTTATAAACTGCTACACTAGTACACTTGTTGCTTAGCTTTAAATTGCATGTCTGCTTTGTGTGCTGTGATGATAGGACTTTAATAACTGAAGAAACCAACACAAACCAAAATAACACATTAATTATAAAGTGTGGACTTTTTCACAAAAAGGACTGTGAATTTAGAATCTGTACACTTGTTTTCTTATTTTTTTTATCTTTTCTTTTTTTTTTTAATTTTTTATTATACTTTAAGTTCTAGGGAACATGTGCATAACGTGCAGGTTTGTTACATATGTTTTCTTTCAATACAAGGCCAAAATAAGTCTACTTGTTGGACTACAGTTTCATTTACTAGGTGTTTTTTTAGTGAAGGAGCGGCACCAATTTTACACAGACATACACAATTTGACTGCAGTGTGCTGTGCTAGCATATGTTAGACTTAATGGAGTATGTGATAAATGTTATTTATATATTTTTCTTTTTATTGCATGTAGACTAAAATAGCACAGAAAACCAATGAGACATAGAGAATAATTTTATCCCCAACTGATTTTATTAAATGATCAATAATGATTAGACAAAATTAAGCCTAATAATTATATAGAATAAATAAGTTCATATAAGGATTTTGCCTTTAAATTTTCTTTGCAGCCTAAATTCTTAGCACAGAAGGATGTGAAAGACAATGTATTTTTTTTTCATGTCTAGCAGAGACTCATCAGATTTAGGAGATTGTGTTTATAGAGCTTTCTTGAAAACTTTCCCACTATCATGGAAAACTTAAATCTATATTAAAAATCTTTTGTGAGCCTTGCTTTGCAAATAGAATCTGGAAAGGAAATAAATCTGTAAAAACTTTATGATTCTTTCCCCTACATCCCCCCAACACGAAAGAAATTTCATCTGTCAATGCAGTAGTAAAAATTTTTTGAAGAGTCAGACATATGGGCTAACTTTAAAATAGAGATTTTGTTCTTCTATGCCAGTGACTATTTTCCCTATAAAGGATTAGTTGCAGAATCTAATATTCCTCCCAAATATTTGATTGAAAATTCATACTTATTAGCAAAAACCAGAATTACTTTTGGACCAACCTAATATAAAGTGATAAAATATTTATATGAAATTAAACTTTCTGGAAAAAATCTAAACCAATGTATGTAGGTAAAGTGTTAGTTTTCTGCATGTATTTGTTTTCACTACTTTGCATTGGGAGTTGTATTTGGACAATATTCTGTTGTATTAATCTTTTGAATAATAATCCTATCTATGAAGCATTAAAATTTATCTTGCTTAATTATAGATTTTTTTTGTTTCCTTCATTAAGATATTGTGTAACACTAAAGTATTGAATTAAATCTGTGACTCAAATATCTTTGCTTGCTTTCACACAATATTTTACTTTGTGGAAGATTCCAGTGTAATGTTAATAACCAGCCATCATGCTTCCCTTGTCACCCCTATTCTCTTCTATAAAAAAAAAAAAAATATATTATTTGCTACACAGAATTGTTGACACAATTAAATGATCTTGAAAAGCACTGTTCATAATAAATGCTATGTAAGTGTTTGTTGGTGTTATTAACATATCACCATTCAGGCCATAAAGGAAATTCTTGGATTAATTAGATTCGGATCCAATCTTTATAAAATTGTCAAGCTCTCTCTTTTTTTTTTAAGTTTCCATAAATCTTGAATCCATGTTTTAGTTCTCTGAACTATTGTGGCTTCTTTGAAGGTGTCTTGCTAGTTTAGTCTCAGCTGCTTGTTCTGTTTTTACTATTTAGAGAGTTTTTAGTTAAGAAACTTCTTATTCTCATATGCAGTAACTCACTTTCTTGAACAATTACATGTAGAAAAAAATCTGCTGTAGTTTGAATGTTTTTGTCTTCCTTAAAATGCATGTGTCAGAAAGTGCATTCCTAATGCAACAGTGTTAAAATTTGTGTCCTATGGATAAGAGTTTAGGTTGCAAGGGCTCTGACCTCATGAATAGAATAATGCCATTATAAAATGGGCTTGTGGCTGAATGCAGTGGGTCATGCCTATAATCCAAGCACTTTGGGAGGCCCAGGCAGATGATTCGGCTGAGCCTGGGAGTTCAAGACCAGCCTGGCTGACATGGCAAAAGCCAGTTTCTAGCAAAAACAAACAAACAAAAAGACACTTTTTGGTAGTCATCACCTGTGGTTCCAGGTACTTGGGAAGCTGAGGTGGGAGGAGTACTTGAGCAGGGGAAGTGGAGGTTGCAGGGAGAAGAGATTGTGCCACCGCACTCCATCCTCTAGAGTGAGAGAGTGAGACATTGTCTCAAAAACAAACAAACAAACAAAACAAAAATGGGCTTGCAAGAGTGGGTTCATTGATCTTTCTCTTCTGCTATGTGAGAAACAGTATACCTGTACCCTGGAGAATGCGGCACTCGAGCCACCATCTTGGAAGAGAAGATCAGGCCTTCAGCAGACAAAACCTGCCAGTGCCATGATCTTGGATTTTTCAGCCTCCAGAACTGTGCGACACACATTTTTTTTTATTTATAAATTATACATGCTCAGGTATTCTGTTATAGCTGCCCAAAAAAGAATAAGACTGAATAAGACAGAAGCTGTGTAGGCTTGCATGAGAACTTCAATTAACTGTCCATTCTCGAAACAAAACACAGAAATTGGAGATATGCAGACAGACAGACAGACACACACACACACACACACACACACACACAAACACCCCTAGTCATATTTCAAATTCAACTTAATACACAATTATTAAATATGTGTTACATCCCAGAAACATATGTTGGTAATACACTTTCTAGAACAATTACATATAAATTACTATAAGCAAAGTATTCAAGTTCTCATGATAATGTACATGCACATGTTAATGTACACGAGAACTTGAATACTTTGCTTATAGTTGTGTAGGTCTTAGTTTCCCCTTCTGTAAGTAACTGTACGGTAAAAGTAGCACCTATCTTATGAAACACTTCTGAAAAGTAAATGAGGGAATGGATATGATAAGCATAGAACCTGGGTCACATATAGCAAATATTATAATGTATTATAAAGATATGAAGTTAGGGTTGACCTCAGGCCGTTGAGTGTTGAGAGAGATGGATATTAAACATGTAAAAGTTTATCACTAAAGTGAAACAAGAATCTTATACACTCATAGCTAGTCAGGAAAACAATTCTAGAAAAACTTGAAGCCAGAATTTGCTTATCAATCTGAACTTAGCTTAGATCAAGCTGTTTCATAAGTGGATTAAAATGCCAACATTGCAAATCTATCAATCATAAAAGCTTAACACATCACTAGTCATGGTTACTAAAAATTAAACATGTATGACCTATTTTAAGGAACACACAAGTCAAAACAACTTAAACGTGTTTCAATATTAAGCTAAAATTACTTTTGGTTGTCCTTTGATATTGTACATACAGCTTACTTTATCAAAAGTAATGCTCACATTACTAAAAACAGAATTAATGCATATATTTTAAAAATGTATACAAAAGTTTCACAATTCTGCAATTATTGATGCATATAATAAAAGTGTAGTTTTTATAAGTTGTTGTTAAATTCATTCAACATTCATTAACCAGTTGGGTAATTCACATATGCTTGATACTGAGGATAAAATAAGAAAAATACAGACTAGATCTTTTAACACACTGAGCTTATAGTTCAGTTGAGCAAACAATAAAATGATTTGTGCTGAGGACCACGAAAGGAAGTGCCTAGGGTGATATGATATTTACTAGTGTGAGTTTAAAAGGTATAATCCAAGAAACCTTCTCAGAAAGTGATAGATGAGCTGAGGTGTCAACAATAACAGAGATCTAGCTATACACAGATTTAGGAGTTGCCTGTAGTAAGTAGAGCAAACACAAGCGCCAAATTTGGGGACAGGAATAAGACTGACATGCTCTGAGAACCAAAAGGATTAAAATAACTGCTGGTATTGCTGAAAATTAGAGTAACAGATAATGGATGTGTCAGGAAAAAAAATATAGAAACTGTGTCTCCTAGAACTTCACAGGCTATGTTGGGAATATGAATTTTATCTGATGAGTAATGAGAAGATATTGGAATCCCCTAAATGAAAAATTCCGCTAAAAGTATATAAATTAGTTTAGTAATCATGCATTCTTATACATTAATCAACCAAATGTGTAGTATTTAACTCTCAAACACAGAGGAAATTTGATTATCAACATAACTGTAATGAGGCATATTTTCTTATATTGTAGCAAAAAGATATTACAGGTTTACCTTCTATTACTTGGTACTGTAGCAACAATATTAAATGCTTAAGTCCTGTAGAGAGGTAGACAAAAACTCTTAGATACTCAGTTTAAATACAATATTTTGTAAGGTTATGGGACAACTAACATCCTTCATAAAGATCAATATTACTCTATTTGTTTGTCTGCTTTTTATTATCAAGTCTTCATTCTTATTTATATTTTTGTTTTTGAGAGAGGGTCTCACTTTATCATCCAGGCTAGAGTGACATGGTGTGAGCAACACTTTAAGTTATCAAAGACTAAACACATTTAGTTCAAAATGGAGACTAGGTAAGTTTGCCAGTTACATGAAACAATGTGAAGAATTTTCAATTAATTTTTAAACCAACAAAAACTTCTATATTTTAGTATCACTTGCGGAAATAACAGGCTATTTTCCAGTTGAAAAGTATCTCTAATCCATCCCTCTATCTGATACTACCATTAATATGGGCATACAAAACTAATTCATATGCTTTCCAGCTTTTATTTCAAATTCTTTGTGATCACTTAATGCTTAATTTCAACAAATATTTCAACATATTCATATATATATATATATATACACACACATGAACTTTTTTTTTAAAAGTTTAACTTGTAGTTTATTTTGATGTTAACAATTTCTTTTTTTCTTACAATAATCTAAACATCAAGGAAACTTAATATTTTGGATTTCTCCTAAAACAAGAACTTGTAGTGCTCAAAGTTCTGTACTCTCTACGGTCATTTTCTTTAGGATAAATGATACAAATATTTAAAAGGAACTCAATGAAAAGAACAAATTATATTTTTTATTAATACAAATCAAATGAAGTAAAATTGAGTTTGTGATTTTTCTCATTACCATATTCTAATCTTCTAAATTTATCAATATAGAAAGATTAATGGTAATAAAATAGCTAATATTTACTGAATGTGCCAAAGAATATTTTAGCTAAAAATATGACATACAAATATAGCATGAACATGGATCAAATATTTATTCAACTTATTAATGGGAAAACCAGTAGCAAAGTAAAACTTGTTAAAAGTACAATTCAAAGAAAAGAGGATTATATAGTCAGTCTTAAAAGGCATGCTGAATAAGTTTGCTAAATTAGAAACAATACTGGTTAACATCTTTAAGGGCAATAAATCTTTGAAAGTTATACTATTAATTAAGTATAAGTCACTTAAATCATTACTGGACTAAAACTATTAACTAACATCTAACTTAACAGATTTTGAACCTTAATAAATGGTAAGTATAAATTTAAACAAACGTGCATTCTGTGGACTCTAAACTAAAGGAAAGTAAGCCTTGCAGAGAGGCAAGGAGACTCTTTTTGTTAAAGACTAGTTAGACAATGCTGCAATGAGCATTGAAAGGGCATGTAGTTTTTTTTCATCTACTTCCAAGTTTAAAATAATTTTCTTAACATGACTTTATGCTATGCACACATTCTCCAAACTCCTTTAATGTATGCACTCATTGAATTGTTGCTGCAACCTTATATGGTAGGTGCTATTGTTCCATCCTCGGTTTTTGAGACAAGGAAGCTGAAGCACAGAGGTTGGGTATCTCAAATAAAATCATATTATCTGGTGCTCTAAGAGCACCCTCCCACCTTGTATTATATATCGTTATAGTTTAAATATATAGCATCATGACATTCCTCACAGTTTAAATACATAGCAGCATGACATTTGCTAAATATTCTGGGTTTCTTGTAGAAAGTTTGAGTAAGATACTACCCTTGAACATTTTACAAATACTAACACATACGTACGGTGAGAGACTTTCTTTCTCTTGTCTATTTGCTTTAACTATTGCATCATTCTGATGAGAAGCAAAATTAATAATTTATTAAAGAAATCGACATTAGTTAAGTAATTATGATGTAACAGGCACAGTAGTTAGAATCTTCACTAAATGAGTTAATAGAGAATGTACGTCAAGAAAAAAAAAAAAATAATTCCAGAAGGAATTTATAAGGTTAAAGAAAGACCATCAAACAAAGGAAATAAAACACATATGTAAATATAACTAAATACTAAGTGCTGAAATACCGACTCCATGTCTTTAATCCTCTGTTCCATATCATGGTAACTTTTAGGTGTAGGGATATAAACATAAGCTATCATTAAACATGAAGTTATGAATAGTTATGAAAAACTATATAGAGGTGCTCTGATTTAAAGTGGTCTAAGAAATTTCATTGCACATGAGGAGGGTACAGTTTCTTGTTTATTTCTTACATAAAGTAAGCTATACCTTTTAAATAAACAAAAAGGGGGGGCATAACCTTCCAAATACAACGTGAGTAATGCTATTTTTTAAAATAATCATTCAAAGGAAGGAAAACAACATTCAAAAGAAGGCATAAAGTATTTTGAAAAAGTGATTTCAAATTTAATCACCATACATGGAAATATACCCAACTTATTCTATCAGCTGGTAATTTTTTTAAATTGAGAAACAAGAAAAAATTATAAATACATGCTATTTACAAAAAAAAAAAGTTTTAACACACGCATAGTCAGATAGTTTGATAGTAAAATAACAAGAAATAATATATGATGTAAAGAGTAGCCCCAAAGAAATTGGTGTAGTTAAATTAATGTTCTACAAAGTTAAAAATCATTATGATACAGAAGGTAATTATGCAACAATTAAAATTTAAATCATTAATGATGCCACCAAAAAGTCAACATTCACATGACTTTGAGTACACAGTCTCAAAATACACAAAGATATATATAAAGAGAAATTGATAAATAATTATTAATCTCATATGATATATAATTTTATTGTGTTCACATATATTATACATTATAATTAATACAATGCTTCTTGGAAACATGAAAGACCAAGAAGACCTAATGTTGGTAAAGTTGTAGAAGGGCTGAACATACACAAAAATTGATATCCAACAATTAGAAAATACATATTCCTCTAAGGTAAACATGTAACATTTTAACAATTGATAGTAGAGTACACAAACAAGTCACAATAAATAACAACATATAAAAAACAGAATATGTCTTCTGACAAGATTAAATTAAATTAGAATTTATTTTTAATTAAAACGTCTCTATTTGTGCAATTTTAGTTTTGAATGCTTCTGAGTAAGTCTAAGAATAAGAAAGTTTTTAAATGGGGTCAAACTTTCCTGAAAATTCGACCAATATTCACCAAGACTGCCCAAATTCTGGGCCATAAAACACACTGTAACAAATTTAAACAACAAAAGTCTTACAATGTGCCCTCAGAAAACAATGGATTTAGCCTATAAATCAATAACAGAAAGACAACTTGAAAATCCATAAATAAATGGAGATTAAAAAACACACTTCTAAATAACATATTGGTCAAAGAAGAAATCACAAGAGAGATAAAAAATGTTATAAACTAAATGAAAATGAAAACACAATTTGTTAAAATTATTGGGATGAGTGAAGGTAGTTCAGTGACAATTCAACACATGAAATTTTTACCATGGACATATACATCAGAAAAAAAGAAGTATCTAAAATGAATATTCTAAGTTTACACTTAGGAAACAAAAAAGGAGCAGCAAATTAAATCCAAAATAAGCAGAAGAAAATACATAATAAGAATTAGAGCAGGCCGGGCGCGGTGGCTCAAGCCTGTAATCCCAGCACTTTGGGAGGCCGAGACGGGCGGATCACGAGGTCAGGAGATCGAGACCATCCTGGCTAACACAGTGAAACCCCGTCTCTACTAAAAAATACAAGAAACTAGCCGGGCGTGGTGGCGGGCGCCTGTAGTCCCAGCTACTCGGGAGGCTGAGGCAGGAGAATGGCGTAAACCCGGGAGGTGGAGCTTGCAGTGAGCTGAGATCCGGCCACTGCACTCCAGCCTGGGCGACAGAGCGAGACTCCGTCTCAAAAAAAAAAAAAAAAAAAAAAAAAAAAAGAATTAGAGCAGAAATCAATGAAATTGAAAATAGGAAATCAATGGAGAAAATCAAGAAAACCAAAAACTGGTTCTCTAAAATGATCAATAAATTTAATAAGCCTTCAGACAGGCTAATAAAGAAAAAAAGGGAGAGGACATGATTTACAATATGAGAAATTAAAGAAGGCACATCATTTCAGATCTTATGGACAGCAAGAGGATATTAAGTCTATGTACATAAATTTGGTAACCTAGGTGACAAAAGATACCAAAACATACAGTGGAAAAAGTAGACAATTCAAATAGGCCTATATCTATTTTTAAAAGTTGAATCAATAACTACTAAACTTGTAAAACAGAAAGCAGTAGCCCCAGATGAGTTCACCAGTAAATTCTACCAATGTTTAAGAAAGAAATTATACCAATTCTACACAATGCCTTTCAGAGGATGGAAGCAGAGAGAATACTTTCTAATTCACTTTATAAGGCTAGCATTACCCTAGTATGAAAATTATAAAAACACATTGCCAGGAAAAAAAAAAAAAACTATAAGACAACATATCTCATGAATATAGATACAGAAGTGCTAAACAAAATAACAAACTAAATTCAATAGTATATTAAAACAATTATACACCACACCCAAGTGGGAGTGTTCTTCAGATATGCAAGGCTAGTTCAACATTTGAAAATAAATGAATGCAATCCCTCATATCAATATGCTAAAAAATAAAAATCACATCATATTAATCAGTGCTGAATAAGTACTTTACAAAACTCAATACCCATTTATGATAAAAACTCTCAGTAAACTTGGAATAGAGTGTAACTTCTCAACTTGATAAATGGTATTTACAAAAACCTATAGCTAACATCATACTTAATGGTGCGGAATTTGAAGTTTTCCCACCAAGATAAAGGCAAGACTGTATCCTCTCACTACTTATTTTCAATATCATATTGGAAGTACTAGTTTATGCAGTAAGACAAGGAAAGGGAATAATAGGTATGCAGATTGCAAAGGACAAAATAAAACTGTCTTTTTTCACAGCAGACATGATCGCATATGCAGAAAATTCAAAACAATTGATTTAAGAAAAACTTTGGGAACCAATAAGCAATTATAGCATGGTTGCAGGATACACGTTTAATATATTATAGAAAAGTCAATCACTTTTCTATATATTAGCAATGAGCAAGTGAAATTTGAAACAAAAAACACAAAAACATTTACACTAGCATTCCCAATAACAAAATATTTATATATGAATCTAGAAAAATATATACAAGATCAATATGAAGGAAAGTAAAAAACTCTCATGAAATAAAAAAAACTAAATAAATATAGAAATATTTTATATTCATATGTAGAAAGACTCAATATTGACACAATGTCACTTCTTTCCAACTTGGTTGTAGATTCAATGAAATTCCAATGAAAATCTCAACAAGTTATTATGTGAATATTGAAAAACGAACCCTAAAGTTTATATGGAGAGCCAAAAAATGCAAAAGAGCCAGCACATATTGAAAGAGAAGAACAAAGTTGTAAGATTGACACTGCCTGACTTCAAGGCTTATGATAAAGCTTCAATAATAAAGACAGTGTGGCAAGGACAAACTAATAGAAAAATAGATCAATGGAACAGAATAGAGAACCCAGAGATAGATCCACATGAATATACTGTCATCTGACTTTTGACAAATAAGAAAAAGCAATACAGTAGAGCAAAAATAGCCTTTTTACTAAACAAAATAAAATCCACATTCAAAAAAAAAATATGAATCTAGATGGAGACCTTACACCTTTCACAAAAATTAACTCAACATGAATAGCAAACCTAAATGTAAAACACAAAACAATAAAACTCCTAGAAATAACATGGAAGAAAATCTAGATAACTGTGCAGATGAAGACAACTTTTTAGATATAGCATCATAGGTATAATTCATGAAAAAATTAGATAAGCTGGACTTCAATGAAATTAAAACTTCTGTTCTGCATAAGACAATGTCTAGATAACAAGAAAACAAGGCACAGACTGGGAGGGAATATTTGGAAAAGACACATCTGATAGAGGACAGTTATCCAAAATATATAATGCACCCTTAAAATTCAACAATAAGCAAACAATCTGACTGACAAATGGGCTGAAGACCTTAAGAGACACTTTACTTAAAGAAGATTATACAGATGGGGAATAAACAATGACAAGATGGTCCGCATCATATGTCATCAGAAAAATGTAAATTAAAACCATGAAATACTACAGTGCATCTGTTAAAATGGCCCAAATATGGAAAACTGACAACATCAAATGCTCATGAAGTTGTGGAGGAAAAAGGGCTCTTATTCATTGTTGCTGAAATGCAAAATGTTACAGCTACTTTGAAAGACAGTTGGGTAGTTTCTTACAAAACTAAACATACTCATTATATGACATAGCAATTGCACTCTTTGGTATTTATCCAAAGGAATTGAAAACTTTTGTCTTCACAAAAACCTCTATATAGAGTTTTGTAGCAGCTTTATTTATAATTGCCAAAACTTGGAAGCAACCAAAATGTCCTTCAGTGGGCGAATGAAAAAAAAAGAAAAAACTGTGGGATATTGAGGCAATGGAATATTATTCAGTGCTAAAAAGAAATAAGTCTTTAAGTCACGAAAAGACACAGGTTAACTTTAAATGCATATGACTAAGCAAAAGAAGACAATATCAAAAGACTATATGCTGAATGATTATGTATGATACTACAATTAACACATGCCATTATTTATCTGTCCAAAACCATAGAATGTACAACATAAGAGTGAACTGTAATGTTGGGGCCAGGTGCGATAGCTTATGCCTCAGGAATCAAGGATTCAGTGTGCTATGATTGCACCAATGCACTCCAGCTTAGGTGACACAGTGAGACCCTATCTCAGAAAAAAAAAGAAAAAAAAAAGTGAATCCTAATGTAAACTATGGGCTTTGGGTTATTATGATGTGTCAATGTAGGTTCATCAGTTGTAATAAATGTACCACTCTGGTGGAGGATGTTGATAATGAGGGAGGTTATGCATGTGTGGAAGCAAGGCAGATATGGAAAATCTCTGTCAACTCCTCTTAATATTTCTGTGAACCTATAACTTCTTTAAAAAAAAATAAAGTCTTTTAAAAAGTCAACTGATAAAAAGACTAATTAATAATCATTAATTTTAGCAAAATAGAAATCTTTGTTTACATTTACAGCCACAACTTTCTTTGAAAAGGAGCAATAACAATTTAGTAAGGACTACATTAAAGACAGTTTAGTAAAAGAATTTGGAGGAGTTAAATACATTGTCAACTGACTTTTGACAAATAAGAAAAAGCAATACAGTAGAGCAAAATAGCCTTTTTACTAAACAAATGAACATCCATATTCAAAAAGTCTGTAAAAGTTGCAAGACAAAGCAGTAGTTGAAGAGAAAGAGGGGTCAAGAGCAGAAGTTTTTTAACATAAACAAATAGCTTTTTTTGCTAGTAAGAAATATCAAGTACAGATAACATGTAAACATTTAGGGGAGAAACAAAACTAATAGTACAAAACTCTTCCAGACATTTGCAGATTCATTCCCAATTTAGTTTATCAAGCCAGCATTACCTTAATACCAAACCAATTCACATATCAATATTCCTAATATAATCAATTCGACATTGTAAATATAACTTTAGCAAATTAAATTCAGCAAGGCATTAAAAGAATTGATCATGTCCAAGTGGAATCTCTCCTAGGTATGCAAGGTTTGTTAAGTATTTGAAATCTAATCAATGTATTTGACTGCAATAACAAACCAAATACCAAAAATCACATAATCATCTCAATAGAAACAACAAAGTTATTTGGAAAAATCAAACATCAAACCTGGTAAAAATTCTGAACAAATTAAGAAAGGAGAGGAAGTCCTTACAAATTGGTTGAAGACATCTATTAAAAAAGAAAAACCTACAGCTAACATCATGTTTAGTAATAAAAGTATTGATGTTTTCCCCTAAGATCACAAAAAAGACAAGGATGTCTGCTCTCAGCAACTCTATTCAACATGGTATTGGAGTGTCTAATCAGTTCAATAAGATAAGGAAAAGAAAAAAAAAAAGACATTCAAATTAACAAGAAAAAAATTCAATTGTCTTAATACTCAGATAACATAATTGCCTCTATAGAAAAATGAGTGAAGTATACAAAAAAAAAAAAAAAAAACTACTACACTAATACGTGAGTTTGAAAATCAATTGTATTCCTATATACTGGCAACGTGAATTCAAACCTTGAAATTTTAATATCAATTAGAAAATATAAAAAATATGAAACAATTTGAAAGTAAATCTGACAAAAGTTGTACAAGACTTGTGCACTAAAAAATTGAAAGCATATTGGTGAGATAAATTAGAGATTTTGATTAATGAAGAAGCTTATCATGTTCTTGGGACAGAAGACACAGGTATCAAATCTATCCAAATTGACTTATTGATACAATGCCATAACAGTAAAAATAATGTAGCATATATTATGGTAGAAATTGAAAAGTTCATTCTAAAATTTATATAAACACGCTGTATTAGTCCGTTTTCATTCTGCTGTAATGAACTGTCCAAAATTGGGTAACTTCTAAAACAAAGAGGTTGAATTGACTCATAGTTTAGCATGACTGGGGAAGCCTCAGGAAACGTACAATCATGGTGAAAGGTGAAAGAGAGGAAAGGCACCTTCTTCACAAGGTGGCAGGAAAGAGAAGAACTGAGCAAAGGGGGAAGAGCCCTTATAAAACCATCAGATCTCATGAGCACTCATTCACTATTAGAAGAACAGCATTGTAGAAATTACCCCCATGATGCAGTTACCTTATCCTGGTCTTCCTCTTGACACATGAGGACTATGGGAATTATGGGGATTACAATTCAAGATGAGATTTGGGTGGGGCCACAAAGCCTAATCATAGCATAGGCAAATAACCTAAAATTACCAAAATATTCTTAAAGATAGAGTTCTTTAGTTACCTGAATTTAAGAACTAGTGAGCCTTCAGTAAGGAATACAGTACAATATTGGCATAAAGACAACCAGGTAAATGAAACAGGGTTATTTAGTGTCAGAAATAAATCCATATACATATATAAGATAACTGATTTTCAACAAAGATGAAAAGGCAGTTTGGTGATGAATGGATAAAAATGAATGTTGTGAAATTACTGGAAATTCATATTCAATAAAACAAAAACAAAAATAACAAAACAAATTTTGACTTATATCTGGAACCATATTCAAATATTAACCCCCAAATTGATCATATACCTAAATAAACACTTTAAAACTTTAAATAACTCTAGGAAAACGTAATAGAAAATCATTTGTGATCATGGGTATATTAGTCATTTCTCACATTGCTAACAAACATATACCTGAGACTGGGTAATTTATAAAAAAAAAAATTTACTCTCAGTTTTACATGGGTGGGGAGGCCTCAGGAAACTTACAATCATGGTGGAAAGGAAAGCAAACACATCCTTCTTCACATGGCAGCAAGAGAGAGACATGAGTGCCCAACATAGGGGGAATGCCCCAATAAAACCATCGGATCTTGTAAGAACTAACTTACTATCATGAGAACAGGATAGGGGAAACCACCCGATGATTCAATTATCTCCATCTAGTCCCTAACATATCACATGGGGATTATGAGAACTATAATACAATTCAGGATGAGATTTGGGTGGGGACACAGCCAAACCATATCAATGGGTTAAGCAAAGAATTCTTATATTAAACATCAAAAATGCAATCTTTAAAAAAACAAATTGATAAAATAGACTTTGTAAAAATAAAATTAAAAAGAGTAGTCCACAAAAGACATTGCTAAGAGAATGAAAAACCCAGCCACTAACTAGAAGAAAATACTTTCAAATCATTTATACCATAAATAACTTGAATCTAGAATATATGAGAATCTCTTAAAACGAATAAGAGGTTAAAAAACATAGAAATGGACAAAAGATGGAAGCAGGCATACCACTAAAGATGGTATATACTGATTTCAAGAAAGTATATAAAAAATAATTTTAACCCATGTGATGAAATAATATGTACAACAATCCCTTATGACACATTTTTACCTATATAACAAAGCACATCTACCCCAAACTTAAAATATGGGTTAAGAAAAAATTTTAAAGCACCATTATTTATGTATAAGCATATTAAACTACAATGAGATGATATTTTATAAATCTATTGGTATAACTCAAACAGACTGACCATAAAATGTTTTCTCTGAGATATAGAGGAATTGGAGTTGTTGGTGAGAATATATAGTGCTGCAACTAGTCTGGAAAACAGTTTTATCATTTCAGGAAACCAGTATATAAACATATATGCTTACCACATGACCCAGGCAATTTGCATCTACCTGTTCCCCAAAGAGAAATAATAGTCTGTGTCCATAAAAAGAATTGTACACAATTGTTCATACTTAGTACGTATGTAATAGCCAAAAACTCAAAATAACCCAGACAACGTTTAACAGCTGATTGGATAAATTATGACATATATATGCAGTAAAATTCTACTCAGAAATGAAAAGTAATGAGCTTTTGATGAATTAAACTATATAGATAAATCTGAAAATAATTTTACTGAGTGAAAAAGGCCACTTAATACAAGAGAATATGCCAAAGGATTGCATTTATATAAAACTCTAAGAAATACAAACTAATCTATAACGTCAGAAAGCAGATCGGTACTTGCATTGGGACGGATGAAAGGGAGCAGGAAGGATTAGGAAGAAGGTAATATTTAGGAGTAGAAATAATATTTTGTGTGTGATAGATATTTTCATTTATTTGACTGTGGTTGTGAATTCACAGGCATATACACATGTCAAAACATATATACTTTAAATAAATGCAGATTAAAAAAATAATATATCAATTCAGATGACAAAAATTCCCAAGTTGATTGATCACTTCCATATTGCAATTACCCAGTTTCTAAATATACCACACTATTAATTTTACTTATCTTTTGCCATTCTTATACATTGTTAGCATGCCTATTAGTAATGTGTTTTTTTAAAATATTGATTCTTATTAGATTACTAAGGGGAACAATGAAAGCAATTCAGTCTGCAAGTTTTTCCAATGTTTCTCATTAATTTTAAGCCTCTTTCTACTGATGTCTAATGGCTGAAATGCATATACTTGAAGCAAATGTCCAGCAGGGAATGAGAATCCATACCAAGGTATCATGTAAGAGACCTATTCTGGTATAAGTATACAAGGTGATTGTGTTCACTTTAATAGTTTTAAGTATATATATATATTTGTTTTTACTCATATATTTAGTTATAAATTTATTGTGTTATTGATAGTTAAATTGTTACTTGAATGAATTAATTCTGAATTTTATGTATAGAAGGCCCTCTTTTGACAGGATAAGATAATAATCTTGGATAATATTTTTGATCTTTACATTCCCTCAAAGGAAAAACCCTGTCCACATAAATAAATGATAGCCCTTTTCTTCTGTGAGAGTAAGAAAAGTGTAATTTTCATCAAGTTCCCTGTAGGTTCACCATGGATTGCATTGTGTTAGTCAGTTTCTCTGTGGAAATGACATTTTCTCACAAATGGAACCAATAATTATCCATAAGTCCACACAGAAGAATGTGGAGAATGTATCTCTTGGAATTGCTTAGCAAGAACCTGTATCTCTGTACAAGGCTGTTGGTGATAGGTGACAGGTATTATGAGGAGGAGTAATTGGCAGAATGTGTATAGTCCTGATGTATATCAAATATGGTGGCTCTTTAATAATTTTATTTTATCCTAAACAGAACTCTCCATTTTATTTTCATTATTTTTCTGTATGCAATAAATCTTGTGCTTACTTATGGCTGGTTAAGGTCCCAGAGAACACTGTTTTTATATTGTTCTTCATCATCTATGCATCCAAACCTGGAACCTAGTGTTGTGTTTGAAATAAACGTGGTGTTTATAAATATCAAATTATTAAAACGTCTATTTTGCTATATTGATGGTGGAAAGCAGTTTCTAAAAGGCAATTTGTCCATATGTATCAATAATTCAAAGCAGTAGTACTTTTTATTTGCCAACTTATCTCTTGGAACAATATCCCCCCAAAAAATCAGAATAGTGCAAAGATGTATGTATAGGTACATTCAATACAGCGATGTTAGTAATATAATAAACAAACAAAAGCCAGTACAATATAAATGACATTCTATGTAGCAGAATGCGTTAGTAAATTATAGCAAATTTATAACATGGAAGAATATGCTGATATTGGAAATATATTTGTGTGTTTAAAAAAAAAAATAATGTTTTTTCATCCATCTTGTTCCGGGCTAACCATTTGTCCCAAAAACTCTTCTCTGCTTACTTGTGCACTATTTAAATCTCCTTGGCACCTAAGTGGGAGGACTGGGTGTACATTCTTTATTTTTATGAGTCAGTCTTTCTTTCCCTGACGAAAGTGAAGAAAAGGGCTTGGGACTTGCTTCAGCAGACAGCTGTTTGGAAACTTTCTCTCATTGCATATTCTCTCTGAATCTATTTAAAATATTGTATCAGAGTTCAGTGTTGTCGAAGAGTTATGGTAACCCTAGATCGCTTTTTATAGCCAAGCTTTAGGTAATCCGTGTAATTAGACTTGGAAGTCCAATTACATAGTTGTTAAGTTGTCCTGCTTAAGAAATTTTCCCTTCTTAGTCTCAAACTTGAGTCAAGTTAAAGAAAGTATAACTGCATTACTACATTACTTCAACTCCAATCTGGTCACCATGACTGAGCTAAGTGGGGCAATATCAGTTCTTTCTAGAATATATATTGACCTCTAACTCTTGTCCCTAGATTGGGTTATTAGTACGGTCTTTAATGATTAACTCCTCTAACTGAAACCATTGCTGAAGAGTTCAGTGCATCAAATAAATTTTATGCCAACTCCCTATGACTTCTTCCTATTTTTTCTATTTGGTCTGTGGTATATTATAATTAGCTAATATTTCAAAAAGTTTGTTTTACAAGTTATGAATCTTACTCTAGTGCCAATAGACATAAATAATTTTTGTATTTTAAAAAATCGTTTTGGAAAACAGAATCTATTTGATCTATTTCAAGTTAAGTGTCCTTCCAAGTCCAAGCAACCATGACTTCCATATGGTGAAGTCTTCTAATACATACATTCCTGGAGGGGTAATGTTTGGGTGAGCAATTGCTCTTAAGGAAAACAAATTAAACAAAAAACAAAAAGAAAAAAACCCTTAGTTGTTGGAAATTGGATCAACATTCCAAAATGTTTTATTAAAATCAATAAACACCATTTAAGACGGTTTAAACACTTTCTGTAATTTATTATCAAACCAACTGCAAACTCAAAGGCATTTATTTCAGTGAAAATCATATCCCTTAATTACATATACAGACACTCAAGGCAAAAATTGTACCAGATAAATTTAAACAAGCAAGGAAGACTTTAATTGAAATTATTGCAATAGGAGAGAGAGGCCAGAACTTGGACTGAACTCAATTTCATGAGAACAAAACTTACTTGGTTTATAAATTGCCAGGGTAAACTGATGAAAAAGTATGTTACAGAGGACATTATGTCAACTGGAGGCTCATTAATAGAATGTGTACAACATGTCCTGTTAATTCAGAGCTTGTAAATGTTGTCCATGGTGATTAGGTCATCTATGTTTACTAATCAGAACCCATTAAAGTTAGGCTTCTAGTCTCTTACAGAGACCAGGAGATAGGAGTTCTCTCTTGATAATTATATTTCAAAAGGATGGTTCTTAGCTCTTTAAGATTAAGACATTACATACATCTCAAAAAGGACGAGGAAAGAATTTATAGTTACAAGCTTTCCAAATTAAATGCTCTAAGCAAAGGGAGTCAGGTCCTAGGGTCAGGAAGAAGCCTGTCTAATGTTTAGTCAAGCTAAGAAAACATAGAGACAATCTCTGGGACATTCTAAGTAAATAAAAATCATTTTCTTATGCTGATTCATTTTCTTTCAGCCTGTGCTGATTTTTTTGTTACCATTTTTAATTCATTTATTTTTTAAGGATGGGGCCTCACTTGATTACCCAGAATGAATTTCAGTGGCCCGATTTGTTTGGTAGTATGGGATCTCCTTTCCTGCCTCTTCCTGACTTTCATACTCATCAGGGAAAATGAAATTTTGCCTGGAAGACAGGTCTCAATTTTGTAAATAACTTGGATACAGTGGTCTTGTGTAGGTTACTTCATTTATGTGATATGTATTGTGTCCAGCATGCTATCAAATTGGCATATAAATAAAGGTGTGGTCATAAATTAAACAAATAAGACTAGTCTAAACTTGTTAGTTGAAAGGGAATGTGGTGTCTTCTAAAATTTTACTTTAATTTTAACCTAGGTAAAACAATGATGTTTGTAGGCTTCAGAATAATTAAAATGGCTTTAAATGGTGAGCTTTTGTGTGGTTTAAAATCTTGAAACCATAGAATGATTCTCATCTATAAAATACCAATATCTGATAGGCAGTTCAGAATTTCTTGCCTCCAAAGTTTATAAAAATGTGCCAAAAATAAGTATTCTCTGTTGGGAATAAGAATAGTTTTTATCTAATTCAGAAATTATTAAAGGTGAGATTCAAAATATAAAGGAATAAGTTAGTAGAAAAGAGGGATGTAAAGTAAGTTGTGGATAGAAGATGTATTTTTTTTTTTAAGAAAAAGTTTAAAGAATAACTGAAGAAAAAAATAAAAATAGAAATAAATGTATTGCTAGGACAAATCAGAAAGTCCAAGCATGTCATAGATGGTATATGTCATGATAAGGCTGGTGAAGGGAATTTATGAAAGAAATGTTGTGTGTGATTAAATTAGCTCTAATTAAAAGGAAATTGTTTATAATAGACTTTCTAAAGAATGCTCTACATGCTAAAATAAAATTTGCTTAAGGGACTGATTTTCTAAATTACAAGAAATTTTGCTTTTAATGCTATAGTTGGTATCTTTTAAAGCTTCTCTTATTTGTATTTCAGAAGTTCAACTGTTGTTCTGTGTTACTGCTTTCATCTCTTTCTCCTTTTGAGAAGGCCTGAGTTTATAACTGTTTCCCTGACCTTTTGTGTCAGCTCTTGTAACTATTTTCTCTCCAGTTTTAAACATTACTATAACCTGACGCTAAAATATTTTATCATAGAGGTCTATAAAAGCAGTATCTTCCTTCAATATCAGTATAACTTGATTTTATACTCTTAGTATTTCTTGCTGTATACCTCATTTTTGGCTTTTAGTTTTTGGCTCTTATATTGTTTAAAAGAGTTTTAAGTGCTAATGATTGCCTACCTATCCCCATTCCCATCTGATCTAGAATGTTTAATGGAAGTCCCTTGGCCAAAGTGAATCCCCCCAAAACCCTAAATATCTTAGACCATGACATGAAAGAGTGGATTGACATGCTTCACTATCCATCTGAAATTTAGGCCAGGTTCAAAAGGCCTTTCAAAATTACAAAAATAAAATATTGCCCTTTCACACAAAGGAAATGAATAGCTCCCCTATTCAACCAGAATACTTAGTCTTATTAAAAACTTAAAAAGAAGGATCCCCTAAGGATCAACTATAAATAAAATAGAAAGGCCCCTATTGGGTATTATTAAGTACCCCCACTGCTGTTAAACTTCGGGGAATCACAGACTGGGTACACCTGTCGAGGGTTAAAACTGTTTCTTAGGAATCCCCACAGGTGTTAAGAGGAGGATACAACATACATTTGTAAATGCTAAGAAACTTAAAGCTGTTGCTTTGCAAACATGCAAATAATTAACATGGGAAGGAGGAGTGTGTGTAGTAATAAACCACACTTACTATATTATTCTCACTTGATTTTTACCTTTCCTAAGACCTTCATTAGCTATTATTACTAATTTTTGTTCCTTGTTTGTTTAACCTCATAGTAAAATTTGTGTCTTTTAGACTACAATAATTTATATGAAAACTATTCTGGCATCAGGCTTCCAACTCACTCCATCTACTAACCTGGAGAATAAACATATCCTGCATTTGGGTCTCTTAGATCAGCTATCCATAGATTTTTTGCTCGCCAGTGCTAGGCAGAGCCTGCACCCATAATATCAGCAAGAAGAAGTTACAGATCAGAACACTAACCTTCTGTAGCCCCTTTAAGATTAAACAGTAGTATCTAATCTCTGAGGGGTGCATGAGGTAGGATACTGGCAGGACTTATTTCTTAGTCCTGACAGGATGAAGTAAAGAAACTGCCAGGAGCCAGCAGGTGATGATGAAAGCAATCCCTAACTGCCCTCGTTGCTCATTAGCATGATACTACCATCAGTGACATGGTAGTTTACAAATGCTGTGGTAACAACCTGGAAGTTGCCAGCCCTTTCAGTGACCTGGAAGTTACTGCCCCTTAATTAGAAAGTTCTAAAGAACCCACCCCTTCATTTTGCATTAACCACCCCCCCCTTAATTTATATCTAATTAAACATGGATACAAATGGATATAAATACAATAGCTCACAACTGCAGATGTAGATAGCATTGCCTGTGAGGTAGCCCTTCTCTGTAAGGAACAGCTGTGGTTCAATAAATGATTACTGTTTAACACTATCATCTCACCCATGAATTCTTTCCGGCGGGAAGCAAATAACTCTGCTAGGCTAAGCCCCAATTTGGGGGCTTTCCTTCACTGAGTTACAGGTATTGCTCTATTTATTGGAAATATCCATGTGCCAACCTTTCTAGAATTTATAGTTTTTAAGTAACTAACAGTAAAAAAGCAGGTTCAAATGGACATTAATTAAACCTAAAAGAACTAGAAATGGAGAAAGCAGTTACCCAGAAGTTGCAGGTCAGTAAATGGTTAATACAAACTTCACCTACTTGAAAACTTTAGAGCTGGTGTTAACTGGTGCACACTTTCTAGTTTTACATTGTGAGTCATTTCCTTCTAAGGCATTGCTTTCTCTATCTGGAAACTGAAGGTTTTGGAAACTTTTGCATATAAAACTTTTAGAATATATAAGTGTAAGTAAAATAGTGGATCTCACCACAATGTCAAAGACTAGACTACCGAGACACATTCTGAAAGGAAGACACATTTTCTTTTAAAATGGAAACATACTCTCCTATAATTTATTCTTTGTGATTTTACATTGGAAGACCACTTTATAGCTCCTAATGTCTATCTGAAGATCTGCTCACAAGAGGAAAAAGGTAATTAAAGACACCAGGACTTAGTTCCCTCATTTTCCACTTCTTATTTATTGAAAGTTGTGCTTTTTGGTCCAGATTCTCAGCGGCTCCTCAAAAATCTTTTGGTTGTGCAGGTAAGCATCTTTCAGAAAAATACATCTTCCCTTGAGATGCTTGCAAATATCACATCTGTTGTAGAAAACAGAAGATAGAGCTGTGTGCTCTAATTAGAGAGTAAAATTACTTGAAATGTATCAGTGGATTACTAACAGTGACTGATGCAAATGGTTAGAGGAAAATAGCTCTTTTTGATTTGAAATAATGCTTTCTATACAACTGGTGTGCCCATAATAGGTAAATCAAATTATGTCTTTTCTCCTTCATGACTGTAAATTAACAGTGAGTAAATGGGAAGACATTAGAATTTTACTTTTCCATAAGCCAAAGTATAAATGTTAATCTGAATCTCCTGAATTTGCACAATTTGCCTAGAAATACTGTTAAAACATACTTTCTCAAGAGAATTGTCTTTGTTTACAGCCTCCAAAAAATGCAAATACAACAGCTACAGCTTTTCCTTGCAGCATTTTGGAATTGTCCTCACCTGGCAGGAAGTGAGATATATGCAAAGGCCTGCAAATCTTAAAAACAAAACAAAAACAAAAACAACACAAAAACTCTGCTCTTTTAAAATAAAGTTCAATAAACTTTAGTTTCAATTCCTGCAAAGGTCACATGAGGATTAGTTTAAATTTCAGGTCAAGAGGCAGCTTGCTTCCTATTTGATCTGCAGCAATTGAAGCATACCTAATGGAAGCACTATTTTAAACACAAAGGTTAAACACTGTTGAATTTTGACAAAGGTTAAATGCCTATTTGCCAAAGTTAATGACTTAATAGCATTTTGAATACCATTCTTTGTATAAAGGTTAATCTCATATTTTCAATGTAGTATTTCCTCTCTTAAAAGGAAATACTCATTAGAACCCAATTACCTAATTGTTAATTTGTTTTTATCTTATTTATAGTTCTTCAACCAGAGTATTATCTGTTTTGATTGCAAGATAATTTTTAAGCTTTTAAGAAGAAAAATGTTTAAAAAGAGAAATATGGTTATCAGAGAATTACTCCTTCCAAAAAGTCAAAAAGAAGAGGGCTGAAGATTTTAGAAAAACATTTTGGGCAAAGTTGTAATCTATGGTGGGCTCACATACTTTCCAAGGATGTACATGAGACCAATAAATAATTTCTTGGACTCAGTAGAAAAATCACTATCAGGTGATCATATTTAGAAAATGTCAAAAAATTATTGTACAAGGGAACAGCATGTGATTAATTCAGCATTATTTTCAATGCCAATTTTAGCCAACATGATTGTAATAATTTACAGCATATAGTATATTAATTAGAAAAAAATGCCAAAGTACATCATCCATCTATTATTCCCCAAAATCTCTAAATGATTAGACCATCTCCTCTCACTTACTGCTTCGAAATTGAACTAAGAATTCGGGCATTGAAAATTAATGCTGAATTTAAAAGTTGTATACAGGGAAAATACATTAGGTGGCTCTATATATTGCTTTGCAGGTAAGATATACTTGACAAAATATTTTAAATTCAATTACAAACACTATTACAAGTGACACAATTGTGTCAGGGTACACACATGCTATATATAGTTATTTGAAGGTTATGTTATAAATTACAGAAAGTGATGGAGGGCAATATCAGGAAAACCATTGTGAGAATTCCTCTCCTTTTTAAGGAGAGAGCTCAGTCAGGCAGAGGAATGCCATCTGATCTGTCAGAAGGTGAAGATCAATGAGGAGTGAAAGCCAAATTTCAGTTATATTTGAGGTAAACAAATGGGATAATGCAAATGAAAACATACAAGCAACAGTGGAGGGTATTCTAAGCTTAAGAAGATTTCAAAGACAATTTGAGGTTAAGTCTAGGACTTCCTGAGAAGAACCTAAGAATGGATAAAATCAAGTGATACAATGCTCCAATACATCGAAACACCACTTGGTACTTTACCCATTTTGTTTATATTCTGAAAAAAAAAAAAGTTTTGTTTTATTTATGCTAATTTTTTCTCTCTTATTATAGCATATTAACATTGATTTTTATTTTCTAACTTCAGTTTAATGTTTCTTCAGAAGCGTCATTTTAATTTTAATTATATAAGCTTTTTGTCACCTGCCCATTACACCTGTATTGATGTTGGCCACTAAAACTTACTTGGTGACAGTAACCTAAGACAAGGTAGAGTACGTAAAAAAGCAATAGCTTATTGGAAATTGTTTGCAAAGTTTTTCTTGGTTCATGCCTGCAAAATATTATAATAATATTCTTACCATTTTACTTTAAGAAAATGCAAAGTTATCTTGATAAACCATTCCATAATCCTTCTGAATGAACTGAAAAGTTAATGAAACTTGTTGAACCAAGCCTGTTATGGTAAATTCTTTTGCTGTGACTAATGGGTATACTATCTAAAAATCTAATTATTTAAGAATTAATGCAAGAGATATATAAAGTTTTCTTCAGTTTAAATGGATTGTACAACATTAAAGAAAAGATGAAGAAATTATTTGATTCAAATGGGGTTTTTAAAAATTAATTCTTAGTCTTGTAATGCTTAACAGTTAAGACAATAAGTAGATTTATGAAGACACTGAATTTCATATGCTAAAGAAATGCTTTACTTTTTTTTAAATGAACTTTTTTCATGACACCAAATGGGAAAGAGCTCCATTTTGGTGGTAACTTTTCCATTTGGTGTCATGAAATCAATACCGGAAATGGACAGTAAGTATCAAGCACTGCAAGCTTTATTCGATGGCCAAAGATTTGGATAAGTGGGAGTGTAGCTGATAAATCACCTTCTCGGCTCTTGCACTCTGAGAATTTACAGATATATTCTTCGTAAAGGGTATGGGCATTAGGAGCAAGAGGAGGAACATTCATGTTTTTTCTTGAGAAGGGGTGAAGATTTTTTTTTTTTTTATGGAATCAAAGCGCTGCCTCTTTTTTGTCCTTTTTGTTCCCTTCAGGTCGTTGATGTGGTGATTGTCAACTGTCATGGTGCTTCTGGGAGTGTCATTCAGTATGGAAATTGGATTATAATGAAGCTAGATTCTTCAGCAGTCCGGTAAGCTGTATAAGAAGAAACCTCTGACCACAGACATCCTGTTTCCTAAAAATAAACAGAGTTAAAGCTGAGTAGGAAGTGTATGTTACATAGGCATTGCATTGGACACAAAACAGGATGAGTGTCCAGCTGTTACGTAGGCACTGCAATAGGTAACACTTTTTAAAAAGTAGTTTTTAGGTTCACAGAAAAATCAAGCAGAAAGTACAGAGATTCCCTGTATATCCCACATATAGATAGCCTCCCCCATTATCAACATCCCCCACCACAGTATACATTTGTTACAATCGATGAACCTACACTGATATATCATCATCACTCACAGTCTATAGTTTACATTAGAGTTCACTCTCAGTGTCATGAAATCTCTATTTTGGATGTTTATAATGGCATGTATCCACCAGTATATCATACAGAGTAGTTTCACTGCCCCAAAATTCTTCTGCTCTCTGCCGATTCATCTCAATTTCACCCCCAACCCGTGGCAACCACTGAACTTTTTACCTTTTTGACAGTTTTACCTTTCTAGAATGCCACATAACTAGAATCATATAGTGTGTAGCATTTTCAGACTAATTTCTTTCATTTGCTGATAGACATTTAAGTTTCCTCCATTTATTTTCATGGCTTGATATCTCATTTCTTTTAAACACTAAATAATTTTTTCATTGTTTGGATTACAATGGTTTATTTATTCATTTACCTACTAAAGGACATATTGGTTTCTTCCAAGTTTGAGCAGTTGTAAATAAAGCTGCTATAAACATCAGTGTGTAGGTCTTTTTTGTGGACTAAGCTTTTATCTAATCTGACTTCATACCAAAGAGTGCAATTGCTGTATTATACAATAAGAGTATGTTTAGTTTTGTAATAAAGAGCAAAACTGTTCCAAAGTGTCCGTAGAGCTTGAATTCCTACTAGCAATGTATGAGAGTTCCTGTTGTTTCACATTCTTTGCAGCACTTGGTAGTGTCACTTTTCTGGATTTTGACCATTCTAATGGGTGTGTCGGGGTATCTGACTATTGTTTTAATTTACATTTTTCTGACAACATACATTAAGCAACTTTTCATATGTTTATTTGTCATCTGTGTATCTTAGGTGAGGTATCTATTAAAGTCTTCTATGTATCTGTTAATCAGTTTACTTTTTACTGGATAATTATTTGTAAGTGTTTTGTAAATATCTGCTACAAGTCACTGGCTTTTCTTTTTGTTCTTTTGAAAGTATTTTGTTTTTGTTCTTGTTTCGAAGAACAAAAATGTTTAATTCTAATTAAGTTCAGCTTATTATTTTTTTATTTTATGGATTGTGCCTTCTTTTTTGTATCTAGAAGTCATTGCCAAACACAAGGTCATCTAGATTTTTTTTACATTATCTTCTAAGAGTTTCATAGGTTTGCATGTTACATTTAGGTCTTTTATTTTAAGTTAATTTCTCTGAAGGGCATAAGGTCTGTGTAAAGATTTACTTATTTTTGTATGTAGATGTCTAGTTATTTCAACACCTTTTGTTGAAAATGCTATTTTGCCCACTGTATGGTTTTTGTTCCATTGTCAGAGATCAGCTGACTAGGTTTATGTGGTATGTTTTACTTTTGCAAAATCAATAAGCATAAACCTGAGAATTCCAGTGCTTGTCAGAATATCCCCGTTACTGCAGTTCAAAGTGCTAATTTGGTAGTGAAAAAAGTACATTCTAGAATAAATAGCAACAATTCTTAATCATATCAGTAGTTTAAAATACGTAAGTATCAAGTCGTTCACTAGAAAAATTAGTTTTATATCTATTTTCAAGACATGTAAATGCTTGAATAAAATGTTCAAATTTGTAGACATAAAGATAAATAGCCTAACTAGTGATAGTCCAATGATGATTTCAAGTTTGTAGATTTAAATTATATACTTTGATTAAAAACAGATTTTACTTTTCATAATTTAATATGGGGAAAGTGTTTCTTACCTTCCTTTGGGATTTTAATGAAACACATAGTCAAATTGTATTGCCTGGAATTCTGCTTTGATGAAGGGTCTGTAAAGGTGGCTGACAATGGAGGAACAACTTGCATTTTTACTTATTCGTGGTCCAAAAAGTTCTGACTTATGTCAAGTTTGTTTGGGTAACTTTAATCCAAATAAAACACCTTACTATATTTCTACAGTTCTGTGCCTCATTTGTGCCTCCCCTCCTTTGTAGCATTCCATGGTAGGGATAATCTTAGTTTTCTCAGTCTAATAAATAATAGTTGTTTCTACTTGATGCCTCACTTCTCAATATTGAGTATTGCACTAATAAATGAATAATTATCTTGTAATCACAAGTTCTGTTTTTAGTTTCTGATTCTCCATCTTTACACTGCATAATCTCATAAGCTCTATAAATGGGAAAAATAATACTTAACTCATAATGGGTTGTTTCAAGTATGATAATATTAATGTTAAAATTTATTTGAAAGGACCAAACATAATAGCTGTCATATAGCATATTCTCAAGATACTGGTTAATTCTAAATATAAAATATTTTGGGGTCACTTACATGCATTTCATATAGAATGATTTGAAAGTAGAATCTTAATCTTAAAATGCTTTTCAATGGCCAAAATTTCAGGTGAAGTGCCTGGCAGTAGAGAAAATATTAAGGGAATACTATCATTGTATTCAAGTAACATCAATAGGCAGCTCTTTAAGTACTTATATTTATATATTTTGCACAGTTAACAAACTAGTATTAGCATTCTTACTATTTTAAAACAAAAGATGTAAGTTAATACACTAGTTGACAGAAATATTTGGCTAAAATTAATTTATGCATTACTAGAATTATTATTAAAAGTAAAAAAAGTCTGTTCAATATTTTAACATTTTTAAGTACCTAGTAATATTTTGGGTCTTATTATCTCATTAAAAACTTAAAATACATCAAGCAAGCAAGCAAACATAAATGTGTCACTTGAATAGAAAAATAATAAATGGAACTGAGTCATAAAAGTCATCTATACATATAGGAAACTTTCTACTCACACAATTATGGAGCTCATAATTTCTGATATCAAGACAGAAAATAGTATTTTGGAACACCTGTCATAAATTCATATGGTATTTATCTCAGAATAATTGTTTATTCTCTAGATTTGATAACATTTGTTTAAAGAATTAATAATAACTTTATCTGCATTACTTAAATGCAATGTGCATTTATGTAATAATGATTAGAAGAAGTTACAGCTTTCATTTCAGTAAATGTACGGTTTCAATTTGATGCAGCTTTTGGTATCACATCAAATTCTCTTATGTATTATAATTTATTACCCAGAATTGTTGGGAATTATTTGTATGAAAAACATCAAAGTCATTGACATTCAGTTCAAGAAACAAAGCCATTCAAAGAGCAATCTTGAAATTTGTAGCTTGCAAACGAAAATAAACTTCCCATTTTCTCACTAATTATTTTCTGTTGATATAGGAAATGCTCTCTGAGTAGGTGACATTTACATTAAGACCTCAAAGACGATAATGAGATAAAGGAGCAAGTGCACATAAAAAGGAGGAAAAGACTCGGCACAGTAGAACATAAAGACAGTCATTGCAAACGAAGATCCTGAGTGAAGTGGAAAATATGGGCTTTGAAAATTAGACAGCAAATTAATAATGTAAGTGTCAATGGGGATTTTCAGTTTTATTCCAAATCAAATGGAAACCTAGTTTTTTCAAAGCAGAGTGATAAACCTAAAAGCAATTAGAAGCTCAAAGGAAACAGAGGACATCTAGGTATTCTAAAAGTTTTACAGTTTCCTCTTACTCTAAAGGGAGGTAATAAAATTTCCAAATTAAATCCATTAGAATAAAACTTGAATGGAATAACTATAGAGTTTCAGTGTGGAAAGAAATTACTTTTAGATATACTTATGCAAAATATTATAGAACTGGAAGAAATAATGTAACATAATTTAATTCAATTCAGTCATAATGGAATTCATGTACTGCTACATTCATAAAAGTATATATACACACACATATATGAAGACTTGTACATGTCTACATATGTGTATATGTACATATCTATATATGCATTTATATATCTGATTTACATAATAGTTTAATTAGTTTAAAAGAGTTTAAACGTGATGCAGGACTTTTGCTTCTTAGCTCAGCTAGGTCTGGCTTCTTGTCTTAAGACCAGGAAGAATTAGGCATGCTGGCATCAAATAGTGAGTCGAGTAGAATTTACTAAGTGAACAGGGAAGCTCTCAGCAAAGAGAAGAGTCCTGAAAGCTGGCTACCCGCTTCACAGTTGAATACCACTACTTAAGGTGGGAATTCCTGGCAGCTCTACCCCATCCTTCCAGTGTGCATGTGGGCCCTTATACTGAGCTGCTCCATATTGATTTATTTTCCATACTGTGCATGTGCTAAGGAATGGAATTTTCCACTGCCAGCCTGTTTAGGTAAGCCCCCTGTGCAAGTTCCCTTATCTGCACAAAACATCTGGTGTAAGCACTTGCGGGGCAGGTCAGAGGTTCTCTGGGGACCCTTTCTTTACTTTCTGCCTAAAGCAAGCTGGCTAACTCCTTTTAAAAGCATTTTTTAAAATTCTCTTAGTGCTACAGGGAAGATAGATTTTAGGTAAATTAAAAACTAACATAAGCATATATTCCTCATACTTTATTTATTAGACCTGTCACTGTGTCAGATTAGCAGTGTTACTGTAATTTTACTAAGTCATGTCAATAGCTTGATCGCTTAAGGTTGTGCAAATTTATCTGGAGAATTTCCTTCCAAGTATTTGCCTATGCTTTAATGATTGAAATTAAAACTATACTACAATGAATCATCCCAACCTCCCTTTGAGGTTCGTGGGAATTGGTGACCTATAATTTTGAAAAACGTTTCAAATTCCTACTTTACAATTAATTAGCTGTGTGTGTCATTTAGTATGCTGTTCAATCTCTCTGTGCTTCAAATTGGAATTTAAAAAGTGAAATGGAATTCTATATAATCATTTGGATTCTCTTCCAGTAATGCGATTTGATTTTTTTTTTTCTCATCTGAATTCTCTTCTGTTCTCTACAAGATTTTCTAACCTGGTCAGAGGGAGGTCTTTCTCTGACTGAATCAATACTTGTTATGCAGTGAGGCAATCTTTAAACACAGGATATATCTGAGATTCAGTTGACTCGATTCCTGAGTTCAGCTAAAATACATTAAACATGTTTTCTATGTTCTTAATCTTCCTTGAAAGCAAGCTAGCAGGCAAATATATATATATATATATATATATATATATATATATATATATATATATACATACATATATTCAATTCTTATCAGCTTAGCCCAAAATGTAAGAAGCAAAATCCTCTGTCCTAAATAAGCATTTGGTGTACAAATGAATGTGACAGGCTTACAATAAGAAAAAATATAAGTGCCTCTGAGGAACTGGAACCCGTTCCATGCTAAAGTACAGGTTGTGGCCTGTGTTGCAGCAAAACTAAATTAAATAAAAAGCAAGCAAGCAAGATGATAAAATGCTCAAATATCAGTGCACTGCATAATTAAACTTCTAATTTCATTGGCACTTTATTTTGAGAAAATGGAAAATAAAGTGTCTATTTAATGGGCTATATTGACTCTATGGGAGACTAGTAAATTTCAGACATCTCTTTTAATTGAAGAAAAGCTGAATAATAGGACCAAAGTGCACTTTTCTGTGAATCAAAGCTTATTTGAAGTGGAATGAGCATGTCTGTGTACATATGAATTATAAATGAATAAGTAATAAACATTGGACAGTCAGTAAAGTACTTCAATGCTAATATTTTCAATTTTCATGCCTGCAAATTACACATAAGATATTTATAAATAAGCCCTTATTTTACTTCTTCCAAAATGAAACCTTGACTGGATTTACTGCAGTTGTTGTTTTTTCCTCTACGTATATCTGTCATTTACAACTCAAAGTGATTCCTCAACAGGGGATATTTGGAATATCTGGATATATTTATGCTTTCACAGCTGTGTGAGTAGGGGTGGGAGGTTGCTACTGGCATCCTTTGAGAGAGGCCAAGAGTGCTGCCAAGCAATGTACAGGACAACCACATCCCATCTCCCAACAAAGAATTGTTTAGCCCCAAATCTCACTATGTCACTCATCTGAGGTTGAGAAACCCTGACTGATATTAATAAAATATTACTCCACTATCCATTTCACTTAAATAGCAGATTTTGTAAGCTAAATTTACCAAATTATATAATATAAAGAAAGAAAACAGGAGAAGCAATTGTGGGTTTTGAATTAGGATGAATACCTAATGCAAATAAGTTTTTAAAAATTACATCAATGACAGAACCCCAGTTATATAACTGTATTATTCTCAGGTAGCATTGAATCATTTTGGTTTACTTTATAGTTACTTTATAGTAACTCTGACTGTAGTCTACTTTGTCAATCTCACTTAAATAGAATCAGTACAACAAATGTAATGTGCTAAATTACAGATACTAATCCAAATTTAGAATTAGAACACACGTCTAATTAACAAATATTAGAATATAACATAATAAAAATAAATTAGACACGCTGCATGAAGAAAAAATATTTTTTTTTTGCTTTATTTTACCTAAAGAGCAATTAGAAAATTTATCTTTGTAGCAGACTTATTGCCAAGTATGGAGTGATCTGCTATTTCGACCAGACTCTTGTTACAAATGTTGAGGCAAATATTTAAGAATACACATATTATTTTCAAAAGTAACATGCTTCCTCAACAATTGGAAAATCAAAGAAGCACAAAAATTGAGATATAAATTGTGTATAATTGTGATGATAATAGTTTGTGAAGTGACTCTTTTCCTTGGCCATTTCCAGGAACAATTGTATAAAGATTGCATTGAATTTCATTACAGAAATGTATCCAAATATAAGTATCCAACCCCTTGTTAATTCATACATTCATTAATATAACAAACGTTTGAGTTTTTACTGTATACTAGGAACTCACTGGAGGTGGACTTGGAAACAAACTAAATAAATTACCTCACATTATATTTTGAAATGATATATTACTATGAATAATAAATGTGTACATGTTTTGAGAAGTAATAAATGCAACAAATAAAAGTCAGAGCTATGTAAACAAAATGTTTTTGTAAAGGGTGAATGGCTATGGTCATAGGATGGGCAAGGAAGGAATCTTTGAGGAGGTTACATTTGAACACAGGCCTGAGTGAACTTATCTCTCTCAACTGAGAACCGTATTTCTTAAATGCAAAAACATCAATTGCCAAGACTCTGATATAGGATGATACTTGGCATTATGCAGAAAAGATAACTAAACCAGAGTGATTGAAGCAAGTAAGGGGAAGAGGGGCTTGGGCAGACAAAAACATGTAGGCTGAGTTTAGGAGGCTGAACTTTAAGTGGTATGAGAGGTCACCTAAGAAAGTGAAATAATACATCTAAGTTGGAGAAAGAACACTCTGCTTGCTATGTGAAAAATAAAGAGAAAGCACATAGAAGTATATCTGGGGAACCAATCAGGAAGTTGCACGACATGCAAGACATAAGAGGGACTTGTACTAGGGTGATACTGGAGGAAGAGAATAGTAGAACTTAGGATGTCCAATCTTAAGATGGACATCTTAAGATGGATGTCTAGTCTTAAGATGAAATCTGAAAACCAGGTATAGGAGTTTTGAGGAACATTCTAACTGAGGAAACATTTATTCAAAGATTTACCATCAAAGAGGAACTTTCAGTGTTCAAGAAGCTGAAAAAATTTCAATTATTTAAGAAGGGAATGCCTTAGTCCAGTTTGGTTGCTATAACAAAATACCATAAACTGTGGGCTAATAAACAGCAGAAATTTATTTCTCACAGTTCTGGAGGCTGAGAAGTCCAAGATCAACACACCAACAGATTTCAATGTCTGGTGAAGGTTTTGTAGTTGCGCTCTCACATGGCAGAAAGGGCATATGAGCTCCCTCAAGCTCTTTTTATAAGGGCACTAACCTCATTCATAAGGGTTCTGACCTCATGGCCTAGTAAATCGCAAAAGCCCCACCTCCTACTACCGTCACCTCAGGGGCTAGGATAGCAACAATGAATTTTGTGGGAATATAAATATCCATACCCTAGCAGTGAAGTAGAATTTGAAGGTAATCTTTCTTCTAAATAGTAAATGCATTTTTCAGAATTAAAAATTAAATTATTCACTGCCCACCTTTATTATGTACAACTATTTTTACATTTGTGTATGGGTCTTAGGTTGTGTCTTAGGAAACAAATATTTTTGTCTATTCTTTCATGATAGACACAGGAAATTGGTCAGATTATCAGATAGCTTTAATCATTTGTCTCTTTCAATATTAGAAACATGCATTTTAAATTATGCATTCTTCAAAAAAGCTATTTTTGAAATTATGCAAATGAAGCAACAATTTCTAATTACTTACAAGTTTTTTTTAAATGCCAACAATTGTTTATTTCTTGGCACCTGATGATTGAATTTTTAGCTACTTCATATTTGACAGTGTGTCTTAATTTATAGTAAAACAATTAAAACCAGTGAAGTCAAAGAAATACATGCTATTTTTTGAACAGCTCTCCAATGAAAGTTTGCCTTTACATGTGCTTCAATTAAGTATTATAATGAAAATAGCTATACCAATTATCTTTTGAGAACATACTATGATTCACTGTCTTAAAAGCATTTCAGCCATATTATTTGATGTTTAAAAATTCAACAGGAGATATGCATAATTTAACACATTTTATTAATAAGAAAATTAAGTTTCAGTGACAAATCCACAGTCACACGCAATTATTAATGATTCCAGAACCACTCTTATTTCAAAAGTCATGTGCTTAATTCCAATATTAATCAGTATTTATTGTTTCCTCCAATTATATTAGAGTAGTGGTTAAACTGAGTTTGGAAAATCAAGTCTCTAAATTTTTTCTAATTTCCAACTGGATTGATATATTTTTGGCTTCTAAGCTTAAACAAATAAAGCCATGCAATTTATGTCAGGAAAAACACTCTGGTGGTTACTGTGGCATCAATATTAGCACACCTTATCCCCCAAACATTTCAATGTACTTGATAAAGACTCAGCTCTGAATCATTTGATAAACTTGGCCTAGAATGCAAAATTTGGAATTAACCTCTGGCAACATAAGCAAGACAATTATTTATTCCAGATTCTTGATTTATGTTGTGTAGTAAACAGTGGTTCTGAAGAACGTATTGTTCTTTTAGTTATAGATTTTTATGCTAAAGCTCCAACTCAAAATCACAAAAATTTAGAATTATATTTCTCAAAAATAACCATTCATATATACCTGTATTATTGTCTCCCTTTGAGGCACAGAGCAATTTAAATGATATCGTTAACTTTTAAACTTAAAACTTTGTGTTTAGTAATAAACACTTATTCCTGCAAATGGAATTACTACTCAAATAACAAATACATATGTGGAATCACCAGATTTTAATACCTCACATGAAAACTGTTGTGGCAGAGAATGCTGTGTAGTTTAAGACCCCTGAGGGGTGAATAATTTTAAATCAATAACATTGGATAATATGCTTCTGAAATACAGCCTCTCGAAGGAGTTTCCCAGCAACACTGGTAAACATTATGCCATCTGTATAATTGCTCTACATAGTTTTTGTTCCTTTAACTTAAAAGGCATTTTTTTTTTTTTATAAAAAAGGACAATATTAGAAATGGGTTACTCTGAAAAAAACTGACAAAATTTATCTGAAACATGAACATCAGTTACACTGCAGTTACACAGCAAACTTCATTAACTAAAACACGTTACAGTCAAGTAGATGATACTGGGTAACTTCTCTTAACAAAGTAGTCTAATCACCCAGACTCCTCTCTCTCATAATTCTACTATTCATTAGATCCCCAATTCATTCTGCAAGTGTTGGATAATGGATAGTGCATGCTGTGGTGTTCTGATAACTGGAATGTTGGCTTTTGAGGACTCAAAGCTAAGTGACTCTCAGAAATTGCTACTGACTTAAAAAAAATTATCTTACCCAAAGTTACTCTTCTTTCCAGAGGCTATATACATAACTAATGACTGGTCAATAAAAAGTACGAAGTCGATTCCTTTGCCCTAGGTGTCTCCATCTTTGAAAGGCCATTCTGCTAAAGAACTTGCTATGGGATTGGTTTCACAGGGAAGCGTTCAGCTGCTCTCTCTGTCCATCCTACTATCTTCAGTTCCTCACAACTATTATTCCTAGAATTTTCCCAAATAAACCACCTGCATGCAAACACATCTACTTAGTGGAGAACCAAATTACAAGAGAAGAAAGACAATGTATGGAAGTTATACTCTTATTTCTTAAAATGCCTTGCCTGGAAGCCACACATACCACTTTCATTCATCTTGTAATAGCTGGAACTTATCTCATGACTACATATAGATGCAAGACTACTGAGATATATATTGTTCCCTGGAACACCTCTACAAGAGAAAAGGAAAACACAAATCAGTGCCATGGTGGATACGCAACTTAGCTCTGGTTGCCCTAACAACATGCAATAGACATGACTTATACAACGAACAGTTATTTCCCACAGTTCTATAAACTGAAAATATGAGATTAGGGTGGCAGCATAATCAGGTTCTGATGAGGACCCTCTTCCTGGCTTACAGAAAGCTAGATTCTTGGTGTATCCTCATATGGTTGAGAGAGCAAGCTCTAGTATTTTCTCCTCCTCTTATGAGGCCTCTAATCCTTTCAAGGGGGCTCTGACTTCCTGATCTCATCTAAACCTAATTAGCTTCCAAAGACTCTACCTTCTAATATCATCACATTGGGGGTTAGAGCTTCAATGTATGAATTTTGGAGAGACACAAACATTCAGTTGAAAATAATATGTGAAGGGCTACTTTCAGAAAATAGGAGAGTTGGAATCAAAGTGGGCTTAAGTTGCTATAATGTTTCAAGTACAACAATGAGATTTCCTTTTTACTTATGCTTACATTTAATCTGGGTATTGGAAAAATGGACTAATATTCTGTTTCATGGAATAATGTTTTTTCAAGTAAGTTCAAAATAAATATATATTTTTTAAGATAATTTGATGATACACATCATTCATCTCACAAGTATTTTTAAAGTACTTCCTGTGCATTTTGCCAGACAATGGGAATCAGATATAGAAACACCAAATCTATATTCATGTAGTATTCATATCATATTGGTAAAAAGGGAAAAATAAATACATAATTTTTTCTTTTTTAATTAAGATGGAGTCTCTCTGTTGCTCAGGCTGGAGTGCAATGATGCAGTCTCAACTCACTGCAATCTCCCCGTCCTGGGTTCAAGCAATTCTCTTGCCTCAGCCTCCAGAGTAGCTGGAACTACAGGCATGCAACACAGCACCCGGCTACTTTTTGTATTTTCAGTAGAGATGGGGTTTTCACCATGTTAGCCAGGCTGGCCTCTAACTCCTGACCTCAGGTGGTCCACCCAACTCAGCCTCGCAAAGTGCCGGGATTATAGGCATGAGCCACCGTGCCTGGCCGAACAGATAACTTTTATATTGTGAAGTAAATTTTATGATGAAGGCTAGATGAAGAAGTTATAGAATTATAGAAAAATGGTGTGAAAATAAAATTAGATAAACCAAAAATATTTACCAGCAAAGCGACTGCGTATGATTGCATACATTATAGGTAGATTATGCACAGGACAACTAAGAAGGCTATTCTAACAGCCACTATTTAAAAGATGATATAACATGAATAATATATTTAAATATTCATAGCTAATCTCCCAACAACACAGTAGGAAAAAAAAATCTAAGTTTTAAAATTTGCTTGTGCACAAGACCTGTCATATAGCATACATTCAGTATATATTTCAGAAATGAATGTATGTATGAGTTGATAAATGTGTAAACACATTTATTTAAGATTGAGGAGGCAGATTAATGAACTGTAATTATTTGATTGTGTGGCTAGAGTAGTAAACTTTATATTACTCAGTAAGAATTATTACATTGAAGTGAAAAACTAGAAAGGGCAGAAAATGGCAGCACATTTAGCCAGGATAAATGTTTAGAAGGGCCAATTAGTTATGCATCAGAAATCATAGAGATTAAGCAAAAAAAAAAAAAAGGAAAAAGGGAGAACTTGGAAATAATTTGCATTCTTGCAACTGCAAAAGGCATAGTGCCAATAGAACATTTTTTTTATCAAGACACCTGTCACACTATCTCGTACTGGGGTGAAGTAAGCAGAGTTTCTGACCTCAGAGAGCTTGTATTTTACTGGAGGAAAATATATGACACACAAATACATTGCATTTTCTATATGACTATGAAATAAAATAAAGCAAGTAGACAGGGGTAGCAGTGATTATGTTTTTAATAATGTAATCAGTGAAGGTACCTGTAAAGGTATGACATTGGAACAAACAACTGACAGATGTAAAGGATGGAGCAATTTGAATATCTGGGGAAAGGGATAAAACTAAATATAAAGTCTCTGAGTTGAGCGCATGCTAGGAATAATCAATAAATGAAAAGAGGCTAGGTAATGTAGGTAGAGTCCTGTGACAATTGGATTTGCTGTGTCTTTTGTCAGGGCACCTGGGTTCTTAGCAAATAGCAAAGACAAATAAAAGTACATTCTCCTACTTGAACTATTAAACAAACCTCAGAATAGCACTGAAAAAGGCTTATATTCCAGTTTTGGATACTTTTCATGAACAACTATGTTCCACTCAGACCTACACTTTCTAAAATTTGTCATGTGTTTTGAAATGCTATAAAGGCCGGGCGCGGTGGCTCAAGCCTGTAATCCCAGCACTTTGGGAGGCTGAGATGGGCAGGTCACGAGGTCAGGAGATCGAGACCATCCTAGCTAACCCGGTGAAACCCCGTCTCTACTAAAAAAATACAAAAAACTGGCCAGGCGAGGTGGTGGGCGCCTGTAGTCCCAGCTACTCGGGAGGCTGAGGCAGGAGAATGGCATAAATCCGGGAGGTGGAGCTTGCAGTGAGCTGAGATCCGGCCACTGCACTCCAGCCTGGGCAACAGAGCGAGACTTCGCCTCAAAAAAAAAAAAAAAAAAAAAAAAAAAAAAAAACAATGCTATAAAACATTTAACATCTCTAATTTTAACTGCTTATTTTGCAAAATGGTTTTAAACTCAAACCTTGTATTTGCTACACAATCTATTAACATAACATTAAAGTTCTTATGATTTTTTTCATTGAACTTTGAAAAGTTTAAAGTATATGTATGGAAGAAACTGTCAAACATGCTCATGAAAATTGAATAGATTTGAACTTCTAATAGAGATGTGGACTTTGAGGACAGGTAATTTGTACATAGATTAAGAAGATACACATTTTTAAATCTGAAATATTGAGACAAAATAATTTCTGTACACACTGAAGAGATTTACATTTAAAAGGCCCCTAATCCAAACAAGCCACTTGACAGTGGGCAATAGATACAGCAAAATATAGAAATAAAGGCCAAGGGAGGAAAAAATCAAGCAAACAGTGGATTATGAAAAAAAAAAACTTAAACATAAGCACAAAGAATAGCACATTATGCTATTCATGTTTAATAATATTGATATTGGATGTCGAAAAGCATTTTCTAATCCTTTAGAAGGATCTGGTCATCCCACAGGGACCTGTTGGAGGTTGGGGTCTAGGGGAGGGATAACATTAGGAGAAATACCTAAGGAAGATGAAGGGTCGATGGGTGTGACAAACCACCATGGCACGTGTATTCCTGTTTAAAAAATCTGCGCATTCTGCACATGTACCCCAGAACTTAAAGTACAATAAAAAAAAAAGTAGCAATTCTCCTGAATGTAAGTGGCATTTGCTACCTTGGCATTTTTTTCTCTTTGAAATATATTTTTATTTCATCTAATCACTTATATGAAATGCTCTGAAAAAGCATCATAAGTTAATAAAGTCCACTTTATCAAATTTATGGGAACAAATCAAAAATTTATTGATAGATTAAGAAAACAAAAAACAAAACTAGGCAATGTAATGCAGAATGTTCATGTATTATATACATGTGTGCTGTGGTTTGAACGTGTTTTCCAAAGTTTGCGTGTTGGAGACTAAATCCCAAATAAAATTTTGGGAGGTGGGGCCTAAAATGAGGTGAGTGGGACAGCAGGGTTCTGCTTTCATTAATGGATTAATATTTTTATCACAGGACTGGGTTTCTTATGGTGATAGTAGGCTCGTTATAATAATGAGTTTGTCCCCCTCTTGCTCTCCTTCTGTTCTATCTTCCGTCATGGGATGATGCAGCAAGAAGGCTCTGAATTTGGATTTTCCAGCCTCCAGAAGCATAAAAAGTAAAATACTTTTCTTTATAAATTATCTCATCTGTGGTATGATACAAAGATTATTATTTGAATTATAAATCTCATATAAAAATCTTTCACTGGATTTCTTTTAAAAATACCTAATAGCAGCATACATTTTTATAAACACACAAAAAATCTCTCATGGACATACTGAGAGTTCCTATATGTGAATTTTGATGTGTGAAGAGCTGTGAAGGTAACACTTTGTTGTAAGAAAAAAGCTGGGGTAATCCTCTTGAAGCTGCATTTAAATATCATGCACAATGTTTCTACTTAGATAAATTTAATTGAGTTTGGGAGTGGATGTATGATAGGGATGTGAAAAAACTACACCTCTGCCCCTGGAGCTACCCTTTGGCGTGGCACTTTGCTAGACACATAAATCAGATGGTATTATGTGAACTGCATTTACAATAAACAAATGATTTTTTTAAAAGGGAGCTTCCACCTTCTAGAAACTAAGCAACTTTGGGTGAGGTAAAGAATCTCAAAATAACATGAACATTACTAAGTGCAAAAATGTACAAAGGATAAGAGCTCCAAGTCAAATGGTCTTGGGTTATTAGGCAAGTCTGTATTTTTAATATATTTTCTGATATTTTTTTTCTCTGTTACTCATTCCTCTGTTTCTCTTTACTTACTTTCTGTAGCTATATGAACCTCTTTAGGATTGCATCCTGATTATTATAGTGTTGTTGAGTATAATTCTTTGAATAATTTTCTTAGTAGTTGCTTTAGGTATTAAAATATTCATATGTAACTCATCACTGTCTGCTGGTATTGAAATTTTGCCACTTCAAAAAAGTGTTGAAACCTTACTTCCACTTAGGCCCTGTTACTTTCTCCACTTTTAAAATATAATTGTCTTACGTACTTTTTCTACGTAATGTAGCACTGTATTAGACAAAGTTATAATGTTTACTTTTACCTTCTAGTATGGCTTAGAAAACTCATGAGAACTAAAAATTGTCTATTATAAGTATCTTTATATTCACTCATTCTGATCGTCTTTTCTGTTTCCTGAAATCCCAAGCACTCCTCTGTTATCATTTCCTTTCTCTTTAACTTATTTTAGCCACTCTTATAGTCCGATTTGTTAATAACAAACAAAATTATTTTTGTTTTCTTTCATCTGACAATGACTATATTTTACCTTCATTCCATTTTTTTTTCTTTAAAATTGGGTCTCGCTATGTTGCACTGGCTAGACTCAGACTGCTGGGCTCAAATGATCAGCCTTCTCAGTAGCTGGAACTACAAATGTGCACCACCATGCCCAACTACCATCATCTCGAAAAATATTTTCACTGGATATTATAAAACCTGCATTGACAATTCTTTTTATTTACTTCTTGAAAACTATTGTGCTACATCCTTCTGGCCTATAATGATTTCCGATGAGAAAACTACAGCTATTCAAATTGATGTTTCTGTGTAAATAATGTGTTGTTTCCCTGTGAATGCTTTCAGATTTTTGTCTTCAAATTTCAGAAGTTCAGTTATGATATTTTTTGGTGTATATTTATTTTGATATTTTGAATCTCTGATTTATGGCCTGTTACCAATTAGAAGTCTTAAACGGCATTTCTTGGAATTTTTTTTTTTTTTTTTTTTTGGCTCTATTCTCTCTTTTCCTTCTCATGAATGTTACTATTATGTTACTGTCATGCAAGGCCCTGAAACACTGTTTTCACTTCTGAAATATCCATTTGATTCTTTTCTATAAATTTTATTTCTTTACTGAGATTTTCTATTTTTTGTTAAAGAAAATTTCTTATCGATTTTTGAATCATTTTGTAATGGCTGCTTTAGAAATACTTGTCAGATTATTTCAAAATGTGATTTGTCTCAGTGGTGGCATGTGTTGATTGTCTTTTACTATTCATTTGTGATTTCCCCTCTTGGTATAGCATTTTTAGATATTATATAATGAGTATTTAGAGTCAATTGAATCTTTCCCTTGCATGCGTGTACCATGAGGGCTGGAGAGGTGAGTATGTTTAGCTTTCCACTGGGTTCCATTAACGCCACCCTGGCTAACGTGCAGTATTGGTGCACGTCTTATTTCAGATTAGAATAGAAACATAGCTCCTCCCAAGCCTTGCTGACACTCTCATTGAAAGCAGGTCATTGGCTATCATTGTATATTTCCTCTGATTGGGGATATAAATTCAGTTCTCCACTGGGCCTCAGTGACACCAGGTGAGGGGCAAGATGGATTGCCAACCACCCCTCCTTCCTTCATGTCATCCTACCTCATTGAAACCTGATGAGAGTAGAGGCTCAGTTCCTCCTTGGGCCTTACAGATGCTGGAGGACAGGGAGAATTGGTGTTTTAACTGTCTCTGATTTGCATTACAACAGTCTTATTACTGTCAGATAGATAAAGAGGATCAGCCCACAACTGGGCCTCAATGATATCAAGTGTAGGAAGGAGGTGGAGTGATTACAAGTCCCAATTCCCATTGCCTTGCCCCATCTCATTGATGTAGATGGTGGTAGATGCTCAGCCTGATATTGGATCCCGTTAAAACTACCCTGGTTGAAGCAGTCGAAGTGGTGCCTGCTTTTGCCAGATGGGGAAGAAGAACAGCTCCATTTTTGACCTACCAACACTCTCCTGGCAGGGAAATTGCATTGCTACCATCTATTTCCACAAGGAAGGTGATGGAAGGTTAACTCTCTACTCAGCAAAGGAAATACCACCAGGTGGGGGAATAGGAACACTGTTGCCTACTTAGGCCTGGCTTGGAAGGTAGGGTTGAAGATAATTCTCCATTCTGTCCCAAAGAAACTGTGTGTGGGTGATAGGAGGGGAGAAAAATTTCTGGGTTTTCTGTTGTCATTTGGCTTGATAAGGATGAGTATTATTTAAAAGGCCACATTTTTCCCTATTATTTGGCAGGGGGAACAAGCATTATGTAAGTTTTGTTTTTTGTTTGTTTGTTTGTTTTCCTATCTTTCTATTGCCAATGTAGGTTGAAGGTTTCATTACACTCTTTAAAATGTATGGGATAAAATAATGAAACCCAGAGAACTCACCCCTATGTTGTTTCTCAAGTTCCGTAGTCCCTAGGTAGTCTTCCTTCTTCTTTTCTCCTTTGAAGTTTTTCTAGGTTTGTTTGTTATGTCTGGGGATTTTTAGTTGTGAAAAACAGGAACTGAGTGGAATGTGATCACATTATTTTAGCAAGACTTTACTTTTATTAAACACTCATTATTAAACAGTGGTATCAAAGAAAGAGCAGGATTTTGTAAAGTTAATATCATGGATGATATTCAAATAGTGGCAAAGCATCTGTAAAGACACTGGGGGAATAAATGCTACTGTGTGCCGGGAGATCTTTTAGACTGTTTTGGCAGCAAAGCAGGACTCAACAGGCTGGAGGCGTAAGCAAGAGCCTCATCATGAGAGCTTTATATGCTCAGGCAAAAATTTTGAATTTTGTGCTTTGAGAATGGGAATCTCTGAAATATTTTAGTATTATAATATAGTTAGGTTTACATTTTAGAATGATAGTGTTTATTGCAATGTGGAAATGTGGAAAATGTACCAAAGTAGTGAAAAGGAAAAAAAATATCTTATGGTAAGATATCATCAGAGGATGGTGGTGAGAATAGATAAAACGGGGTGAGTTTAAGACACAGGGATTAAAAAAATCAAGAATTAGGTGTTCATGTGGGTTTGATGTGAAGGGTTAGAAGAATGGATGTTGGGAAATGAGGGAGAGAGAAGAGTTAAGGATGTCTTCAATGTTTGTAGTTTGATATTTATATATTTATAGGGATAGATAGATAGATAGATAGATAGATAGATAGATAGATAGATAGATTTTTGCTCTTGTCACCCAGACTGGAGTGCAGTGGCACAATCTCGGCTTACTGAAACCTCTGCCTCCTGAGTTCAAGCGATTCTCCTGCCTCAGCCTCCCGAGTAGCTGGGCTTACAGGCACCCACCACCACATCTGTCTAATTTTTTGTATTTTTAGTGCAAACAGGGTTTCATCAGATTGGCCAGGCTGGTCTCCACCGCCTGACATCAGGTGATGCACCTGCCACGGCCTCTCAAGGTGCAGGGGTTACAGGCGTGAGCCACCGCGCCCAGCCTGGCTTGGTATATTTGGTTGGATGTTAATCCTATTATCTAGTATTGCAAATACAGAAGGTATGTCAAAAGAAGAGACTAATTAGAAAGAGCTTAATTAACTACACTTTAAACAAGTTGAGCTTGACTGCTTTGAGGTATATGTGTAGAGCATTCCCAACAGAAAACAGAAGTTGAACATGAACTTGAAGATCGGAAGATAAATGTAGACAGTCATCAGCATCTGTTTTGAAGTTAAGATCATGTATATGGATAAGACAGTAACAAGAATGCATACCAGAAAAGCAAAAACAAACAAACAACCAAAAACCAAATCAAGACAGAATGAAGAAAAAAAATACCAAGAATCTATATTGGGCAGATGCAGAAGAAAAATTCAGCCAAAATAACTGTGAAGAACAACTTAGAAAGCTAGAAAACTTTGTGAGTGATATTAAGGACCACAAAAGGGAAGAGTTTACACATTACAAAAATGGTCGAGGGTGTCAAATGCTATGGTGCTTTTCATCCTTGCCACTCGAAGAGTGATTCAAGGACTGGCATCAGCATCATCACCTCAGAGCTCATCTAGGATGCAGAACCAGACGCCCCACTCCTGAACTACTGCTGAATTAGAAGCTTCATTTCTTTTAAACTTCTCCATGTCTACAGATCACCTAGAGATCCTGTTGAGATGTAGATGTAGTAGGTCAGTGGAGGCATCTAACATTCTTCATTTTTAACATGTCCTTAGGAGAAGCCTCCCCTACCAGTTCATGGGCCACATTTCAAGCGTCAACCCTCTGGGTGGCAGGAGGCTGCTAATAGCTGATAGCAAATTGGGCAGTGGCTGGAGTTCAACAATTCACTCTTTGTTTTTTCTTAAAACATTTTTGTTTTGTTTTGATTTATTTTGAAATATGCCATATATATTGTTGTTAAATACTTGTTAAAGGCAAAAGCAGAAGGCACAATTTCAGTTTTTCTCTCATCAGAAGAATTGAAAAGGACAGCTAATAATTAACTAAAATCCATTTGAATATGCATATCCATGTATGATTTAGCAGGGATTTGAGTGATTGCTACAATGACAGCCGCATCACTAATAATCCAATTAAATGTCTTTCAGAATAAAGTCAGTGTTTCATCATTGTGGTACATACCTCTCTTTTTAATCATTATTTAGAAGAAGTACTCAACTCACAGTTTAAGAACAAATATTATTTATAAAACTGCCATATAAAACATTGCATTTAATATATATTTAAACTTGTGCTTATTTTGGAGACTATTCTCTAGAGAAGTGATACTTTAATGTACATATAAAACAATGTGGAGAGCTTGCCCAAATGAAGATTCAGATTTGGTGGGTCAAGGTGAGATCTGAGATTCTGCATTTCTGTATACTTTCAGGAAACATTCAACCGCATCTTTCTCTATTTTCTTCTTCTGGGTATATAACCCAGCTGCTCTTTTTATACATTTTTGAATTTTCTTGATTTAAACATGGAATTCCTATATTGGCCTATTCTCCCTTTATCAAGATAATTCTTCACTCATAGGATTTACACTATAACTGATTTCCTCTGAAAAGCCTTCCTTGATACCTATATCTCCTTTAATCAAAGTGTAATGCACAGGTAATTAGTGTTGGCATCAACAGGAGACTTGTTAGAAATCTAAAATCTTGAGTATTACTTATGCTGTGACAGAAGCTGCATTTATTTCAGATTCAGGTGAATTTTAGGCCCTAAAAGTTTGATGAATATTGCCTTAAATTATGGCCTGGGTCCTCTTCTGCTATGCTATCATATCACTCTATACTGTTACCCACTTTTCTAGTAAATTCAAAGATTCATAAAAGCAGGGATAAGATCTGTTTTGTATCAGCAACTACGCTTAGTGCCTAGCATGGTAGCACACACTTAATACATTTTCATTGAATAAATGTTTGAGTAAATGAGCAGAAATGGAATACTTTAGTTTGAGCTTTAACAATAATTTAAAGCTTCTTTTTTTCTGGTATTTTACTTTCATTATTCATGAGACAAAATGTCATGTATAAACAAGGAGATGTGCATTTCTGATAAATTTAATTAAATGTAATATATCAGTATCATGTTTTTGAATTACTGCATATTTTATATATACTTTCATTTTATTACATTCATGAAATATTAAGTCAAAAGAAATGCAAAATTAAAAGTTTAGAAAGATTGTATTTCTATGTATGTGTAGGTAAAATAATGCTTGTTCATTGTGTTGTGAGTCTGTCACTGCTATGGATTTTAAATTTAAGGTGCAACTTAATTTTAAACTTCAATTGCGCTAACCATATATTGACAAGTCATATCTTTCTCTCTGTGCTTCATTTCACCCACTCATGTTTAAATTCTTGAAAAATGGAGTCTTGGATTTATTAATCTTCCACTCTTGTTACTTCCAGTCCTCTCACTGTAATCTCAACCCTCATTAGCTTTCATGGTCTATTAGAATCACTTCTTATCTACTGTCTCTGTATAGATTGTCACTTTGCTCCTGCCATCAGAGTAAGTTTTATAAAGGAGCCAATAGATCACCCTTTTTTCCTGCAAAATATTTTAAATAGATACCCAGTATACACAGACTATGCTACATGCCTTATTCTTGTTGACTTTTAGAAATATTCTTCATTTGGAAAATCATTGAAATTTGCACAGAAGACTGTTAATATCAGTTTCTTCACATGGAAGTAAATGCAATTGGTGAATGTAGGCCAAGATAATTAATGTTTTTTTGTTTTGTTTTGTTTTGTTTTTTGCATTGTTTCACTTGTTACAAGGGGAATGCATTACTTTTGTAATGAAATTATAAAGGTGTTAAAATAACTTTGTTAAACCTCTTGACTATTCTGAGTTACCTATTGCCTTAATAATGCTACAAACAACCACTAAACCTCAGTAAAACTATAATAATGAACTGCTATTGAGCTCATGAAACTTTAATCCAGTGAATTAACAAGTCCACGGAGTTATTCTTGTCTTGTCTGGGCTAACTCACATGTGTTGGCATCAGCCATGGGTTGGTTAATTCAGGATCGACTCTCCTGAGATGATAAAAAGGGTTTATCTCTGATGCATGTCTTACATTTCAGCAGACTAGTTCAAATTAGTCTGCTTCCTAACAAAGTCTGAGTGCAAGCCAGAAATAGACAAGTCATTTTTTCTTGCCTCTGCTTATTCATATTTCCTAACATCCTGTTGGCCAATAAAGTAAGAAGACTGAGTCAGAGTCAAGGAATGGGGCAGAACTTCTCATTCAGAGTTGCAAAGTTCCATGGCAAAGTGAGCCAATGCAGAAAAGAGATAAACTAAAGGCATGAACACAACCAACTTATAATATTTAACTATATTCTACATTGTCATTTCTTTGGCTGATCTATATAACTGACAAACGTGTATTTACTCTTAGTGCCAAATGCTGTGGTTATAGCAGTGGTTAAGACAATATCACTGTTATTGAAAAATTTCTAGTGAAGCAATTGACTCTAAATTAGTCATAGATATATAAATCTGACCAGGGTAAGGGAATGGCAAAGGGAGGAGCTGGTCAGGACAAGATTTCTCGGGGAGAGACATATGAAGGTGCTCTACGGTAAAGGGGTAAGTAGAGTAAGGCAATGCAAAGGTTTGGGGACAGTGTCTTCCAGTCAGAGGGAAGAACTGTGTGAAGCCTCTGGGGTAGGGACAAACGTGTTAGTATTTTCTATGTCAGCCTGCCTATAGTGCAATAATCAAGGAAGACAGTGGGAGGAGGGGAGGCCAGAGGGCTGTGGACGTCACATCATCTGGGTGCTTGACCCATGGGTGAAGAGTATGGACTCATCTGACGCGAGTTAAGAAGTCATTTGAACATTGAAAGTAAGCCAAATTCATTGCTTAATTTAAATGTTTATAGTTCTAGAACTGTATACAATTTATTTATCTCCATATATATTTTACATGGGAGAAAACTCTTCATTTTACATATGAGAAGACTCAGGCAGAAATATTGTACAATAATTGCTTTATTAGTACAGTTCTCACAGTCTATCTTGGATTAATAACTAATGTGATGATGTTGAAAATATCAGACATAAGTTTTAAAATAGTAACTAAATATATTTGCTGATTCATAAAGAATACTATTATTGGATTGAATACAGGTTAGATAAAATTTTTATAATAATATATAGGACAATATATATGGGAGTCAAAACACTACAACTCATGAGTTCAGTGTTTGTTTAATCAAAATACACTGAACATAAAGAGTCCACTGTGTATTACAATGCAGTTGACAAGACATACAAGATACTTTCACAGTTTCTACATGTGGACAGGTTTCCCTGGCAGAAATATAAATTAGGTGTTCTCTAAAGATAGTGACAAAGATTAAGTGATTTGACAGTAGAGGCAATGGAAACATAAATTCTTTTGAAAGACTTGCAAATCTGAGATTTTTTTTCTTTGAGATGGAGAGAATGTTTTAAATAATCCAACTTCATGTAATAATAAAGAGGTAGAGGCATAAGTGGCAAAAATAAATTATTGTAATTAAGAAGAGAAAGTGGCCATGGAACATTCTACCTCCTATGATAGACTATAAAATTTACGGACAGATTAAATTCTGGAAAATAATATGATCAACCTTTCCTCCTTTATGGAAGAAACTGAAGCAATCCAGATTAATTAACAAGATGCAATTTATCCATTCAGCACTAGTGACTGTATGCTCTGACTCTATGCCAATCTTTGCATTAGGAAAAATTCCCCACAGATGTTTTAGTAAATCTATAACCTTGCATAGACCTTGGACAGTAAATTCTTTATCTAATATTAAATATTATGATGTTTTTACTTTGACACTAAATAACTAAGGCTTTAATATCCTTTTAGCTCCATTTCTGCACTTTGAAATATGATGTGCATTTAAATTCTTAATAAACCATGAATTTGATAAGACCCTTTCACTCCTTATCATGTCTAGTCTAATGTGATGCAGCATGGCCTACACAATGCTGAGAATCAGGAACTACTTCCAAAACTTCATTTTTTTCAAACAAAACTTTCAGAGTTTTTCCTATGTATATAAACCCAACTGTTGTATCAAACCTAGTTGTTTAAAAGAAAAAGCATCTCATCTTTCAGGTTCTGTGTATTCAGACTGGATTCAGCTCCACGGTCCTTTTGCTATGGACACTTCACTTGTAGTATCTCATTGACAGCCAGTTGTTGGTAAAGCCAGCTACAGAATTTGCATGGCTGGTGTAGTAAAAAATGCAGGCTAGCTGAATTAAAAATCATTGAAAATTTCTTGGCAGCAACAGCAGAGCATTGAACCAGGTACAAGACCAATCTAAGTTCAGAACCCTTCTAAGCATGAGGCCTTTGTATGACTGCACACTTATGTGCCCCTAGAGCAGGCCCTGGGTGTTGACAAGAGCAGGAGTCCTTGTTGAGTTGACTTGGACGATGGTACAGTTGGACCTTACTCACTCCGGCTAAGAGTAGTCTCAGGGCATCTCCTTTCCATATGACCTCTACACATGATCCTTCCATGTGATCTTTCCAGCAAAATAAAAAAGACTTCTTAGATGACAGCTCAGGGCTTTCAATAAAACATGCAAAGAGAGAGAAAGGAAAATTACCCAGTTTCTTGAAAGCTAGTGCCAGAATTGTCATAGTCACTATGTTCAGTAGGTTAATGCAGTCATAAGCCACCCTAGATTGGATCCAGGACACACACACTGGCAGGTATGGTTTATTAGGGGTCATATCTAGGGGAGCAGCTGTCAAGGTGCCCTTTTACTAACTCAAGAGTTAAGCTCTGATGTCTTTCAGGTTTATGTGCAAACATTACCTTCCTTGAAATGTAGTCCTTGGTCACCCTAACTAAAATGATCTTCCCACCTCATCATGTTGACTTTATTATCATCTACTGTCCCACTAGAATATTTTCTCCATGAGAGGAGGAAATTTGTCTTGTCTGCTGCTGCATACTCAGTGTTGAGAAGAGTTCTTTACAAAAAAATAGGTAATTAATATTTGTTAAATAAATGAATTATTAAATCTTACATAACAAAAGAAATATGTATATATGCATATCTATCTAGTATTAATCTATCAATCTATCTATTGTGTAGCTCCCATTTAAAAAAATAGTAGAAAGAATAATTTTGGTTTCAGAGCCAGGCTAGGTGGTACACGCCTGTAGTCTCAGCTACTCAGTACACTGAGGTTGGAGGGTAGTTTCAGCCCAGAAGTTCAAGGCTGCAGTGAGCTATGATCATGCTGCTATCTGCAGCCTGGAAGATAGAACAAGACCCTGTCTCTATAATAATAATAATAATTTTGGTTTCATTAGAGTAGCTTTGCTGTTCTGGGGACAAGAGTACATTCAGAAAATTTTTTCAATTTGGTGACTGAACATGATTTTGCATACCAGATAGACCTGTGCAGTGGTTTATACTCTGGGAACTATATCAGTAATGTGTCATAAAGATAACTTTCTGATTTGGTTTATTATCTTCCATATAAACAAGATTGTCTTGCTTTTACATAACAATACTTTTCATTATATGCCGAAAGGGTTTGGTTTTGCTGTGTCTTTCTTTGTCGTTGTCATATGATTTTCTCTAAATGAAGGAAAGATACCAATAAACAGAGTTAAAGAGAACAAGTGCCTTTGATGAGAAGAGATGGGAGAAACTGACTGCATAACGATGGTTAATCAAAACAATATATTTATATATTTGTGTATATATATGAGTGTGTTTGTCTCTGTGTGTCTCTGTAACAAGTGTACATTTATATATGTATTCATGTGCAGATATGTGTGTGTATATATACCCATCAATTCACATATACATATATATACACACACACCTGTACTTTTCCTGTTCTGCAGGCTAGTTGTATAAATGGCTTATCAACAGATAAGTTTATTTATAAAAATTTAAAAATCAAGTTAAATCAGAAGACAGCATTGCTCTGCCTAAGCCCCAGAGAGAACGAATAAGTAGAAAAATTATAGAGAAAAGGCAAAGAGCTCACATGAGTACATCTATGCAGTTAGCCTGTATGCATCTATTCTAAAGATATCTAGAGATACAACTGTGTGCCTGAACCCAGCATTACTCAGGGATATAAATTTCCTAAGAATCAAAGCTTAATTGATATGCTGCATTTGGCTCTTTGCATTCACTTATTTACTCAGTCTAACTCATAGCCTAATTCTTGAATACATAAGCAAGAAGCTGTTTTCAGTCAGCCTGTACCAACTATCTACCATATTGTCTTTGAATGAAAGTGGTTTCGAGTATTGTGATGCAGATCCTGAAACAGGTTGATATTTTTTAAATGACTTGAGTATAAATATCTCCTGAAGGATAACAGAAAGTAGTAATATCCTATTCATTATATTATATTCCAAATAAAGTTTACATCAGAATATATAAAATTTCCCACTTTCCCTCAATACTCAATCTGGAGTAAAACTACTATTATTTGAACTCTCCCAAATTCATCTAACACAAGCCCAAATCTTGTAACAAGATTAAATGTGGATGTACAAACATACGAATATATACCATTCATAAAAGCTATGTATACATTTGTATATGTCAGCAAGACTTTATCATAATTCATAATTTACATTAAAATTATAGTCTTTAATATTCCCTGATTGAAGTTTAATATTTAGATATAATATTGACATTATTATATTTTTACATCATATTAAAATATTTTTTAAAATTTTTATGTATGCATACAAACTCTAATTTTTATTAGAAAGTTCATATTAATCGTCTTTCTCAGAGTATATTTTGAAAGTTACATGTTCTATAATGAAGGACAATGCCAGGGCAAGACTAGGGTGAACACCTGAGTCTTATTAAGCAAAGTTTAAGGAAGGTGTGTTTTACATTTATTTGAACACCCTTGAACTATTAAAGTTCAAGGGAAAAATTCTGAGATATACAGAGGTATTTTCCAGACAGAATTTTACTCTGTCACCCAGGCTGGAATGCAGTGTCATAATCTTGGCTCACTGCAACCTCTGTCTCCTTGGCTCAAATGATCCTCCCACTTCATAATTATTATTTTGAGACGGAGTGTTGCTCTCTCACCCAGGCTGGAGCGCAGTGGCACCGTCTCTGGTCGCTGCAAATTCTGTCTCCTGGGTTCAAGTGATTCTTGTGTCCTCAGTCTCCCGAGTAGCTGGGATTACCCACACACACCACCATGCCCAGCTAATTTTTGTGATTTTAGTAGAGACTGGGTTTCACCATGTTGGCCAGGCTGGTCTGGAACTCTTGGCCTCAAGTGATCTGCCTGCCTCGGCCTCCCAAAGTGCTGAGATTACAGATATGAGCCACCGTGCCTGGCCTTATAACATATTCAAAAGTATCTGGGTAGAAACCCCTTCCTCAAAATGAGAGTTATTTAGTTAATTGGGGGAAAAAAAAAAACATATGTAGAATATGCATTTTTTTCAAAAGTTTCTGTCTAAAATAAATGTGCATATATGGTTCAGCTCATGGCAAATCCTGTGAGATTAAATAACTGGAGAGGAGTGGGGACTTTCTTTCCATGGGTTTTTCCAGTATCCCTATAAGAAACTCCTGAGTGATCATGAGAAATCCTTACAAAATTTCACCTGCCAGTTTATAAGCTTCAGTGAACTATCTTGCTTTTTCTGACATGAATTTTTTTTCTCATGGGATAAATGGATTTGAGATATTGTTGCTTTTATGGAAATTGTAGCCATTTTATCATGACATTCCAAGGCAGTATTTCTTACCTATTTATACTTACCTTTGGTTCTAAAGATGTTTCCAAGTTTGTAAGTATTAGATAAGCATCTCTCCAGATTTAATCAGTGAAATTCTCAATACAATATTAGAATGTACCTTACTGCATAGCTTTGATGTATTACTTAAGAAAAGGAAAGATATATATCCTGGTTTGGTTTAATATGTCCCTTCAGAAGAAATTTGAATTGGATAGAAACAGTTTTGACATGTACTTGAAGACTATAAATGCTGTAAATGGCAGCTTTTAATCAGTGTGATAAATAGCAAAGGTCTGTAAATGGTATCAAATAATTTCTAAAAATGAAAACTAATTTTCCACTCCCACTGCTAGGAAATTTGTCAACTACAGTTTGATAGAACCAAAACATCTGCTCTTTGAAGCTGTGTAAACTCTCTCAGTAAAATGATGCATTATTTTGTTTTCAGATATACATTCATCTCTTTCCTAATTTAGTATGTTTATGAAGTACTGAGATAAGTTCCTGATTGAAAATTGTATGCAGTTAAAGACAGAAGTTTTGTTGCTTCAAGTTTTAGCTTTAGCTTTGCTCTCTATCTTCTTTTTGAATTTCTTTCTTAGGATGTTAAAGAAGAACATGTATATTTGTTCCCTTTTCCAATTATTTTATTTTTGAAGTTTAAGAAAGTTAATACATGTAAACAATGTAAAACATCATTAAAATTAATAAGTATTTAATAACAGATATAATTATCAAGAATTGCATTAATTATCAAAGTGTTTCTTCTTCATTTAAAAATGTATGTTTTCTTCAACAAAATGAGAAGGAAATCCACAGACTTGAAGAAAATATTTGCAAAAGACACATAGGATAAAAAAAGTGTTATACAAAATATACAAAGAACTCTAAAACTCAACAACAAGACAACAAACAATCCCATCAAAAGGGGACAAAAGACAAGCGGACACCTTGCCAGAAAAGATATACCGTTAAAAGTAAGCATCTGAAAAGATGTTCAACACCTTATGTCTTTAGGGAATTTTAAATTAAAACAACAGTGAGATTCTACTATATAGCAATTAGAATAACCAAAATTCAAAACACTGACAACACCAAATGCTGCTGAGGGTGTGGAGCAAGAGGAACCTTCATTCACTGCAGGAGGGACGACAAAATGATACAGCCACTTTGAAAGACACTTTGGCAGTTTCCTACAAAATTAAAAATACTCTTATGATATGATAGAGCAATCATGGTTCTCGATATTTACCCAGATGAATTAAAAACTTATGTTCACATAAATACCTTTACCTGGACGTTTATAGCAGCTTTATTCCTAATTGCCGAAACTTTAAAACAACCAGGGTACCCTTCAGTAGCAAGTAGATAAAGTGAGGTATAGCCAGAAAACAAAATATTACTCGGCACTAAAAGAAAAAAAACAAAAGCAAAAAAACACACCAAAAAAAAATGCAAAAATGCTATTAAGCCATGACAGGACATGAAGTAGATATAAATGCATATTACTAAGTAGAAGAAGGTAATCTTAAAAGACTACATACGATTTGATCCAGCAATACAGCATTCTAAAACAGGTAAAACTATAGAGGCAATAAAGTGGTTGCTTGCCATGGATTCGGAGAGATAGATGAATGGACATAGATAATTTTCGGAGAATGATACTATTCAGAGTATGATACTACAGTGAATATACACTATTATACATTTGTCAATACCCAAAGAATGTACAACAGCAAGAGTAAGCCCTAATGTAAACTATGAACTCTGGATGATGATTATATGTCAATGTAGGTTCATAATTTGTAACAAGGGTCCCACTCTGGTGTGGAATATTGATGGAGGGGCATGTTTTGTGTAGAGAAAGGGGGTGTATAATAACACTGTGTACTTTCTGTTCAATTTTGCTGTGAACCCAAAATTGTTCTAAAAATAAAGTTTATTAGTAAAAAATGTGTTTCTTGATAACTAATTTGGGCATGCAGTTTTGGTCAGAGATATGTTAAATACCTACTGTGGGTCAGATACCATGTATATCCAACATAAACAGAACCAATAGGGGAGAGAGAGAGTGTGTGTGTGTGTATATATATCCACATATAGATATAAAACCATATATATTACCCTATATATTATATAAATATATATGGAGATAATTTTATTATAAGATGTTTACACACATGGTATTTCAGGCTGAGATTTCCCATGTCATGCTGTCTGCAAGCTGGAGACTCAAGAAAGCTAGTTGTGTGGTTCAAACGTCTGACAGCTGGAGAACTAATGATATAGATGGCATAGATTCCAGTCTGGCCAGAGAACCAGCAGTGCCAAGGGCAGGAGAAGATTGATGTTCTAGTTCATTCAGTCAGGCTGACTTAATTCAAGCTTCCTCTACTTTTTTGTTTTATTCATGTCTTCAATGGATTAGATAATGCCTGCCCACCTTGGTGAAGGAAGACCTTCTTTATTTAGTCTACTGATTCAGATGCTAATCTCTTCCAGAAACACCCTCACAGATACACAAGTCATTCCTCACAGATCAACCAGTTATTCCTATGGCCTAGTCATGTTGAAACATAAAGTTAGCAACTCCTAGTTTATTGTGAATGTAAAGATGAAAAAAAAAATATTGTATATCTAAAGGATCTCACTGTTTAGTACGAAAGAATAATAGATGGTATGTTAAATCTTATTATCCTGTTTGAATTCTAAGAAAGTTTCCTAGGGAAAATGATTTGAGGACAGAAAGGGAGATTATTTCAAAAGGAAAAACAATCTGAAAAAATATGCAAAAGCAAGAATAGAGGCAAAAATATAAACATTGCTATCACTGGAATATACAGTGTCCTGTGTAATACAATGGGACATGGATAAAAATTACATGGGGCCGGTCTAGCATGGTCTTGCAAGCTATACCTAGGAACTGGATTAGTGCATTTACTAGGTAATTGGTAAATATTAAGAAATTTTAAGTAACAGTATGGTCTTTCACAATCTGTACCCCAACCCTTTATCTCTGTGACCTCAGCTTCTATGATTTCTTTCCTCACTTTTTTATCCTAGCAATTCAGATGTTTTCAACATGTCTAGCACGCACCTGCTTTGGGCCTTTGTTGCAGTTTCATTTTGTTTATTGTGGTTCCCACTTAGAACAGTGCCTGGAAAATAACAGGCATTCAGTTTTAAAAAATGTGTTTAATTAATGATTTTACACATTTGTTAAACAAAATTTAGACATGTGTGCCTAATTGCCTATTTCAGTGGACATTTTTTCTATCCATTTCCATGTTAACAATCTTCACTTGACTCACTAAATTGTAAGTTTCTTTAGCACAAAGATCTTATCTTGCTCACTGTTGAATCCTGAGCACATGAAATATAATAGCTGCTTAATATATAACGGATGAAAGAGTGAAACCACAACTATCATTCCACTCTTTGTAAACTCCATTTTCCTAGCATCTCTCTTACATGACCATGCCTTCCACTCAGGCATTCCAGTGTCTTTTTATTGACTCTTCTCCTGAGTGTCCTCTAGGTGTTGAAGTTTCTCAAGAGCACATCCTAGGCTCCTTTCTATTTTACACACTTTTCCTGATTTTTTTTAATTAAATTAATTCTATGGTGATCTGTCTGAGGATGTAATAAATGTGTTGACCTTTTTTTTTATTTTTTTATTTTTTATTTATTTATTTTTTTGAGACAGAGTCTCTCTCTGTTGCCCAGGCTGGAGTGCAGTGGCGCAACCTTTGGCTCACTGCAAGCTCCGCCTCCTGGGTTCACGCCATTCAGCCTCCAGAGTAGCTGGGACTACAGGACCCCACCACGACGCCTGCCTAATTTTTTGTATTTTTAGTAGAGACGGGGTTTCACCATGTTAGCCAGGATGGTCTCGATCTCCTGACCTCGTAATCCGCCCTCTTCAGTCTCCCAAAATGCTGGATTATAGGCATAAGCCACGGTGCCCCGCCTGTGTTGATCATTTTTTTAGAGTCACCAATTTTAATATACAAATAAGTTTGTCCTATGATTTTAAGATATTTTATACAATTTTTAGAGGATATATTGATATAAATGGTTACTAACAGTAACCATTAATATCAATAATTTTTCAGAAAATAATTTTTCAGAAAATTATCTGAGATTTATTAGCAGATCGACGACCTCATGCCAAAATTAACCTGTTTTTGATACTGGGCTTTTGGGGTGCTTCATGATCTCTGTCGATAGTAGTAATAATAATAAATATTGTTAATTAATTAATTAATTATTTTTTTTCAGACGGAGTCTTGCTCTGTCACCCAGGCTGGAGTGCAGTGGTGCGATCTCGACTCACTGCAAACTCTGCCTCCCGGGTTCACGCCATTCTCCTGCCTCAGCCTCCCGGGTAGCTGGGACTACAGGCTCCCGCCACCACGCCCAGCCAATTTTTTTTGTTTTTTTAGTGGAGACGGGGTTTCACCATGTCAGCCAGGATGGTCTCCATCTCTGAGCTCGTGATCCGCCGGTCTCGGCCTCCCAAAGTACTGGGATTACAGGCGTGAGCCACCGTGCCCGGCTGTATGTTTTTTAAAACTTCTTAATTCAGCTTTGTGATAGATTTCACCATTGTTCTATGGAGAAAATAGAGATGGCATTAATCACATTAGTCTCAATTAAAGTAAGATTTAGAAAGCTTGGGGACATCTAGGATTTACCGAATTACTACTTGTGCCGGGTGTTACAGTAAATGTCACCTATATGGTCCCTCATTTAAATCCTTCCCAGAAACCTGTGAGGTTTAAGTATGATTTCTATTTTGGAAATACAGAAAATGAAATACAAAAATTTAAAGTTACTCAAAGTCACAGAGCTAGAGATATAAATATGCCATATCCAGATATGTCTCATTCAAAATACAGTACATTGTCCTGCAAGAATGTTTTTAAAACTGATGCCATAGTTGGAAGGTTTCCTGAAGCACTAGGAGTCACTTCTGGGATCAGAGATAGCAGAGGTGGCTTGATCGTTGACCTTTGGTCTCAGCAAAATATGCTTTTCTTTTACGTGTTGTACATGCAGGAGTTTTATATTTTAAAAATTCCCATAGAATTTAAAACATCGAGAGTGAACTTTATGAACTTCAGGTGATAATGATGTGTCAATGCAGGTTAATCAATTATAACAAATGTATGTGGGGCAGGGGTATATGGGAAATCTTGCTACCTTTCACTAAGATTTTGCTGTGAATCTTAAAAAAAAAAAAAGTTACCAACATGTCATTTGACTCAACAAGGATCCACTTGAAATTTAGTGGAATCACTTAGTTGATACAACTCACAGAAATGGCAACTATAATATTTCATTGACTATAATATATATTTTGACAATAATATATTATATATATAATCATATATGTATGTTACCATTTGATATGCCAATTATACCTAGTCTAAAATTTGTTCTAACTGGAGGGAGTGACAATATTAATGAACTTATTAAGCAGCTTAATATTTATATTAAAGCATGCTAGATATTCTATGCTGTCTTTAAGAGTGTGAATAGAAACTTTTTTCTCTTCTTGTCCCTAATTCTCTCAACCCACTTTTGATTTGCATCTTCAAAAACATGTCTTTCATATTGAGAAATAATTTATTCAGTTCTTACATTAACTACTTCCCTCTTTTCTCCTCCATACCAATTTTATCCATATCTGCAGTTTCAAAATGAAATTTTGTTATCATAATGATAGCACCACTATCTAGAGCTTATTATGGTGGTGTTTTAGGTGCTAAAGCATTTTATACATATTAAGAGTAAGTCCCTTAGTTATCACAGTAACCTGAAAGTGTTACATATAGAGAAACTGAGGCTAGAAAGATTATGTAACTGTCTTAACATCACATATTCACTAAGAAGAATCAAGAACAAAAGCTGGATCATTTGTTCTTGATCACCACAGCGAACTGGTCCTTCACATGACAAGTGCTGTCCACATAATTTTGGCTTTTACTACAAAAACCCTCACTGTTTATTAGTGCATAATTTACCTGATGCCTGAAATACAGACCAAAAAAGACCTGTCTGGGAGGTTGCAAAGCTGAGCACAGAAAGATGTGGCTGCTCCCTGGGTTAAATTAGCAATGCTATTCTCAGGAGGTTAATTATCACAAATTAGGAGCTTTCAATAGTCTGGAAGCATCAGGGAAGAAATAGCAGATTAGTACTGATAAAATCTCATGGGATCTGATGGGAAGCACTTTATTTGACACTAATGAAAAAATCAGAAGCAACCAAGCTTTGAATGCTCAGAAATTTCAGGTTTCAGCATATTAAGAATTCAGTCAAATAAGACTTAAAAGAGCTTTAGGATTACAGCAATTGAGCAAAAGGATGACTCTCGAAGATGGACTAAAACTTTAGGAAAAATTTTCACCATTTTTAATGCATTTTCTGAGAAACATGTATTTATACCTGATTTAATAATTTTTTTCTGTTTTGAAATTAAAGTTTGATTAGAAAAGAGTAATGCTCCATTTCAATAGCTAAAGACGTTTCATATGACCATGTCTTCTACCTTAGTCAGGTACTTTGTTCTGGTCAAATAAGAGAGTATGTTTAAATCCTGAGGTTCAGTGAAGCCTTTGCTACTTTCTTCCTATCAGGCCTTCTTCCCAGCACAAACAAAAGCAAAACAACTAAACTTTCTCCACACACTATGGAAAATTATCAGTGTTGGAGCTTCATTTCTATAATATGAAGTTTTCTTACAAGGATTTTTTAAGTGTCATGACCTTAAATGTAAAGCTTTACTCATTTTTGGATAATTAAAAATTTTGAATTTGGAATTTTTACTATGAATTATAGTGAAAAAATTTAATGTAAACACTACTAGAAATGGAGAAATGTTACTGTATTGGGACTAATCACTTTAAAATATGCTTTTCTTTCTTATTTTAAAAAATATTTGTGACTACTTTTAAATTATAAAGTAGTACATGTAAATGATAGAATATTCAGAATCTGTAGAATAAATAGTAGAATGTAGAGAAAATATTCACAATCCAAACAAGATTCTGATTTTCAAAATCAAGTTTAGTGATTTTTTTTTTCTAATTTCAATTTTTATTTCAGATTCAGGGGCTACATCTGCAATTTTGTTACAGTGGTATAGTGTGTGATGCTGAGATTGACATTTCTATTGATCCCATCAAATAGTGAACACAGTACACAATAGGAAGTTTTTCAGGCCGTATCCCCTTCTCTCCCTCTCTCCATTTTGAATCCTTAGTGTCTACTGTTTTCCTCTTCATGTCCATAGGTACCCAAGATTTAGCTCCCACTTACAAACAAGAACGCGATATTTCATTTTATTTCTGCATTAATTAGCTTAGGATGACTGACTCCAGCAGAATCCACGTTGCTTTGAAGAACATGATTTCCTTCTTTTTATATGTCTATATAGTATTCCATGTTATATATGTACCACATTTTCTTGACCCAATCCACCAATGATGGGCACATACGTTGATTCTTTGTCTTTGCAATTATGAATTGTGCTGTAAAGACCATACAAGGGCATGTGTCTTTTTGATAGAATGATTTAGTTTCCTTTGGCTTTATATCCAGTGATGGGATGGCTGGGTTGAATGATAGTTCTATTTTGAATTATTTGTGAAATCTCCAAACTGCTTTCCACAGTGACTGAACTGATTTACATTCCCATCAACAGGGCATAAACTTCCTCTTTCTCTGCAGCCTCGCCAACAACTGCTCAAATTTTTGTATTTTTTACTTTTTAATAATAGCCATTCTGACTGCTGTGAGATGCTATATCATTGTGATTTTGATTAGCATTTTTCTGATGATTAGTGATACTCTGCCTTTTTTTCATATATTTGTTAACTGCATGTATGTCCTCTTCTGAGAAGTGTCTGTCCATCTCTTTTGTCCATTTTGAAATCTGGTTATCTTTTATATTCTTATTGATTTGTTTAAGTTCCTTATAGATTCTTGTAGATTCTGGATATTAGATCTCTATCAGATGCATAGTTTGTGAAGATTGTCTCTCTGTTCACTCTGTTGATAGATTCTTTTGCTGTGCAGAAGCTCTTTACTTCAGTTAGGGGCCATGGGTCAATTTTTGTTTTTGTTGCAATTGCTTTTGAGAACCTAGTTATAAATTATTTTCCAAGGTCAATGTCCGGAAGGAAATTTCCTAGGTTTTCTTTGAGGATTTTTATTTTTATTTTATTTTATTTTATTTATTTATTTATTTATTTATTTATTTATTTATTTATTTGAGATTGAGTCTTTCTCTGTCACCTAGGCTAGAGTGCAGTGGCACGATCTCAGCTCACTGCAACCTCCGCCTCCCGGGTTATAGCGACTCTCCTGCCTCAGCCTCCCAAGTAGCTGGGATTACAGGTGCGTGCCACCATACCCAGCTAATGTTTGTATTTTTAGAGAGGCGGGGTTTCACCGTGTTGGCCAGTCTGGTCTCGAAATCCTGACTTCAAATGATCTGCCCGCCTTGGCCTCCCAAAGTGCTAGGATTGAGGATTTTTATAGGTTAAGGTTTTACAATTAAGTTTATAGCCAGTGAAGAGAGAGAGGTTTCTGCAATGGGTTTCACAGGCTTTGCTTGCTGAAGCAATTTTTGGTGGTGTAATTCCGGCTGCATTCCAGTAGGTGGTGTTTAACAGTAAGAGAAAGCAAGTGGGTTCTCAGTCTTGCACCCGTTTTGTATTTCAGTACATACACAGCAGGGCTCTGTGGAGCGGAGGCAGTTGGGCAAAAGATGACTCTCTCTCCAAGTTCATTCTCTGTCCTTGGTGGAACTACTGGCTCTGTACCAGCATTGTCTTTGCCCCAAGGGAGGCTTTGGCAGCTTGCACTCCCTCCTCCCTTCGGAGCACTTGCAGCTAAGAGTTAAGTCATAGGAGACCCACAACTCCTTGGGGCCTGCTGGTCTCCTGTGCTTTTTAGAGCGAATTGTGAGATATGTTTGCTGGTGGTTTGGTGAGGCAGTGGGTCAAGGATGGAGGATCCCAGAGCAGGGCAGTGGAACTGTGGATGTCCAACTGATATGGCACCCACAGCCCTGGGTTTTCATCCTGGCAGACAGCTGTGGGCCTGCCCAGCTTGCACTCCCACAATCCAGTAGGTCTCCCTTTGGTCGAGCACTGGCTGTGCTGAGGGGCCCACTATTCCCACACTGCTAAGAAGACACAGATGGGGCAGTGAAGACTGTGCTGTGGGCACCATCCTGTAGGAGTCAAAAGGCAGGTTGTCTTGGGAGGGACGAGCAGGCAAGGGGGCATGTGGATCAGACATGCTTCAATCCCATATCAATGGCAGCCCTGTTCCCTCCAAGTCCAGCAGACAACAGGAGCTTCAACCACTCGGTCCAACATGGAGAAGCTTGGGGGATGGGCATCTATGCTTGTGATTTGCCACAGCTGTACTGCACAGCAAAACCTTCTGGGCTCCATGAAGGTTCAAGCTGCACATCTACCTGCTTTCCAGGCAGCTCCTCCTCTAAGTACAAAGGTCTATGGGGGTTGTGGGAGCTTATCCTATAGCTAGGATACCAGAGGTCCATGGGGTATTATTACCCCAGGTTTTCTCACTCACTCCTTCACTGGGTTCAGGAACTGGGGGGCAATCCTAGTGGCCCTGTGACTCCAAGCAGACTTCCCAGCTTACTCTTTCTTCAACCCCAGCATCTGTGTCACCTCTATGGACTTTTAGTGTTTTCTCTCAAAATATCTGTTGGAAGTGTGCTGGTTTATTTGGTATTTTGGTTCCTCTTGGTGGAAGAGGTGTTTTCTGGCTATGTCTGGTTGACCATCTTGCCTGGTTTCCTCAAGATTATTTCTCTTCTTAAAAAAATGGTGTATTTTTATGGAGTCTTTTCTCTCTTTATAATTGTATTTTTATGATGTACAAAATGTTTTAATTCTATTTTTTAAAGCCCTATAATAAAAGCATTTCATGTTCTAAGAAATTGTTCCTACATAGTACAATCAACAGTGGCAATAAATAGGACATTAAGCCAAAGAATTAGGGGAGGCTTATATTATAAAAGCGTAAATAATTATTAATAACAAATATCTGAGATTCTTACATAATTTTTAAACTTTTATTTAGGTTTGGGAGTACAGGAGAAGGTTTGCTACATAGCTAAACATGTGTCACAGGGGTTTTTTGCACATATTATTTCATCACCCATGTATTAAGCCCACCCATGGATTACACTCCCACAATCCAGTGAGTCTCCCTTTGGCATGTACCCTGGGAGCAGGCCCGACTGACTAGACTGGTCACAAGCCTTCTGCATCCAGGTCACTGAGCCAGTCTGGGTGTTCCAGGTCACAGGGGTCAGTACCCACTAGTTATATTCTACTCCACTCTCTCCTCCCACCCTCCCCACTCAAGTAGACTGCACTGTGTGTTGTTTCCTCTTTTGTGTTCATAAGTTGTTATTATTTAGCTCCCACTTATGAGTGAGGACATATAGTATTTGATTGTATGTTTCTGCATTAGTTTGCTAAAGATCATAGCTTCCAGCTCCATTCACAAAAGACATGATCTCTTTCTTTTTCATGGCTGCATAGTATTCCATCCACAATATATATGTACTATATTTTCTTTATCCAGTCTGTTATTGATGGGTGTTTAGGTTCATTCCATGGTTTTGCTATTATGAATAGTGCTGCCATGAGCTTTCAAATACATGTGTCTTTATGGTGGAATGATTTATATTCCCCTGGGTATATGCCCAGTAATAGGATTGCTGAGTTGAATGATAGTTCTGCTTTTAGCTATTTGAGGAATCGCCATATTGCCATACTGCTTTCCACAATGGTTGAACAAATACATACTCCCACAAGCAGTGTATTAGTGTTCCCTTTTCTCCACAACCTCGCTGTTAGCCCGATGGGGTTCCCTTTGTAGATCACCTGCCCAGTCTTTCTAGTTGCCTTCAACATTCTTTCTTTCATTTCAACGTTGAAAAATCTGATGATTGGCCGGGCGCTGTGGCTCAAGCCTGTAATCCCAGCACTTTGGGAGGCCGAGATGGGCGGATCACGAGGTCAGGAGATCGAGACCATCCTGGCTAACAAGGTGAAACCCCGTCTCTACTAAAAAATACAAAAAAAAAAAAAAAAAATACAAAAAAAAAAAAAAAAAAAAAGAAAAATCTGATGATTATGTGTTTTGGGATGATCTTCTTGTGTAGAATCTGGCAGAAGTTCTCTGTATTTCTTGAATTTGTTGGCCTCTCTAGCAAGTTTGGGGACGTTTCCATGGAAGATATCCTGAAATGTTTTCCAAGATGTTTGTTTTCTCCCCCTCCCATTCAGGAATGCCAATGATTGGTAGATTTGGCCTCTTTATGTAATCCCATACTTCACAAAAATTTTGTTCATTCCTTTTTATTCTTTTGTCTTTATTTTGTCTGATTGTCTTATTTCAGAAAACAGGTCTTTGAGTTCTGGGATTTCTCCTTCAGCCTGGCTTATTATGCTGTTAATACTTGTGGTTGCATTGGGAAATTCTTGTATTGTGTTATTCAGCTCTGTCAAACCCAATAAGTTCTTTTTTATACCTGCTATATTGTCCTTCAGCTCTTGTGTCACTTTATTGTGATTCTTATTTTCCTTGGATAGGGTTTTGCCATCCTCCTGAATCTCGATGATCTTTCTTCCACTCCATATTCTGAGTTCTATTTTTGTCATTCCAGCCAGTTCAGCCTGGTTAAGAACTGTTGTTGAAAAACTAGTGAGGTCATTTGGAGAACATATGACACCTGGGCCATTTGAGCTACTGGAGTTCTTGCATTACTTTCTTTTTTCTCTCATCTCTGCATGTGGTTGTTCCTTTAACTGCAGTATAGATTGAATATAGTCAATAAATTTTTTTGGATATTTTCACTAGGCTGAGGCTTTGTGCAGGGTCTTTATTTGAAGCTGGCTGCTTGTCTCTGGTTTCAGACAGGGGTATGTTAGTGAGGTTTTTGGTGTTGAAACTTTGGGTATGATCCAGCAGGAGGCACTTAGGCTTATTGGTAAGTTGGTAAACTCTTGCTTGGTCATGTGACTCCCCTAGGTTTCCTCACAGTTGCAGCCGTGTTTCCTCTCAATGCTCTGAAAGTGTGGGTTCCTCTCCTCCTTGAGTGCTGGCTGTAGTTCACGACCTGGTACACCTGGGCTGTCCATTGCAGCTCAGAAGTGATTTCAGTGTTTATGTTCCTTCCTCAGCTTAGAGGCAGCAGAGGAATAGATCTAGCAGTGATTGTGGAAGATAGTTGTTTGCTTGTCTCCTCAGGGCTCCACTCCAGATACATGAAAGTCAGAAATCACTCAGTGCAGTCAGCCCAGGATGGAAGGTCTGTGCCGTCGGCCAAAGTCAGGGGTTCCCTGCCTGGTTATGAGCAGTGGGAAGACGGAGGTGGGGGTGGGCGGTGGGACCCATGGAATACAGACTAGCCTCCTCTCCTTGGGTTTCCTACAACTCATTGGAGTTGTGGGTAAGTCACTTAGGGTCTTTTCTCCTTTGTTAGTCTGAAGGTGTCAAGGCCAGATCCCCTGCAGAGGCAGTGACAGAGAGTCTGTTGCCCCTGAAGGCTCTGTCCAGGGAGTTCCTGAGTTCCTACTGGCTCAATAGTTCTGGTAAGGGGTGCCTGTAGGCCCAGGCCTGGAGGACCTCCCCAGTGAGGAGATAAGAGAATGGACACCCCTGTAACAGTCTGGCCACTTTTCTGTAGGGCTGCTGCGGTATTCTATAGGTCTGCTCCAGTATCTAATCACTTTGTATTTTCTAGTATCTGGAAATGTCACCAATGAAGACTGTGAAGCAGCAAAGATTGCAGCCTGTCCATCCCTCTGAGAGCTTTGACCTAGGGAGGCACAAGCTTCTTGCCAGCCCAAAGGCACCTGTAGAAGGTGACTAGAAGCCCCAGTTGGGTGGTCTTACCCAGTGGGGAGGAATGGGATTGGGTACCCACTTAAAGAAGCAGTCTGGTCTCGTTTTGGTAGGGCAGCTGTGCTGTGCTGGGGAATCCCTTCTGCCCAGAGTCTGCTGGGACTCTCCAAAGTCCAAAGCCTGAAGGTGCCCAAACAGCAAACATGGCCACCTGACTCTCCCCAGGGGAGCTCCTGCTTAGGGAGGTGTAACAGACTTCTAAGCTGTTGCTGCTCAGCTGCCTGGATTCAGTCTCTTTCCTAAGGATATATACAGGGGTCTAACCTCCCACTTTACTGGAGCTACTGCTACTTTGGCTGGAAAGACCAAGTATCTAAGGGTCCAGTGTTCCCACACATGCCTGAGTGACTGCTCTGTCGAGACTCCACATAATTCTGTTTGTCAGACCGAAAGCCTAGTAGAGTAGGTTCACAAGAAGATCTCCTGACACAAGGGTTGCAAAGATTCATGTGAGAAGTGTGGCTTGCCAAGACCGCTCATTCACTCACCACTTCCCAGGGCAGGGGAGGTTCCCCTGGCTCCATGTTGCTCCCAGGTGGGTCATTGTCGTGTCTCTTCTTCATTCTCCTTGGGTCAAGTTGTTTTCTTGATTAGTCCCACTGTCAGTACCTAGATGCTTCAGTTGAAGGTATCATAGTTACTTGCCCCTTCTGCTCCTCTCTGTGAGAGCAACGCACACTAGCTGCTTCTAGTTGGCCACCTTGGCCACTCCCTCATAATATTATAAGAAACTTATTTTATATCATTCAAATAATATTATTTGATAAGTTTAGAAGACGATAAAAGAAAATTAATTACCCATAGTCTCACTACCTGGAGCCAATAATCTGTATTTTCTAGAACCAATGGTCTAAAATTAATGTAATTTTCATTTTGTATATAGGTGTGTGTGTACATATATATAGATTTCCTTTACTCTCATATTCTCATAGTATTTAAATAATTCAACCAAATCTAAGTCTTCATTTAAAAATATTTTCTCTCAACATTACATCATTCTTATAATTTTAAATTTAATTAAAGTAACATGTATACAGTTTTTATCAGATTTTTGAAACTCATTAACATTATTAATCCTCACATCAAAACTATTATCTTCTCTTTTTTTTGTGGTTGTTTTTTTTTTTTTTTTTTTTTTGTTGAGACGGAGTCTCGCTCTGTCGCCCAGGCTGGAGTGCAGTGGCTGGATCTCAGCTCACCGCAAGCTCTGCCCCCCGGGTTTACGCCATTCTCCTGCCTCAGCCTCCCGAGTAGCTGGGACTACAGGCGGCTGCCACCTCGCCCGGCTAGTTTTTTGTATTGTTTTAGTAGAGACAGGGTTTCACTGTGTTAGCCAGGATGGTCTCGATCTCCTGACCTCATGATCCGCCCGTCTCGGCCTCCCAAAGTGCTGGGATTACAGGCTTGAGCCACCGCGCCTGGCCTATCTTCTTTTTTAAAACTCAGAAAACTGAGGTTCAAGGAAAATATTGAACTGGCTGAAGTCACAGGATATAATGACCAAGAATTCCATAATGGCCCTTATAATCTAAAATGCTTAAAATCTTCCACATCAGTATATTGACTTCCTATCATATATACTAGGTGATACATGACTACTCTATTGTTAGATATCTGATTGCTTCCAGTCCTTCACTAAAGATGTTATGAAAGCAATTGCAACAGAAGCAAATTTGACAAATGGGATCTAATTAACTAAAGAGCTTCTGCACAGCAAAAGAAAACCATCATCAGTGAACAGACTACCTACAGAACGAGAAAATTTTTGTAATCTATCCATCTGACAAAGGTCTAATATCTAGTCTGTAGGGAACTTAAACAAATTTACAAGAAAACAAACAACCCCATTAAAATGTTGGCAAAGGACATGAAGAGACACTTCTCAAAAGAAGCTCAACATCACTGATCATTAGAGAAATGCAAATCAAAACCACAATGAGATACCATCTCATGCCAGAAAGGATGGCAAATATTAAACAGTCCAGAAACAACAGATGCTGGCAGGGCTGTGAAGAAAAAGGAATACTTTTATACTTTTGGTGGGAGTATAAATCAATTCAACCATTGTGGAAGACAGGGTGGCGAGTCTTCAAAGATCCAGAGGCAGAAATACCATTTGACTGAGCAATCCCATTACTGGGTATATACCAAAAGCAATATAAATCATTATATTGTAAAGAAACATGCACACGTATGTTCATTGCAGCACTACTCACAATAGCAAAAACATGGAACCAACCCAAATGTGCATCAATGATAGACTGGATAAAGAAAATGTGATACATATACACCATCGAATACCATGCAGTCATAAAAAGGAATTGGATAATGTCCTTTGCAGTGACATGGATGGAGCTGGAAGCTGTTATCCTCAGCAAACTAATGCAGGAATAGAAAACCAAACACCACACGTTCTCCTTTATAAATAGCTGAATGATGAGAACACATGGGTGGAACAACACACACTGGGGCCTGTTGGGGGTGCCCAAGAAAGGGAGGAAAAGCATCAGAAAGAATAGTTAATAGATGTTGGGCTTAATACCTAAGTGATGAATAGATCTGTGCAGCAAACCACCATAGCACACATTTACCCATGAACGTAACAAACCTGCATATTCTGCACGTGTACCCCAGAACTTAAAAGCTGAAGAAAAAAATAAAATAAAACAAAAAGTATAAGATTAAAAATAATAAAAAAAGAAGAAATAAAAGAGAAAAAAAAGATGTTCCCAATCTATTTCTAAAATTGTCTATTTTTATTATTTTCTATATAATAAGTGCATAGAATTAGAATTAGACTAAAATATACTACATTTGTATGGTTCTTGCATTTATGTTTCTAACATACTTTCTGGAAAGCAGCACCCAAATAACACCCTAAGTCACAACATTCATGAGGAACCATTTCATAGAGATAGGCTGCTAGTTGTTCTCCAAAAGTCCTCACTCCCTTCTTCTATAGTGATTAAAGATTTACCTGGCACATTGTTGACCAGCTAACATGTTAATGTCCCAGCTTCTCTTGAAGGCAAGAGTGGCCATATGATAAGATTCTGGCTAATGAGTTATAGGCACAGGTAATACTTGCAATTTTGGGTCCAAGCTTTTGAAAAGAAAAAAGCATATATTTCTTCTTTCCCCAGTCTGAAAGCTGGAATGATAAAGTAACAGTGAGTCATCACTGATCATAGAGCAAAGGTGAGCCCTATACATAATATAATAATTGAGTAGAAAGATTTTGGGTTCCTAAAAGTTTCAACCCAGCAAATAGTCCTAAACCAAACTGATACACAACATATGTGTGCTGTATATGTATGTATTCTGTTGGTCACTATATTTTTCAACCTTTTGTTGTATTGATTTAGCCTATATTGTTGCATATACACACACACCCAGTATGCTGATGGGCTTGCTTACAATTACCTTTTCTTTTTTTCATGTATCAGTATGGCACCTCCTTATTCATCTGATTACTACTGATTTTCCAAATGCATTTTTTTTTACTTGAAATTTTCATTTTGAATTGCTTGTTTTTGCCTCTGGCTTCCGTTAACATTTTTCTCTCAGATTTACAGCAAACGATTTACACTCTCTGTTTCTGTTGGTAATTTTTTTATAATATAATATTAAATAAAAACAAAACAAATACACAAAAAGTCCACACTAAACATATTAAATAATGACAAACAATCTAAGTGCTGTCCTTCAGTCTATCTATCCATCTATCTATCTATACTGTTTATGTGGGTGTTTGCAGAACTATATATTTTTTTTCAAACGAGCAGCAATATAGTGACAGGGACAACAAGTTATTTCCAAGGAAAGAGACAAGTTGTAAGTTACAGGCACTATTTAAATCATTTAAGATTTATACACTTTCTAAATTCAGTGATGAAATTCTCAAAAAGTCTTTGTGTTATGGTCTTGAATATGCGTCTTTAGGCCGGGCGCGGTGGCTCAAGCCTGTAATCCCAGCACTTTGGGAGGCCGAAGCGGGCTGATCACGAGGTCAGGAGATCGAGACCATCCTGGCTAACACGGTGAAACCCCGTCTCTACTAAAAAAATACAAAAAACTAGCCAGGCGAGGTGGCGGGCGCCTGTAGTCCCAGCTACTCGGGAGGCTGAGGCAGGAGAATGGCGTAAACCCGGGAGGCGGAGCTTGCAGTGAGCTGAGATCCGGCCACTGCACTCCAGCCTGGGCGACAGAGCGAGACTCCGTCTCAAAAAAAAGAAAAAAAAAAAAAAAATATATATATATATATATGTGTGTGTGTGTGTGTGTGTGTGTGTGTGTGTCTTTATGTGTTTCTGTCTTTTATGTCTACATACACGTCTATATATCTTCCTCACATCGTGTTGTAGTTCTCATGTAACAAAAAGCTTGCATAGTATCATATAAACTAATAGCTAATTACTTTTTCTTTTTGGCAGCTTAAGAAACTACCTATGAATTGCTTTGGGATTGAATTCTGTAATTGCCACATTTCTTCAGACCTATTTATGGAATAAACATGCACTTAAATTTTACTTTTTATATAGAAGCTAATTAAGAAAAAGCAAGAAAATAGAATGCAGTGAAAATAGTGGAGCCCAGGATATCAACAAGGGATCAGTATTCTTACATATAGACAGAAACTGAAATAATCAGTTTCTGAGTGTTGGGACAAAATGCAGAAACCCCCAAGTCTCTAACATAACTGAGAGATGAGGGAGGCAACTTGCGCCTGAGGTAGTAAACTTTTCCTTGTGGTGTAATCTTTCTACTGCTCCCAGATCCCCAGGTATACAAAAACAGACTGATGTTCTGATTCATCCTTAAAAATTTAATTGTAATCTATTGAAAATATGATCCACAGGATCAGGCCCACAGCAATCATGTAGCTAAAAAATAGTCCAGGAAGCAGAATGTAGTTTTAATGTAACTTCTTATACATGTATTTGCCAAAGGTACTAAAAGAAATATACCCAAAACTTTAAACATTCTTTATCTTAAAAAACATCAACTTTTATCATATTCCACAGATGCTTCTGTGGAGCACTTTCTCAAAACCCATCAAAGGTTACCTGATAAACATGTCCTAATCCTTCCTTCCTTCCTTCCTTCCTTCCTTCCTTCCTTCCTTCCTTCCTTCCTTCCTTCCTTCCTTCCTTCCTTCCTTCCTTCCCTCCCTTCTTTCCTTATTTATTTATTTATTTATTTATTTATTTATTTATTTATTTATATATTTATTTATTTTCTGAGACCAAGTCTCACTGTAGCACCCAGGCTGGAGTGCAATGGTGCGATCTCAACTCACTGCAATCTCCTCCTCTTGGGTTGAAGCAATTCTCCTGCCTTAGCCTCCCAAGTAGCTGAGATTACAGGTGCCTGCCACCATGTCCGTCTAATTTTTATATTTTTAGTAGACTGGGTTTCACCATTTTTATCAGGCCAGTCTCAATCTTCTGACTTCAGGTGATCTGCCTGCCTCCGCCTCCCAAAGTGCTGAGATTAAAGGCCGTTTGTTTGTTTGTTTGTTTGAGACAGGGTCTCATCCATGTGTTCTCATTGTTCAGGTCCCGCTAAGGAGAACATATAATGCTTGCTTTTCTGGTTTTGCATTAGTTTGCTGTGGATAATGACTTCCAGATCCACCTATGTCCTTGAAAAGACATGATTTTTGTTCCTTTTATGGCTATATAGTACACCATGGTGTATATGTGCCATATTTTTTTTATCCAGTCTATCATTGATAAGCATCTAGGTTGACTCCTTGTCTTTGCTATTGTAAATAGTGTTACAATGAACATATACATTCACGTATCTTTGTAATAGAATGATTTATTTTCCTTTGGGTATATTCTCAGTAATGGGATTGCTGGGTCAAATGGTATTTCTGCTTCTAGATCTTCACTGCTACACAGTCTTCCACAATGGCTGAACTAATTTGCTTTGCATTCGGAGGGGACACATTCTTATTTATCAATTCTACACATGAAAAGTTTATAAATTGGAAAACTATTTCCTTCCTTCCTTCCTTCCTTCCTTCCTTCCTTCCTTCCTTCCTTCCTTCCTTTCTTTTTCTTTCTTTCTTTTTCTCTCTCTCTCTCTCTTTCTTTCTTTCTTTCTTTCTTTCTTTCTTTCTTTCTTTCTTTCTTTCTTTCTTTCTTCTTTCTTTCTTTTCTTTCTTTCTTTCTTTCTTTTTCTTTCTTTCTTTCTTTCTTTCTTTCTTTTTTCTTCTTTCTTTCTCTTTCTTTCTTTCTTTCTTCTTTTTCTTTCTTTTTTCTTTCTTTCTTTTTCTTTCTTCTTTCTTTCTTTCTTTCCTTCCTTCCTTCCTTTCCTCTTCCTTCCTTCCTTCCTTCCTTCCTTCCTTCCTTCCTTCTTTCTTTCTTTTTTTTCAGCAAAAGGGTTTTGCTATGTTGCCCTGGCCTGGATTCAAACTCCTGCGTTCAAAGGACCATCCAGCATCAGCCTCCCTCATAGTAGCTAGGATTACTAGCACATCACTATGCCAGGCTTAGAAACTCTTTCTTAATTCTCTAATTTCAAATATCATTTCTGTATATGAATCATACATTTAAGTAATTTGTATACACAAATTCAATCACTTTTTAACATGCATTTGGATAAATATTAAATTAAGTAATATATCTAATATACGTAAATTTTTTAAAAACTGTATCTAACCCTATTTACAATTTATCAAATTATTTTAAACTTTTTGAACTACATATGCAATTGAATAGAGACAATTTTCTCAAACATTGCAAGCACCTAAGAAAGTAGTTCGTTGTTTAAAAAATTAAGGTCTTACTAAGCCCATAAGAACAAATATGCTAACTCAAGCATAAAGGTAGCATTTAGGCCGGGCGCTGTGGCTTACGCCTGTAATCCCAACACTTTGGGAGGCTGAGGCGGGTGGATCGCCTGAGGTCAGGAGTTCCAGATCAGCCTGACCAACATAGTGAAACTCCTTTTCTACTAAATACAAAAAAATTAGCTGGGCATGGGGGCGTACATCTGTAATCCCAGCTACTTGAGAGGCTGAGGCAGGGGAATTGCTTGAACCTGGGAGGCGGAGGTTGTTGTGAGCTGAGATTGCGCCATTGCACTGCAGCCTGGGCAACAAAAGTGAAACTCCATCTCAAGAAAAAAAAAAAAAGTATTTAAAATGTTCAAACATGTTAAAAAACTATCAGAATGCACATAAAATCAATGATTTTAAAATGTGGGTTAATTATCTTGAATATTCCAACATAAATAAGTTTTGTTTCTGGTTTGTTTTTAAATCCTGGGATGATAAATTTCCTCATTCATTATAAGGGTATTTATAGAGCAGCTTAGATACTTGACCTTAACGCCGAAATAGAACTTGGGTATGGGTGAGATTAATTGGTTAAATAATTGCCATTACACACAGCCTATTAATGAAAGTGACTCAAGAACAAAAGCAACTTCGAACTTAGATGTGACATCCAAGACTATCCCAGAGAATGACAGTATGACTAATTATTATGGTTTCATTTTTTTCTTCTATGTAAATTAGGTTTTCTAATAACCATGTCTTTCTGCTAGGACTTAATCAACCATATTGATTCCCATGTTTAAAACATTTTCCTTTCTATTGGAATAATCCACAATTAATATAACAATACCAATGGAGACTTGCATAAGTCTTCTGATTTTAATCTTTTTTTGTGTAAAAGTGTGTCATTATGAACAAGGAATACAGCAACACTTCAGAGTTTCCGACTTTCTCAACAAACATGTCAAGTTAATCAATATAATGTTATCTTCTAATGCACAGGCCACAAATGCATCCACTGCTTCTGAGGTATGAATAACATTTTATTTGTCACTGTAATTATTTTGGTAGCAAGCAAAGCTCCTTATGAAAAGAATTTGATGTTTCATGGAGTATATCCAGTGCCTTCATGTTGGAGATTTGATGAGAATAACTTTCTTGCTCACTTTTATAGCTTCCATTCTTAATTACATTATGAAATTTGTTACATTCTGTTCATGAATTTTGTAAAGGCCAAATATGATACAATTCACCCTTTCATTGTTTTCAGTTTTTAAAGATATAATTAGGACTTTTTAGAAGATTTTCTTCCTTACTTTTTCATCTTTATGTCTACACTTTCTTGTTCTTCTGCTTTTATTTTCTAAATATATCATAATTACTCTCATATTTCATCCCAACTATCCATAGAATTTTACAATTTTGTACAATCTTATTCAAAAGTGAACAAAGTTCAAAAATATTTTTAAAAACAAATACATTAAATGTAAAAATATACATTATTTATACATTTTTTAATGCTAAAACTAAGTTAAAATCAATATATATAGTAATCAATAAATATTTAAAATTAAGTAAAATAATAGAGTTGACATAACTATGTTTTAAAATTAAATTTCTTTATATATAAGAATAAAACTACTCACAGTTCTAATGTTCAAAGTAAAATATATATATATATAATTCATGCATGCTGGCCCTGTAGATGTATAAATTTAGTAGTTATAAGAATTATTTAATACCGACAGAATTCATTCCTGACAGTGTACAGCTACTGTAAAACCCACAATAAATCATGGGTTTATCCAAACTCTCAAATTGGAAGATAAAAAAAAGCAAGCAAATGTATAATTGACACTATTGAAAAATTACGTTTTGCTATACAGGAACATATTTCATTCCAGGTAAAAGAAGGAGGACCCGACAAGTTCACTAAGTCTGTTGCTATTTTTCCCAAATGCTTCAGTCTCTCCATCAATGTTAGAAATGAAGAAATCCACAACCCTTATGACCTTGAGATGCAATTGTTTTGAGAACTTAGGGCAAAACTTGTGAAGTGCTTCCCTGGAGCATAAACCATGTTAGTCACTGGAGCGATGCTATGTCAGTACTGAACATTGAATCCCAAAAGAAAAGATAGCAATGCACTGTGAAGTATTTTGAGGATTGTAATCGGTGAAGACTTCTAAAGAACAAACCCAAGGAGAGGCTCGTCTGTCCCAGGTTTTAGAGCAGTCACAAGGAATAGTGTTTACTTATTGACAAATATTTTCTAACTGGTTTGGTTTTCCCTTGCAAAATTCTCTTAGTAAGACAAAACATATCTTTATCTCACCCTTGGAGCTAAAGTAACAAATAAAGGTTAAGAAAAAAATATGAGAAAGTTACATTTAAAAGTATTAATTAGTCCAATACCACTAAAAATAAGTATACTTCATTTTCTATTTTGATTTCAGTTTGAGAGAAAATGTCACAAAGTTTAAAGAAAAATGAGTAGTAGGATTATTAATATATTGTTTTGAGACACAGTCTCACTCTGTTACCCAGGCTGGAGTGCAATGACACAATCTTGGCTCACTGCAACCTCAGACTCCCAGGTTCAAGTGAGTCTCCTGTCTCAGCCTCCTGAGTGCTGGGATTATGGCATTCACCACCACACCCAGCTAATTTTTGTGATTTTTCTTTTAGTAGAGACAGGGTTTCACCATTTTGTCAAGGCTGATCTTGAATTGCTAACCTCAAGTGATTCACCTGCCATGGTCTCCCAAAGTTCAGGGATTACAGACATGAACCACCGCACCCAGCCACAATTCTTTTAAAATCTTCATAATTATACTCATGGTCATCCATGAGTATCTTCATTTATGTACATAAAATATATACACATGAATATTTGTGAGTAAACAATTTATAACCTGATGATTTCTGTACATCTTACACCTTGAAAAATTATAATCTCTACCAATAACTATTTTTGATATCAGGCAAATAATTTAGAGTTTCTGTTTCTTCGTCTTTATAAAAAGAGTAATAGTCTATTATCATAATCATAGCATTGTACACAAATCAAAGCCACCAAAAATACACACAGCTATAAACCACTGGGTCAAAGAAGAAATCATTGAGACTAATGAAAATAGTAACATAACATATTGATGTGGTTTGGCTGTGTCCCCATCAAAATATCAACCTGAATTTTATTGCCCAGAATTCCAAAGTGTTGTGGGAGGGTCCAGAGGGGAGTTAATTGAATCATGGGGCTGGTCCTTCCCATGCTATTCTCATAATAGTGAATAAGTCCCTTGAGATCTGATGGGTTTATCAAGGGTTTCTTCTTTTGCTGCTTCTCATTTTTTCCCTTGCCACTGCCAGTAAGAAGTACCTTTCACCTCCTGCCATGATTCTGAGGTCTCCCCAGCATGTGGAACTGTAAATCCAATTAAACCTCGTTTTGTTCCCAGTTTTGGGTAGGTCTTTATCAGCAGTGTGAAAACAAACTAATACACATATGATATGCAGAAAAGTCTGTTCTAAAAGGAAAGTTTATAGCAATAAATACCTACATTAAGCAAACAAACAAAAAAATATCAAATAGAAAACCTAATGTTACCCAAAGGAATAAAAGAAAAAAAAAAAAAGCCTAAAGTTAGTAGAAGGAAGAAGATTACAAAAATCAGAACAGAAATAAATGAAATAGAGACTTGAAAGACAACAGAAAAGATCAAAAGAAAGAATACATCAAAAAATAAAATCATAAATAAAAAGGAGACATTACAACTCATACCACAGAAATATGAAGAATCATAAGAGACCACAATGAATAATTGTAAGCCAACAAATTGTATAACCAAAAGAAATGGATATACTTCTAAATACATTCAATGTACAAAGACTGAATTATGAAGAAATACAAAATATGAACACACCATTAATGACTAAGGAGTTTAAATCATGGCAAACAAAACAAAATAAAAAATAAATAACAACAATCAAAAGCCCAGCATCTTATAGCTTCATGACTGAATTCTACCAAACATTTAAAGAACTAATGTCAATTCTTCTCAAACTCTTCCAAAAACTTGAACAGGAGACAATACTTTTAAACTCATTTTATAAGGCTAGCATTATCCTAATACCAAAGCCAGGTAAGAACGTTACACGAAAAGAAATTACTGGCCAGTATCCCTGATAAGCATTGGTGAAAATATCCTCAACAAAAAATATTAGCAAACTGAATTCAACAGCACGTTAAAAGACTTATGCACTATTATCAAGTGGGATTTATTCATGGGAGGCGAGGATGTTTCACTGTATGTAAATCAACAAACAATATATCATATTAACAGAACGAAGAATAAAAATCATATAATCATCTCAACAGATAAAGAAAAAGCTTTTGACACAATTCAATATTCTTTTATGATAAAAACTCTCAACAAATTAGGTATAGAAGCAAAGTACTTCAACACAATAAAGGCCATATATGACAAGCTCATAGCTAACATCCTCCTCAGTGGTGATAATCTGATTCCTATAAAATTGGTAACAAGATGAGGTTACTTAGTTTCACCACTTATTCGACATAGTGCTGGAAGTCCAGTCAGAGCGATGAAGCAAGAAAAATAAATAAAAGACATTCAAATATGAAAGAAATTAAATGGTCTATATTTGTAGATGACATACTCTTTATATAGAGAAAACCCTAAAGGCTACACCAGAAAAGCTGTTAGAAATAATAAACTAACTCAATAAAGTTGCAGAATACAAACTTAGCATACACACAATCAATAGTGTTGCTATATACTAACAATAAACTGAAAAATGAAATAAGAAATGGCCTCATTTATAATAGCACAAAAAATACTTAGGAATAAATTTTACCAAGGAGGTGAGAGATCTGTATACTAAAACTTATAAAACATTGATGAAATAAATTGAAGAAGACACAAATAAATTTTTAAAACACTCTTTTAATGGATTGAAATTATTAATATTGTTAAAATTTTCAGACTATGTAATCAATAGATTTAATGCAGTCCCTTTTAAAATTCCAATGACATTTTTCACAGAAATAGAAAAAAAAAATTGCAAAATTTGAATGGAATGTGAGAAGATCCTGAATAGTCAAATAAATCATTAGAAAATGTTGGTTAACCTAGTTATCTCATATAATTATTGTGACTAGCTAGTCACACTAGATCATACTTCCTGATTTCAAAATACACAGCAAAATTCTAGTAATCAAAACAACATGGCACTGGCATGAAACAGACATGTAGCTCAATGGAATAGAACAGAGACACCAGAAATAAATCTACGCATTTATGGTGAACTAGCCTTCTACAAAGATGCCAAGAACACACATTGGTAAAAGATGGTCTCTTCAATAAGTGGTGCTAAGAATATAGGAAATTCACATTCAGAAGAATAAAATTGGACCCTTACTTCTAACCATATACAAAAATCAAATCAAAATGGATTAAAGATTACATGTAAGACTGGACACTAAAAGTTATAGAGGAAAACATAGGATAAAAGGTTTTTGATGTAGTTCTTAAAAAGATTTTTAGGATATGACCCCCAAAGACAAAGGTAACCAAAATAAAAATAGAAAAAAGTGATATTTCATACATCTAAAAGTCCTCTGCTCAGCAAAAGGAACAACCAACAGAGTGAAAAGGCAATCTGTGAAATTGCAGAAAATATTTGCAAACGATATGTCTGATAAGGGGTTAAGGAACTCAAATGAAAGATTACAAATATTGGCAAGGATGTTGAGAAGGTAACACTTTTACACTGTTGATGAGTCATGAATTAGTATAGTTGTTATGAAAAATAGTATAGAGGTTTCTCATAAGATTAAAAATGGAACTACCCATATGATCCAGCAGTCCCATTTCTGCTTCAAATGAATTGAAATAAATATGTCAAAGAGCCATCTTCTCTCCCATGTTCATTGTAGCTTTATTCATAATAGCTAGGATATGAAACTGATCTAAGTATCTAGGAAAAGACAAGTGGATTTTTAAAATGTAGGGTGTATACACATACACAATAGAATACTATTTAGACCTTAGTAAGAAAGGAATCTGTCATCTGTGACAACATGGATGAACCTGGAGGATATTATGCTAAGTGAAATAAATCAGCCTTACAAATAACTTTTGGTCAGATAGGAAGAATAGGTTCTGGGACTCTATCATACAGCATAGTGAGTATAGTTAATAATGATACACTATATTCACAAAAATTGCTAAGAAAATAGACCTCAAATATTCTCACCCTATACATACACAGAAATAATAAATGTGTGCATTACAAGATATGTTAATTAGCTTGATTTCATTATTATACGATGTATATAGTTATCAAAAATACCATAAATACAATTTTAAAGGTAATCTTTTAAATTTTAAAGGTAATGTTTAAAGGTTAAACATTAATAGAGATAAAAATACAAATCAAAATAAAAGTTAATAAGTCTCTCACCAGCTTTAAGGTCAAGGAATATCTTTTTCAATGACCTGGAACAATCTCTCTGAAGTGTAATCATCGAGGAAGATAGTACCCCCATTTCTCAATTTCTGGAATGGTAGGAGCTTAGCCTTGGGTGAAGGGGGCTGGTTCTCACTCCAAATTGCAAAACTACCTCTTGCTGTAAAAATGTGGTAATTTGTTTTTTCCTTTGAATAAATCCAATTAGCTAACACAGATGGTCAACTCAATTACCAAGTGAATTTAGGATCAACTATGTGTGACAAATGGTACTATCAAGTCCTCTTACTGAGGACTAGTTATTATTTATTTGGAAAATATATATGTAATGGATTGTACCTGCTTGAATATATAAAAGGGTGAAATTTCTTTGTTTGCAATCTCTTCAGCAAATTACCTATGTGCATCACATTCTGGTTTAATGCCTAGTCGGTAATATTTTTACTTTCTTTTTTACCTCTACAGAGAGGTTTTCAGAGTTGGGAGGATATTTTGTTTTCATTTTCACTAATAATTTTGGCAACAGAGATACAATGAGTTTTGCATTTTCTAAACTGAATGGTCCAGCTGAAGGTCTTGTGAGCACACAACACTCAAGCAAGATACCGTGAATTATTATGCCTCTCTTTCTACTCTGCACAATTTTGGAATACCAGCCAAATGAACCCCCATCTTAAAATTCAAGATTTTACTATTAAATAAACATCAATAATACAGGCTCTAATGTCTCATCAGTATTAATATACTTGGAAAATACAAGACACCAGAAATGCTGCCTGAAAGTGTGTCTCTTAAAGAATTAATAACTTTCTATTATATTTGAAAAAATGTATGATAATTCAATCTAGCAGTATACTGAAGATGGTTCTTCTGATTTGAATAAATTAAATGAATGCATTGAGGTTCATAGACAGGCCTTGTTACATAAGAATATGTTCTCCCATCGCCCAAATTCATAGGTTGAGGACCTAACCTCCAATGGGACTGTATTTACAGATACAGCGTAAAGAGATAATTAAGGCCAAACGAAGTCATAAGAGCAGAGTCCTATCCAATACGACTCATGTTCTTGTAATAAGAGGAATAAATACCAAGGATGGAAACCACAGAGAAAAAAAGGCCATGGCCACATGAGGATGCAGCAAGAAGACAACCATCTGCATGTCAAGGAGAGATGTGTCTTGAGAAACCAACCCTGCTGGCAACTTGATTCTGGATGTCCAGCCTCCAGAACTGTGAAGAAAATAAATTTTTGCTCTTTAAGTCACTCAGTCTATGGTATTTTGTTATGCAATCCCTAGCAAACTAATACAAATCTCATCTAAAACAAGTCAATCACTAGTATTTATGTGATGAATATTATTCCAAGAAAAAAAATAATTTGGATAGGCAAAAGGGAAAAAAGCAAAATAGAATAGAAAATGTGAGAATTAGAGGTACTTTTTCTTTCACAGAACACTTCTGACCCTTTTTCTGCAGTGGCTACTTCCCCTTTTCCCCTGAACATCTTGTCTTTATTCCTCATTACCTCAGAATGAGTCTAGGGAAGGGAAGTTAATGACCTCTTCGATGAATGGTTTCTTTCTGCTATGGTTTGAAAGTCTCCCTTCCAAAATTTGTGTTAAAATTCAATGGCCAATATGACAATATGAAGAGGTGAAGCCTTCAGAGGTGATTAGGCCATGAGGTTTTCTTCTTTCTGAATGGAATTAAGGTTTTTATAAAGGAAATTTCACTCAAACTTTGGCTCCTTTGCCCTTCTGCCTGCTGTCATGTGAGAACGGTGTTCCTCCCCTCTACCGGATACAGTAACAAGATGGCACATTGAAAACAGAGATAGCTATTGTCAGACAAACAAACCTGTTGATGCCTTGATTTTGGACTTCCTAGCCTCCAGAACTATGAGAAATAACATGCTATTCTTATAAATTATCATGTGTCAGGAATTTTGTTACAGCAGCATAAATTAACTAAGATATCTGTGTCAGGAGATTTTCCTGAAAAGAGGGATGAGGGAAAAATGTTATTATCTACTTTTTGAGGGCACAGGTTTGAGTGCCTCATGGTCAACTGTGATTTCACTCTATGTCTTAGCCTTGATTTCCCCTCCAAAAGTCCCTTATTATTCATGTACCATGAAGCTAGAAAAACAGAAGATATAAGGAGACCTAATCACGAAAATATGAGAACTTGAAGAAAAGGCTGTCTTTTAGGAAGACAACAGGATGGAGAGTAGCTGCACTTGTCAATGGATAAAAAGGCAAAGAGAAAAGATGTTAAACTGATAAACGTAGACACAGAAAAAGAAACCAAAAAGCTATATAACTTTCATTTCCTTTGTCTCAGAGAAAAACCTGCTTTTATTTGTCCTGCAAGCAAAGCTGATGCCCTCAAGAAGTTACTGAGGACTCCTTCATCTATATGTCTTCTTTGCAAGTTAATATTATTCATTTATATTTTTTTCTTTTTCTTATGCTTGAGAAGTTGAAGTAGTGCAAAGCAAACTCCTTTACAGCTTCACACATGGGGATGTGTACTGACTCCTATATGGCATTTTGTAACTAGTCAGCTTTGTTCCTTTGATGGAACAAGAACATTAGGATTCTAAAGATTCTCTCAGGGAGTTCTGGTGGACAAGGGAAGCTGATTTTCTGACACACATCTTCCCTTCCAATACACACACACAACTATGAAAGGACTTAATAGTTTAAGAGACACATTGAAAAGAGTTGCTAATAGCTGGAGTTGAACCCTTGCTGAGAAAGGTGAGGTAGAAGGTATAATGGTGTTCCCAGAAGGGGGGTGAGTCCCCTAATTCATTATCATTAATTATTCATTGAGACATTCGTACAGTTTATTGGCATAGATCCAATGGCAGATGAAGTAGCCTTCTGACCATAAATACCTTTGCCTTGTCTCTTTTGCAGGCTACAAAATAGAATTACAGAAAATGTAATAGGATACCAGGTGTAGAATATCACTTAAGTCTTATCAGTAGCTACTTGGTTTGGGTATCATCAAAAGAAAGACAAAGAAGAAAAAATGTTAAAGCTTACTGTGTTAATTGATCAATGAGCATTCTGTACTAAAGGGAATAATCTCTACTCTGGCCAATCTATAAAGGTTGAAAAAGAAGAATCCATGACATTGGAAAAGGAAGTATAGAAGTAGACTGGGGAGGATACAGGAGGCACAGGAACAAGGGAATTAAGGAAGTCCAGAAAGCTATGGAATCAATGGAAAATGACTTAAAATACATTTAGGGACACTCAGATGTGAGAATTGGTAATAGTGGTGCTACTTATCCTGTAGCTTTCTCAATAATTTCTCACATGCTTTTGGTAACAGATTAATACAAGTTGTTGGTATTTTATGTCTTTTTTTTTTCTCCTACTTGTTCTTTTTTCCCCCTAGATTCCCATACAGATAACTCCTCTGAGGATCTGAGGAACATGTGTTCTTACCTTGTCCTGATTCTCCTATACATCTTTTTGGGAGAGAACTGTGCAACTTAAAGGCTACCTTATTTTGTACTGTGAAGGAATCATCTCTGGAGCTCCTTGGGAAAAAAAAGTGATCTGATTTAGCTACCATGTGCATTTTGAAAGAAAAGGGCTATGTAAGAAGAGAGCATCTCACACTGTGCCAGAAAAACACTCCAAACTGAAAAAGAAAACAAAGTTTCACTTTTGGCTCTAGTGATACTTATACTTGCTATAGAACCAATAAAAAGTGTTTGTCAAAAGGGTAAGCCATGATCACGTGCAAAAAGGAATCTTTTACTGAGAGCTCCATTAAAAGGAATAAAATCAATTATTACAAATATCAGAAAAGCAAGGAATAAATTTTAAAAGGGCACTTACTTTGTCATACTCATATACTTACAGTAAAGAAGAAAAGTAAATTTGATAGAGATGGTTGCATTAGTCCATTCTCATGCTGCTAATAAAGACATACCCAAGACTAGATGATTTATAAAGGAAAGAGGTTTAATGGACTGACAGTTCATCATGGCTGTGGAGACATCAGGAAACTTAAAATCATGACGGAAGGGGAAGCAAACACATCCTTCTTCACATAGTGGCAAGAAGAAGAATGAGTGCCCAGCAAAGAGTGGTTATATAAGAAATCTCCTTATATAACGATCAGATTTTGTGGGAACTAACTTAATGTTGTGAGAACCGAAAGGGGAAAACCACCGCAATGAATCAGTTATCTCACCTGGTCCCTCCCATGACACATGGGGATTATGAGAACTACAATTCAAGATCAGATTTGGGTGGGGACACAGCCAAACCGTATCATTCCATCCATGACCCTCCCCACTCTCATGTTCTTAAAATTAAAAGCATAAGCATGCCCTTCCAACGATCCCCCACAGTCTTAATTCATTCCAGTATTAACTCAAAAGTCCAAGTCCAAAATCTCATCTGAGACAAGGCAAGTCACTTCTGCCTATGAGTCTGTAAAATCAAAAGCAAGTTAGTTACTTCGTAGGTACAATGTGGGTACAGGCATTGGGTAAATACACTCGTTCCAAATGGGAGAAATCAGCCAAATAAAGTGGCTGCGGGCCCCATAGAAGTCCAAAATCCAGTAGAGCAGTAATTAAACCTTGAAGTTCCAAAATGATCTCCTTTGAATCCATGTCTCACATCCAGGTCATGCTGATGCAAGAAGTGGGCTCCTACAGCCTTGGGAACACCAACTCTGTGGCTTTACAGGAAGGACATAGTCCTCCTCCCAGCTGCTTTCACATGTAGCTGTTGAGTGCCTGCAGCTTTTCCAGACACATGATGCAAGTTGTTGGTGGATCTACCATTCCGGGGTCTGGAGGATGGTGGACCTCTTCTCACAGCTGCACCAGGCAGTGCCCTAGATAGGACTCTATGTGGGGGCTCCAATCCCACATTTTCCTTCCATACTCCTCTAGCAGAGGTTCTTCATGAGGGTTCTGCTCCTGCAACACACTTCTGCATGGACATCCAAGCATTTCCATATATACTGTAAAATCTAGTCAGAGGTTCTCCAACCTCAATTATTGTCTTCTGTGCACCCACAGGCCCAACACCACGTGGAAGCTGCCAAGGCTTTGGGTTTGCACCTCTGAAGCAATGGCTTGAGCTATATGTTGGTCCCTTTTAACCACAGCTGGAGCAGAGGCTTCTGGGATGCAGGGTACCGTGTCTCAAGGCTGTGCAGACCACCAAGGCCCTGGGCCAGGGCAAGAAACCTTTTTTCTCTCCTAGGCGTCTGGGCCTGTGATGGGAGAGGCTGTCATGAAGGTCTCTGACATGCCATGGAGACATTTTTTTCCCATTGACTTGGGAATTAACATCTGGCTCCTAGTTACTAGTTACTTATGACCAGGCTTGGATTTATTCCCAGATTTTTTTTTTTTTTTTTTTCTATTGCATTGTCAAGCTGCAAATTTCCTGAACTTTTATGCTCTGTCACCTCTTGAACACTTTGCCACTTAGGAATTTCTTTAGTCAGATAATCTGAATCATTTCTCACAAGTTCACATTTCCACAGTTCTCTGGGTCAGGGCAAAATGCCGCCAGTCTCTTTGCTAAAGCATAGCATGTATGACCTTTATTCCAGTTCCCAAAAAGTTCCTCATCTCCATCTGAGATCGCCTCAGCCTGGACTTCACTGCCCATATTACTGTCAGTATTTTGGTCAAAGCAATTCAACAAGTTTCTAGGAAGTTCCAAACTTCCCCCTATTTTTCTGTCTTCTTCTAAGCCATCTAAACTGTTCTAATCTCTGCCTGTTACCCAGTTCCAAAGTCGCTTCCACATTTTCAGGTATCCTTACAGCAGCACCACATTACCTGGTACCAATTTACCCTATTAGCCTGTTCTCATGCTGCCACTAAAGACATACCCTAGACTGCATAATTTATGATGGAAAGAGGTTTAATTGACTCACACTTCCGCATGAAAGGGGAGGCCTCAAAAAACTTACAATCACAGCAGAAGGGGAAATGAACATGTCCTTCTTCACACGGTGGCAGGGAGTAGAAGAATTTGGTCAGGTGAGGTGGCTCACATGCCTGTAACCCTAGCAATTTCAGAGGCTGAAGTGGGCGGATCACCTGAGATTGGGAGTTTGAGACCAGCCTGACCAAAATGGAGAAATCCCATCTCTATTAAAAAAGCAAACAAACAAACAAACAAAAAACTACAAAATTAGCCAAGTGTGGAGGCACATGCCTGTAATCTCAGCTATGCAGGAGGCTGAGGGAGGAGAATTGCTTGAACCTGCCTGGCGGAGGTTGTGGTGAGACTGAGATCATGCCATTGCACTCCATCCTGGGCAACAGGAGCAAAAACTCTGTCAAAAAAAAAAAAAAAGAATGAGTGTCCAGTAAAGGGGGAAGCTCCATCATGAGAATTAACTCACTATCATGAGAACAGGATGGCAGAAACTGCCACCATGATTCAATGATCTCCACTTGGTTCTTCCCATGACAATGGGGATTGTGGCAACTAGAATTCAAAATGAGATTAGGATAGAGACACAGCCAAACCATATCAACGGTCAACCACTGATAAAAGAACTTAGAGAAGTAAGCATGTCTGTTTTGTTAATCCCTAAAGTTCCTCATCCTGCATCTCTTCTGTCTTTGATATTATTGTCTGCAAGTTTTTCTCTGTAATTAATCCACGTTCTGCATTTTCGTGCCTCCTCTTTTATTTCCTTTCTTCCTCTCTCTCTCTCTTATTTCTATTCTTCTAGCAGATGAACGTAAATTCTTTTTTGTTTGTTTGTTTGTTTTTTGTTAGACGAAATCTTGTTCTGTCTCCCAGTGCTGCGGTGCAATCTCAGGTCACTGCAAGCTTTGCCACCAGGGTTCACGCCATTCTCCTGTGTCAGCCTCCCAAGTAGCTGGGACAGCTATACAAAAATACAGGCACCTGCCAACACGCCCAGCTAAATTTTTGTATTTTTAGTGGAGACGGGGATTCATCCTGTTAGCCAGGATGGTCTCGATCTCCTGACCTCGTGATCCGCCCGCCTCGGCCTCCCAAAGTGCTGGGATTACAGGCTTGAGCCACCGCGCCTGGCCTGTACTAAAATTATTGTGTCCTTTTGCTTATGAAGGAGTTCAATATGAGATAAAGGATTCCACAGGGGTTTTGATTCTCCTACAATTTATCTAATTGTTTATAAAACAAACAAATGAACAGCAATAACAACCTCTCTCAAAAAAAGAAAAAAACACTCAGACAAACTTTTCCCACCAGAGACATCTATAGTTATTCAAATACAGATGAATTTCCACAGGCCTTAGAAACTAGAGAGCATGCAAAATTGAATACTTGGCTTTGGTACCATTGCATAAGGCCTCACTAGACAAACTGCGGCATTGCTGAACCGAGGAAAAGTATTGAGGTCATTGGTTGATAGCTGTGGGCCACAAAGTCCATTTTGCAGATGTAAGTAGATTACTACTAAAAAAAAAAAACAAAACAAAAAAAAAAAAAAAACCTTGGTTTTAGGGATTAGCACCGGATTGTAGAGAAAGGATTCCAGTTTTTTAGTATGAACAATACATCTCATTTGCATAATTCTCCAGATCCTTGGTTTTGCTCCCTGTAAAATGAAGTGCTTATGAAAAGCTGAAATTGAATATAGCTTCTTTCCCACCTTTGCAGATTCAAAATTTTGAAAAGTACGACCTGATTTATGTGATGTTTATGCTCATCTTTCATATTTAATAATGCTTCCTTATGGGTCATGCATGTGGAAAACAAGTGTCCTAGTTAAGGCTTCCCTTGCTGTAGTGACCTATCCTTTTTCTTTTTCTTTTTTCTTTTTTTTTTTTTTGAGACAGAGTCTTGCTCTGCCGCCCGGGCTGGAGTGCAGTGCCCGGATCTCAGCTCACTGCAAGCTCCGCCTCCCGGGTTCACGCCATTCTCCTGAGTGACCTATCATAAAATGATAGAAGCTTCTGTTTTGCCTGGAATTAAGTCTCCACAAGGAGAGAAGATGATAACACGTACTAGAGATGACTTTCTTTGGTTCTGGAATTAAAATGTATTTGTGTACGTTTTCAAAAGTATTCATAGCACTTTTCATAGTACAAAACATACGTAATGTTTTGAGTTTGTCAAGCAACAGCACAAATTAAAAAGAAAAGGATTTTTTACTTCCCTGAGAACTAAAAAACTCATAGAGAATTGATGGTTGATTTGTTCTGAACTTCACCATTGCCTGCTAAAATTTCAATAATTAATTTTGCTGACAGAGCTTCAAAAGCTGTTGATAAAACATAGAAGACTCAAAACTTAGAAGATCCACTTATACTACATTAAGAAACATTTTTTAATGTTCAAAAATATGCTTCACAAAGGGACTATGGGAATGATCTAACATAATAAGATTTGGTTAGAGTTTTTGATTTTATTTATTTATTTATTTTTTGAGAGAGAGTCTCACTCTGTCACCCAAGCTGGAGTGCAGTGGCACAGTGGTGCGATCTTGGCTCACTGCAACCTCTGCCTCTGGGGTTCACACCATTCTCCTGCCTCAACCTCCCGAATAGCTGGGACTACAGGCGCCTGCCACCACTTCAGGCTAATTTTTTTTTGTATTTTTAGTAGAGACGGGGTTTCACCATGTTAGCCAGGATGGTCTCGATCTCCTGACCTCATGATCCTCCCATCTCGGCCTCCCAAAGTGCTGGGATTACAGGTTTGAACCACTGCGCCCGGCCTGGTTAGGGTTATTAAGTCATCAACAAATCATCTGAAGAAGAGATGAATTTTAAAGTCACTAGACTCTGAGCCCGCATACCAAAAAAAGATTTTTTAAATACAAACATATTAGAGAGATAGGATATTTGTCAGCAGAATTATTTACAAGCTACTCCTAAGAAACCACAGGAAACGCTCTCTGAATAACTACCAGGAACCTTTTGGTAGTTGAATTTCATAGAACTACATGTAAAAGGTAAGAGCTTTGTCTGTTTACTGTGTGTATGATGTCTGGATGGCCTGAGGCCTTACCCTCTTCAAAAACAAAAATGAAACAAAACATATAAACTGATTTTCAGGAAATGGTAAAGACTCTCTTAAAAACCTTTGTTCTAACTTTTGGGATACCACAGTATTTGAATCAAACAGAAAGCTATTTTATTTGTACCATTGCCTAGGATTTATGCAGATGTGTGCTGATTTCCATAACCTATCATACACCTTATATTCCTCAGTCCTCCAGATAAAGTAGATAAATTAAATTTAAAAAAATAATTAGCTAAGACTCAGCTATGTACCGGGTTAAAATCTCCAGAGTTTTGTCATTAGTCTTTTTCCTGCTGCCTCTGCATTCAAGCACAGAATCTTTCCTTTGAACCCACATTTGGCAGGCCCATGAATTTCGGTCTAAGAACATGCCCTGTGCCTGATATAAGCAAATCCTCTTCTAACCGTTTCCAATGCCTAAAAGGGTTTATCTCTTCCCTAAAAACCCTGAAACTTAAAGATAGTAAGATCTGGAAGGACACGCCAGTGGAAATTGACTATCTCTGTGGACCAGGAAATTTCATCTACAAAAAGGTATTTCAGAAAGAAAATACAGTCACCATGTTGGGAAGAAGGCTTTCAAGTGCTGCTGATCACTCGTTTGGCTATCAGAGATTAAAACAAAATGAAACAAAGACCAAAACCAAAACAAAAGAGAAACAACTCAGCTGGAGTCATGCTTCCCTGTGGAGACAGCACCCAGGGAAGATTTGACTGTGGTTCTCACAAGGCCTTGAAATTCAAGTTTTCAAGAATAACTGATCTTGGTATTGAATTCAGATGAAGAGGTACTCTAGAGAACATATTACATATTACATTTTAGATGGTCTTGCTGTCTTATTTCCGGTAGGGTTATTCTGACTACTTTAAGATTCACATTTTACTAGGAATCAAAAGTAGTTACATGACCTTTTCTTTTTGTACTCCCAGTAATGGTTCTCACAGTCTCCTTTCCAGGTAGCTCAAATTGTCCTCCCAGCAGAAACAGGACCTGGAATTGTATAACCAACAGTTTTATTATTCACAGAGTAGAACTGAGACCATCTTCATTAATAATCATTTGATAGCAAAATAAAACTAATATGAATCCAAGTACTCAAGCCTAGCTATGGTTTGAATGTGTCCCCAAATTCCATGTGTCAGAAATTAAATTCCCAAATTTATGTGTTGTTTCTATTTGGAGGTAGGGCCTTTGGGATGTACTTAGTGATAGATGATGTCATAAGAGTAGGGACCCCATGATGAGATTAGTGGCCTTATAAGAAAGGGAGGAGAAATATCAGCCATGTAGTGCTTTCTACCGTGTTATGATAGAGCAAGATGACCTCACCAGATATAGCTCCTCAATCTTAGACTTCCCAGTCTCCAGAAATGTAAGAAATTGCTTTCTTCATAAATTACCTGATCTTAGTATTCTGCTATCTCAACACACAATGGGCTAAGACAAGCCCTACTTGTAAAACAACAAACAAACAAACAAACAAACAAAATTAACTGGCTTAATTGAAAACATAAAAATTCCAGTTAATAGAAAAATACAAACTTGGCATTGTAAAATAGAAACTACAAAAAAACAGGTCTACTTAACTAACTTTGTGATGTAACTTCTTTCCCATCTAAGTACAGATTGATACATGAAACTGAATTTGTTACTCATGAATATTTTGTTGACTATTATAATGTATAGCTATTGATTTAGATCCCATGCAAAAAAAAAAAAAAAAAAAAATACCCACAGAATAGGTTTGTCTTCAAGATGTAAAATAGTAATAGCTGTATACATTAAACACTCAAAGTTTAATCTGTATCTTTCAGTTTGTACCTCATAATAAGACTTTTTTTTTTTTTTTTTTTTTTTAACAGTCTTGCCTTGTCACCCAAACTGGAGTGCAGTGGCATGATTTTGGTTCACTGCAACCTCTGCCTCCTGGGTTCCAGTGATTCTCCTGCCTCAGTCTCCTGAGCAGCTACATTACAGGCACCTGCTACCACGCTCAGTTAATTTTTGTATTTTTAATAGAGTAAAATGTATTTTTTTTTTTTTTTTTTTTTTTTTGTATTTTTAGTAGGGGTTTCACCATGTTGCCTAGGCTGGTGTCGAACTCTTGACCTCATGATCCACCTGCCTCGCCCTCTCAAAGTGCTGGGATTACAGGTGTGAGCCACCACGCCCGGCCAAGACTTTTATATTAGATGGTGACCATGGATGTTACTGAATTGCAAAACTGAGAAAAGCTATTTAGGAAGATAGAATAATTACTAAAAGGCCTACGTAGTCATGTGCTGGATCACAACATTTTGTTCAACAGTGGATCATATTACAACGGTGGTCTCATAAGATTATAATGTACTTTTTTGTGTACTTTTTCTATATTTATATATGGTTAGATACACAAATACCATTGTGCTATAGTTGCCTACAGTATTTGGTAACATGTACAGGTTTGTAACCTAGGAGCAATAGGCTATCCCATATAGCCTATGTGCCATAAGAACATCCAAGTTTGTGTAAGTACATTACATTCTATGATGATCTCACAACAATGAAAAGGTGTATGCAAATAGGCTGAATCTGTTTGGCTATATAAAAGGGTGAGATTTCTTTCTGTCTGCATTCTCTTTAGTGGAGTGCCCGTGATGTGCATCATATCCTGGTTTCAAGCTTGTTCAATAATAACATTGCTTTTTTTCTCTTCTACCTCTGTAGAGAGGTTTTCAGGGTCGGAATAAGACTGTTTTTTTTTTTTTTTTTGAGACGGAGTCTCACTCTGTCGCCCAGGCTGGAGTGCAGTGGCCGGATCTCAGCTCACTGCAAGCTCCGCCTCCCGGGTTCACGCCATTCTCCTGCCTCAGCCTCAACAAAATCTAAGTTGCTTTAGGATAACAAAGGTAGCTTTCTGATGTTCACACCATCCCTGATATTGGGAAGTTAGATATTTCTTTTATATTCTACTCAAAAACATTTGTAAATCTAAAAACCTACTATACAGTGAATACCTTATGCTCTATGAACATAAATATGAATATGAAACAATTTTTATTTTTGAAGATATTTCTCAAAGCCAAAACGTAATTTTTCCTTTATTAAAGGATTTTAAAATTACTAAAATGTACTACCAGTATGCTTCCCATTTTCAACAAATTAAATTATGGAAGGACATAGTTGATTGTAAACTTGGAAAAAGATTTCTTTTGAATTGAAATATATATTCTGATATAATATTGTTATATTTAAAATCTTATAACCAAACTAATCTCTCATTAAAAATCCAATAGAAAAAAATTGAATAAAAGTAAGACATAACTAATAAGAATAATAGTGGATAATGGATAACATTGTCAACAAACATTGATTTAAAAGAAACATTCTTATCTGTATATTATATACTAAAATGTACTTTGTGTATACAGCAATAAGTTAGGTCTTGTGATATGTCTTTAAATTAGATTTCATTCCTCTTTTATTTATTCAAAATAAAGTAGCCCCACAATCTCTAGGTCTCTTTTTATAAATCCCATCTATCTCATGTATTTTCATGGTATGCTCTGAAGAAAAGACTGAAAGGAAAATATATGCCAGAAACCATTTGGTAGATTATATATTTGACTTAGATATGTGTATGAATAATATTTCCAATGAATTTCAATGTATTATAAGTTCAGAGAAAAGTGTTAGAATTTTAAAAATAAATAGCCTCTGGTCTCAACGTAATTTCTATAAGCTTGTGCTTCTTTTCCACTTTGTTTTAGTTCTTTCCTTGATGTTTCCAGATGACCTTTGGCAAGTAACTCAATTTTCTGTGCATTTTTCACTTTTGTCTAATAAGTATTTTCTGCTCTTCTTGAAGCAAAAAATCTTCTGCTAAATCTTTTCTTCATTCGTTCATTCATATATTTATTTTCAAGCTATTAATAATATACTTTAAATGCATATTATATACTCCATGCTTTCCTATGCACTTTCACATCTCTACTTGGGTATGTAATTTGCACTCCAAGTAATTTCCTAGCATTTTCCACTGTTACTCAAATAATTCGTGCTCACTTCTTCCTGAGGACATTCTGCCATTCCTTTTCTTCCTAAAATGAATTTATCCCTTTTCCTTACCAACCCAATTTTCATAAATTCTTAGTTTGATTCATTCAAATTCTCCCTATAAAAGCTTTATCAAAATCTCTAGACTTGCCATATCCTGTACTTTATGCTTTCACACCAACTTATAATTTTCTCAAACATCATTTATTAGTATCTTAATAAATTAATTATGTAGACAGAAACAAACTTTGATTTCTGTCTCTCCTTTTAGATTCCAAGCTTAAAAAGAACTTCTTTGGCTTTTTCATAGTTGTTAACATAGTGACATGCTTAGCACCTTGCATATTGTTGATAATCACTAAATGTATGACAAATAAGTAAATGAATATAATTATTTATATATGTCATATATATGTTCATGTTGTATATAAACATATTTTTATGTTACATATAACATATTTATACATTAATTATATATAAATTATACACACACAGAAACACACACACACACACAAACACACATATTAATTTAAAAGGGAATGTGACCATAGGATGAAAAATAAAGTCTTCAACTCTGTTTGAGCAATTAAGGGGGCACCTTCTAAGTATATGGATGAATCTAAACACAGTAATTGCTTTATTTTCTGAATTAAATATTTATTTTGCTAAGTAAACTATTTGATAGTTTTAACAAATAGATGAAGTCAAATATTTAAAGATAATTTTAATGCAGGCAGGATCTAATACGATAAAAGCTTTTCTTTCCTTACTGGGAATACTTGGGTCAACGATAGAAATAGATTTTTCACCCTACAAAACCACTGTAAGATTTTTAAATTTCTAGATAAGAAATAAGTGTAATGTACCCATCAGGTAATTCACAAATGACAAAATCACTGAGTTGGGTAAAATGTTTAAGCTCAATTTCTGCCAATTTTCATTTTAGGTAAGGGAAAATAACCCGCTTCCCTGAAAAGGACAGCATTTTACAAACGTCTTGGAAATGATTGATGAAATAGTGATAATTTACTTTCCTGAACATCCTTGGTGCATCATGAAGTGGATTGAAAGAGTCAAAATCTGAGAATTGGTTGGTGTTCATCTGGGATTTTGTGCCCACTGATGCCCTCCTGCCTTCTAACCTGTGACATCCCCAAATTTTCACATTTTGAAAGAACTTGGTTTGTTCTCTCTTGGTTGTATTACTTTACCAAATGAGAATAAACAAAAGGATTAACAATATAAGAAATAATATCTAATATATGTGTAGATAACAAACATATATTTAGAAAAAGTGGAATTATTACTAATCTTAAGAGCATGTTGAAGACAGCCAAATTCATGGAAGTGGTCAGTAGCTGAACCCATTTGCTTTATTAAGAGATGTTCTCTTCTTTCCCCTTTCTTAATGTTTCTGTTTCAGTTGTTTGTTCAATATTTTGTTGGCAGATTCATCTTCATTCCTCTTTTTTTTTTTATTCTTTTTTGAGAAGGAGTCTCACTTTGTTGCCCAGGCTGGAGCTCAGTGGTTCTATCTCGACGCATTGCAACCTCTGCCTCCTGCGTTAAAGCAATTCTCCTGCCTCAGGCTCCCAAGTAGCTGGGACTATAGGCACGCACCACCACACCTGGCTAATTTTTGTATTTTTAGTAGAGATGGGGTTGCACCATGTTGGCCAGGCTGGTTTCAAACTCCTGACCTCAGGTAATTCACCTGCCTCGGCCTCGTTCCCAAGGTGCTGGGATTACAGACGTGAGCCACCGTGCCCGGCCCATTCTCCTTTTAAATACAAATATTTTATTATCTTATTATTTCTTCTTTCCTTTTAAAGATTTTCTCTAGAAAGTGTTAACCATCTCTGTATTTTGAACCTTTATACTTTATCACTAATTTGTACCTCCAAAAATGATCTCCCTGTTGATACTTAACGTTAGACATTTAACTGTCTCATAGGTACCTCTTCTTGGACATTTTATAGTAGATCAAATTCATTATAGTAGTTCAAACTCAGTGATTTCTAATCAAGAATAGGGATTTTTAAGGCAGAAATAAAGTTAGGAAGTTATCTCTACTTTGGTACTTTGACATTTTGGACAGATGATTCTTTGTTGTGGGAACCTTACCTAAGCATTGTAGAATATTTAGCATATTTATCAGTGTATTAGCATTGGCTACAATTTAGCCAATATACTTGGCCTCTACCTGCTACATTCTACTAGTGCTCTTCCCTGACTTGCAATAATCAAAAATGTCTCTAGATACTGCCAAATGTCCCTCATGCATGAAAATCACCCTTAGGCAGGAATCCCTGATCATGATGACATAGAACTTTCTGCAGAAAGTAATACAAATAGAGATGAAGTAACAAAATTAAGAGGCATTTTGGAAGAAGACTCAGTGAGGTTAAAGATGGCATATATATGCAATTAAAAATAAGGAAGAATCTCAAGTTGTTTTCCAGGTTGGTTGTTACAAATGTCCTGAAATTTCTTATATTTTTAAATTTGTGTCTTCTATGCTTCTCTTCATACTATTTCCTTTATATAGATTTGTTTCCCCTTCCTGTATATTAATAAAGTTCTATTTATGTTTAAGGCCTAAATGATCTATCAGTCATCATCATTGTGACTACTTCCCCAGCCTGAAACTCTAACATAGAACATTTTGTTTGTTAAGCCGTTAGATATTATTTATTGTGATAAGTTTATTCCCCATGTCTTTAAAGATAGTTGTGTCACCTTACACATTCTTTCACAACATATCACACTGTATGGCATGTAATAAGTCTTTAAAAATGGTGAGTGATTTGCTTAGTAATAAGATACAAGAGAGTAACTTTTTTTTCAGAATGCACAGTTATCATCACATGTATTTGACATACATTAACATTAATATTAATTTTGAAATAATATGCTGACTGCAGTCTCCATGTATTTTTTAAACATTCTTTGAATAGACAAAGTAAAATATAGATGTAAATTATATTTTTTATCACAAAGTATTTGATATACAAAATAGTTATACTTTTATATATGGAAACTAGAAGTTTATCAAGTAACTCAATTAAACACAATGGATGGTCAAAAATGACTTTGAGGAAGGTAAGTGATTCTGTAAGAGAAAGAAATCCTGTTGTATCTGGAATTGGTGGGTTCTTGGTCTCGCTGACTTCAAGAATGAAGCCGCGGACCCTGGAGGTGAGTGCTACAGTTCTTAAAGATGGTGTGTCTGGAGTTTGTTCCTTCAGAGATCATTCAGATGTGTCTTCTTTCTAGTGGGTTCATGGTCTCGCTGACAGGAATGAAGCTGCAGACCTTGGAGGTGAGTGTTACAGCTCATGAAAGGTAGGAGGACTCAAAGAATGAGCAGCAGCAATATTTATTGCAAAGAGCAAAAGAACAAAGCTTCCATAGTATAGAAGGGAACCAGAACGTGTTGCTGCTGTCTGGCTCGGACAGCTCGCTTTTATTCCCCTATCCGGCCCCACCAACATCCTGCTGATTGGTCCATTTTACAGAGAGCTATCCATCCATTTTGACAGAGTGCCGATTGCTGCCTTTACGATCACTGAGCTAGACACAGAGTGCTAGACAGAAAAGTTCTCCAAGTCCCCCCCAGGTTAGCTACATACAGAGTACTGATTGGTGTATTTACAAACCTTGATCTATACCCAGAGTACTGATTGGTGTATTTGCAAACCCTGAGCAAGACACAGAGTGCTGATTGGTGCATTTACAATCCCTTAACTAGACAGAAAAGTTCTCCAAGTCCCACTAGATTAGGTAGACACAGAGCACTGATTGGTGTATTCACAAACTCCCAGCTAGACACAGAGTGCTGATGGGTGTGTCCACAATTCCTTAGCTAGACACAAGGGTTCTCCAAGCTAACCCACTAGGTTAGCTAGATACTAACTACTAAGATAACTGATTGGTGTATTTACAAACCCGGATCTAGACACAGAGTGCTGATTGGTGTATCTATAATCCCTCAGTCACACATAAAAGCTCTCCAAGTTCCCAACCCCCACCCCCACCCCACTCAAGAGCCCTCCTGGCTTCACCCAGTGGATCCCAGACCTGGATCATAGGGGAGCTGCCCACCAGTCCCACACCATGCACCCGCACTCCTCAGCCCCTGGGCAGTCCACAGGACCAAGTCCCTGGAGCAGGGGGCGGTGGTCGTCAGGGAGGCTCCGGCCACATGGGAGCCCACTACGGGGTGGTGGTGGTTAAGGCATGGCGGGCTGCAGGTCCTGAGGCCTGCCCCAAGAGGAGGCAGCTGAGGCCCGGTGAAATCGAGCGCAGCGCCGGCAGGCCAGCACTGCTGGGGGATCCCTGGCGCACCCACCGCAGCTGCTAGCCCGGGTGCTAAGCCCCTCACTGCCCTGGGGCTGGCAGTGCCAGCTGGCTTGGAGTGTGCGTCCCACTGAGCCCGTGCCCATGCCCTCCGGAACTCGTGCTGGCCTGGAAGTCCCAGTCCCGGTTCCCACCAGCGCCTCTCCCTCCACACTTTCCCAGCAAGCAGAAGGAACTGGCTCTGGCCACGGCCGCTCAGAGAGGGGCTCCCACAGTGCAGTGGCGGGCTGAAGGGCTCCTCAAGCTAGCCAGAGTGCATGCGGAGGCTGAGGAGGCCCCAAGAGTGATGGCTGCTAGCACATTGTGCTCTCTCACTGTTTGACACGAATTAATATCATTTTCTTAAAGTTACCTGTTAGATCAGAGAACATGGGCTTAGACTCAAAGGAGATTAAAATATTAGGAGAGTCTGTTTTAAGCCTAAAATTTCAATCTATAAATATTCTTTTCAATTGTCTAGAAAATATATGAGTGATTATAATTATACTTCAAAAACGTCTCTATGAAATTAAGTTCAAAATTTTAATAAAAGTGTTATACTCAGAATAAAGAATTAAAATGAACTTTGAGAGCCAATGTATTTCAAAGTAGCTGTTAGAAAATTTTGTATGTATGTGTCTGAATCAAGTAAATTGTGTTGCTTCTATCTCTTAAACACTATCCCTGCTAGGTTGTTGTAAATTATTTCACTAAGATTGAACTTCTTTAATCAAAAAAAAAAATATATATATATATGCTTTTCACTTGTAGGAGAGTACAATGGTATTTTGAAGTTGTATAATTTATTCTAAGAGAGTCTAAATTTTTAGTTTAATAACTCTTGCATTTTTAAAATTTAAAACACAAATAAAATGTGATTTTTATTGTGCCATCAAACAATTCTGGATTATCAATATATATCAAGTGGTAGAAGATTTTACATTGTTTAAATACCAAAATTAACTTAAGAAAAATAAAAATATGAATATTTAGATGTCTATTTTGTTTGCAAGACCTCAAAAACTAACTTGGACATTTATACAGAATTGGAAAAATGAAATGATATAATGATTTTTTTGTAGGAAAAAAGTCTTCTATTTGCTACTCAGACACGTTATTTAAAATAATTAGATAATTGAAAATGAAACAGTATATATTTGCATTAATGGTTAAAAATAATTTTCTCTTGCCAGTTAAGCAGAACTTTATTTTCCATTATGCAAACGTAGTTTTTGTTTTCTGTACTCTATTCATCTGCCTCCACATAAAACTCACTAGGTAAAGTTCAACATACAGACTTTAAAATCAGTCATAATTTTTTTTTTTTTTTATTATACTTTAAGTTCTAGGGTACATGTGCATAACGTGCAGGTTTGTTACATATGTATACTTGTGCCATGTTGGTGTGCTGCACCCATCAACTCGTCAGCACCCATCAATTAGTCATTTATATCAGCGTAACCTCCCAATGCATCCCTCCCCTACCCCCCTCACCATGATAGGCCCAGTGTGTTGATGTTCCCTTTCCGAGTCCAAGTGATCTCATTGTTCAGTTCCCCACCTATGAGTGAGAAAACATGCTGGGTGCTGGGTTTCGTGTTCTTGTGATAGTTTGCTAAGAATGATGGTTTCCAGCTGCATCCATGTCATAATATTTTTATCTCTGCTATGGCAAATCTAAAAGCTGCCTTGCCTTATAATCACCCTCTTCTACTTTTTACATTTCACTTTACCACATATTTGATATTTGTCATCTCGAAACTACCGGGATTCACCAGTTGACAGTTTCTTTTTAATTAAGATTGCAGTGTTTATTGTTTGATTTAAGTCTGAATTTCTTCTTCTTTAGTATAACACTTCGCAGGGGCGGGCTCAAGGTAATCCAGCATTGGGAGCGAGCGGGCGATCAATCACAAGGTCACGTTCACTAAAGACAAAAACAGGGTCCTGGTATCACGGTATCTTTAAATATGCAAGACAACTAGCCATGCTGCAGGTGCAGTTCTACAGGGCTTTTTTATAATTTATTTTATTTTTTTATTTTTATTTTTTCTAGAGAAAGTTCCCATACTAAAAAAAAAAAAAAAAAAAAAAAAAAAAAAAAGATAGAGTTTATGCTACGTGAAATTTAACCTCTTTTGTTAATCACACTTAAATGAATGAGACGTGCAATAACAATTTCACAAAATTGGTTGTTGTATACTTTTTAGTGATCCCAAGTTTTCACTAAATGTTAACTTTTCAGGATTGATAGCTAGAACTTTGACTCTCACTCATAAATCAATAGCACCTTATTTGTTGATATTTGACTAAAATATTACTATAATGATAAGAATAATATTGTTGATTATATAATAAATTGCATTTAAAATAATCGTTTATGGGGCAATACTCAGCACTTGATATTTATATTATTAAAAGTATAGATAAATTCATCTAAAAACCTCTGTACTGGGACATCACTCAATGTCCAAAACATTATAGTAGGCACTTTAAGTAATATATTATACATTTGATCCATTTGTGAGTTATTATTAGTGACTTTATAAAAATCCCATTTAGTAAGACCTAGTGTGTTGAAAGAACAAGATTTCAAAAATACTTTCAGACAGAATCAATTTCAGTGGCATATGATCTGTGCAGTCACATGGGGTCCCACACTCAGAAGAGCTTTGTGTCTGAACTTACAATTCACTCCAAATATATATATATATATATTACTTTTTTTTTTTTTCTCTAGGCTTCTTTAATTCTTCATATGGGTTTGATTTTTAAAATACATTATGTCGGCCGGGTACGGTGGCTCAAGCGTGTAATCCCAGCACTTTGGGAGGCCAAGACGGGCGGATCACGAGGTCAGGAGATCGAGACCATCCTGGCTAACACGTTGAAACTCCGTCTCTACTAAAAAATACAAAAAAAAAAAAAAAAAAAAAAAAAAAAACTAGCTGGGCGAGGTGGCGGGCGCCTGTAGTCCCAGCTACATGGGAGGCTGAGGCAGGAGAATGGCCTAAGCCTGGGAGGCGGAGCTTGCAGTGAGCTGAGATCCGGCCACTGCACTCCAGCCCGGATGACAGAGCAAGACTCCATCTCAGGAAAAAAAAAAAAAAAAAAAAATACATTATGTCTCTTAGATCTTGAAATAGCTTTAAAAATAAAATCTGGGTTTTGAAAAATTGTGGACAATGCTTTCAAATAACAGATTTTCCTTGGGGTGTGTGTGTGTGTGTGTGTGTGTAGTATATATATTTACTCTGTTAAAATAAAATAAACAATTTCTTTCCACCATAGGAAAGGTGGGCAAAAGCATGACTTGGGGCCAAATCCAACTATGCCAATCCATTTACCTATTGTTTATAGCAGGGATGAGTAGTTGTAACAAAGACCATGTGGTCTGCAAAGCCTAAAATATTTATTATCTGGTCACAGAATAAGTGTTCTGACCCTGATTCTTCCATTAGAGCGTAATAAATATTCTTTTTTGTGTATAGGTGAATACTGAGTGGGAATTTTGTGTATTGCATGACACTGACAAAACAGGGAGAAGTCAGCCATGCGACTTACAAGAACATTAACACTTTATATTTGGGTTAATCAGTGGCCCCTGAAAACTCATGACCACCCAGAACCTGTGAATGTAACCTTATTTGGAAATAGGATTATTATAGATGTAATCAAGTTCACATATAGTCATATTAAACTGGTGCAGCCACAAAATCCATTATTGAACTTAGGACATTGTATACTGGATAATGTCCTTTCCCTAACAAGGGAGAAATTTGGACATAGGCACATACACAGATGAAAGATGATGTGAGTATACAGAGAAGGAAGATGATGTGAAGAGAAGAAGACATGAAGACACAAGGGAGAAGACCACGTGATAAGGAAAGTAGAGATTTCAGTGCCAGGTCTACAAAACAAGGAATGCTGAAATTTCACAGCAGACACCAGAAGGTAGAAGATCAAGGAGGCATTCATTCCCAGAGCCTTTGGGGAGATCATGGTCCCACAGAAAGCTGGATTTTGGACTTGTAGCCTCCAGAACTGTGAGAGAATATGTTTCTGTGAATTTTGGTCACCCAATTGTGGCACGTTGTTATGACAAGCCCTAGCAAAAGAACAGCATTTTAAATAATTTTGATGAATTGTTTAAATATACTAAAGCTATTAAACGTTTTCTAACATTTTCTTGATTTATAGTAGAAGACTTATAGTTATTAGTCTTATAGCAGAAGTCTTATACTCTAAATAGGCTTTTACCATATGAAACTTTTACAAAATACATAAATACTTTACTTCCTTTTGATAAAATAAATTCTATTGCCTTTTAATTATAAATTATGACTTAATGGTTCAACATATTCTTCAAAGATAAGGTAGGTTATATGATGATTTATCTTAATATTCATTTAATAAAAGATCAATCATTATTATGATTCTTAAGAGCATACAAATTAAAGTTATGATGGAAAGTGTAGCTTAATTTCTTCTTGTTATTACTTATCTCTGTTATTTTTATAACCATTAAATCATGTAAAGCAATTATTGCCAATCATTACAGCCCAAGAGCAATAACTGTTTTATTTCTTAATTAAATACTTATTTAGAGCACTTCATTTCAAGTGTTACCAAATACTTACTAATTTCTTGCTAGGAATAAACTTATTTGTAATTCAGGAGGGCAGCCTGGATATCTAAACTACTGGGGATTTTGAAAAAAACAATTTTGTCAAAATTACATAATTAAAGAAAAACATGAAAGCATGGGTAGCTATGAGTGACTTAGTACCCTTTTTTTGTAGCAATTTATTGTCTTTACTTACTCATAAGTTTTCCTGGCACATTCCAGTATGCTCTACATATTTTAGTGCTATTAGATACCACTGAACTTGTGCTGCCACATTATCATGGGTAATTTGTAGATCCAAGTGCTGTTTTCAGAACCCCAAACAACATTTATTAAATTTGCTAAGTAATTATATTTACTCATGATAATTTCAATTCCACAGTGAGAATCAGCACAGGTGTGACTAGCAGTTATATTTCTTCATGCACAGAGCCCCTGCTGTACATAAAACATCCAGTAGTAATTTTCTTTAATTCACTTAATTGCTTGGGGCAGCCTGAGCCACTCTCTTCCCCTAATTTGATGCTTTCCATTGTATTTCATAGAAAATCCAATAGTCTGAAGTGGGGCCACTTATAATTACAAGAACTGAAATACAAGCACACTTGTGTCTAATATAGTTTTGGAGTCAACCCTGCAGTATTTACATGGGTATCTATGTGATACAAACAATTTGAGAAACTCTAATAGCCCAGAAGCAGAGAGAGCGAAACAGGGAAAGGAAATAAATGCAAAGTAAGACAGATGATTGCTGTTATTAAAAATATTATGAAGTTTACTTCTAATGTAATGATACTAAAATCCAAAGCAATCTTGTGACAATTCTCTTTTTTATTGTTTCAGGATTTAAAATTATATTCATGTGTTTTCCAAAGATGCGTTATGAATGTACGTTCAAGTGTTATTGAACTTCTTGGAGTACATCAAACATATTGTGTGTGTGTGTGTGTGTGTGTGTGTGTGTATCTGTGTGTGTGTGTGTGTGTTTCTACTGGCCTTACCTGTGCACATTCTGCTTCATCTAACTAACGTGCAAGGGACCAGATTTATTTTGTGCTTTTAGGTCCACTCAGTTTTTGTTGCACATGTTTTAAACAAACGAACAATTTGATGGATGAATAGTGCTTTTAGTACCTTTAAAATGCTAAATGATGATCACTAAAAGCTCTTGCAATGTAATATTTTAGCTTTTCAGCATCACAATTAAATAATAATTAGTTAATGAGTTCAGTTCATTGCACTTGTGCAGTATATAAAAAGGTAAACTAATGTTTTAAAGTGTTTAAAGAAACAGAACTCTTCATATACTCTGAAAAAATGTCATTCAATGAAACATAATTGAAGAAGCAGTTTGCTTCCGGAAAGCTCAATTACCATAGAAAGTAGAATGCTATTACTGAAGAAACAGTTTTCCCTAGAACAAAGAAAATGGCTATACAATTTGAAATCTAACTTGCACCTGCGTGAGTGAGAGAGAACTTTTGATTCCATAAATCTCTGTCACTCTTAGAAATATTGTGGATATTGTGTACAATTTGAGGAAAGCAACACTGGCTAATGTAAATGAAAGACACCTGTTTAATAAAATCATTTTTGTTCAATTTATGTTTTTAACTATGATATTTAGATGATGGGCCTGAATTTATCAGGAAGCTATGCATGCCTAGAGGAATGTCAAAACATACTGTCTCTATATCATTATTGGAGTGGCTGAAAAATTACTCTGGTCCAACAAAAGAGATGCTCTTCTATTAATTTAAATGTTTTTTTTTTTTCTTAAGATTATGAAGATTTAATCCATTGAGAACCGACTTAAATAGAAAAACTTCTTGCCCAGAAAAATACATAAACATCACAAAATCTCCATGTTAGTTGGGGAGGAGGCACATATTTCCTAAAGCTGTCCTTGAGAATTGACAGATTCTAGGAAAAGATGCCTTATTCAAATAGCTACCCCATTAACAAAGCTATTTGTCAGTGTGTCTCTAGCACACTGTTACCTCATATACAGATTTTACTCTGTGGGCTCAGAAAACCATACTCCAAAATATGGCACTTAGGCGTGCTGAGTACTTTGAAATAAAGGAAATGGAAGCCTCAGAAGCAAAGTCTCTCTGACCTTCTCCTGTACTCCTGTCTCCTGCTGCCTTTCTCTCCCTGAGGTGATTCATACAAACCAAGGTTTGTCTTCCTCAAGCAGGTTATATAAGCTAGAACTACCTTCCCCCTCAAAAACAAGCCGTAAAACCTGGACAAGCAACACTCACCCTTCTCCCTTGACCACCCTTATTTCCTCCAGGTTTGTTGCCCGAAGTATGGAGCAAGAGGTGTATTGCCTCATATTTGGAAGAAATGAATGTTACACAGAGAGACCAAGAAGTTTCTGAACAAACAAACCTTGCAGGTACTGTTCAATTTTTACTAAATTAATAAATCTAATGTTCTATTACCACTAGAAAATACCCTTTTGTCGAATTAAATTTTTTACATGGCTACCCATTTTTCATCTAACTTAAGCATAAAACAACACTTTTCCCTGTGTCCTTGGGCCTTCATTTCTGAAATCTCACATGCCACATAAATATTTGATTAAATAAATTTGTTATGCTTTTCTCTTGTTAATCTCTTTTGTTATAGGAGTGTTGGCTTTGACACCTATGATGGGTGAGGAAAGGTATCACACATTTTCACCCTTTCAACTCTTCTTAAGCCTTCAAAATCATCCACTGCTTAGATAGTTTCTTTTGATATGGTTAGCATATGGTTATAACAAAACTCTTTCTATTCCCAATTGGCACTGAAAACAACAACAACAATAAATATATTCTATTAAATATTTTAACAATAGTATTTGATATTTTACAATAACTTTTCTTCTAGATATGATACACTTTAATTATACATTATTTCATTGTTTCATATTTAGGAACATTTTTATAAATAATTATGTAAATCTCTGATTATTCTCTTAGTGCATATTCTTAGTTCTGAAATTACTTTGTCAAAAAGTGTGAATGTGTTAAAATTATTGAAACACATTAAGTTGCTCTCTACAAAATCATAACAATTTATATTCTTACCAATGTTGACAAAAAGAGCCAAAATCTGTAAAATAGTTGAAGAGATTGATTCTTAGCCAAGTATGAGTGAGCAATGGCCTATAGCACAGCCCTCAAGAGATCCTAAGAAAATGTGCCTGTGGTTGTTGGGACACAAATTGGGTTTATATATTTTAGGGAGACAAAAGACATCAATGAATACATGTAGGATGTACATTGATTCACTCCAGAAAGGCATGACAACTGGCTTCCAGGTCACAGTTGGAGTCAAAGATTTTCTGATTGGCAATTGGGAGGAAGAGTTTAATTATTATATAAAGACTTAGAATCAATGGAAAGGAATTGTCTGGGTTAAGGTAAAGGGTTGTAGAGACCAAGGTTTTATGATGCAGACAAAGCCTCCAGGGAGCGCGCTTCAGAGAAAAGATTGTAAATGTTTCTTATCAGACTCAGAGTCTGTTCTATCAGTAATTCCAAAACAGAGGTAGGTATAATGAGATGTGACTGGCTTCCCATTCCCATCATGGCCTCAACTAGTTTTTCAGGTTAGCTTTGGAATGCCCTTGACTGAGAGAAGGGGGTCTATTTAGATGACTGAGGGGCTTTAGAACTTTACTTCTGGTTTATACCAGTGATTTGGGACTCTTAGGGCTCAGGATACATCTGAGCCCAACTCTCATATGACTGTTGGAGAGCAGAATGTGCCACTGCAAAGTAGATTCATTTGGTAAATTTTCAGCTGGTTATCCTGAGAAACTGTGAACAAAGGAGTAGCTCTGAAAATTGTCCTTTTGTAATCTATAAAGAAAATCTACTGAAGAAAATAAAACTATTTTATGCTGTACTAGTTTGTTTTTACAGTGCTATAAAGAACTGCCTGATATTGAGTTATTTATAAAGAAGAGAGTTTCAATTGACTCCCAGTTCCGCATGCTTGGGGAGGCCTCAGGAAACTTACAGTCATGGTGGAAGGCGAAGGAGAAGCAAGCACCTTCTTCTTCACAAGGGGGTAGAAAAAGTGACAGCAAGGGGGAAACTGCCACATACTTTTAAACCATCAGATCTCATGAGAACTCCCTCACTATCACGAGAACTGCATGGGGGAAACCTTACCATGATTCAATCACCTCCAGCCAGGTCCCTCCCTCAACATGTGGGGATTACAATTCAAGATGAGATTTGGGTTGGGATGCAGACCTGAACGATATCATACCCCAAAATATGTTTACTTGGCATACATGGAGAAGGCCATTCAGAGAGTCAGCAAACAGATGTAGCCTTACAAAGCTGTCTTTTATGGCAGAGATTGGCATCTGTGGACAATCTGCATTGATACAGCCAGGGCTTCCCTTTCCTGGATCTAGCAAAGAGTAACTGAGAGTCTGACAGCTTTAAAGACCTGAAAGAAATATATACCATCTATTCTATCTGAGGGCAGCTACGTGCAAGGTTTCATTTACATTACAAGGTCACTTTTCCTAGCCAAGCCTCCACTTCTCTTCCATTCATAACCTGCCTTGCTACTATAATCTGCTTTACCACTATAACCTGTTTTTGCCTGGGCTCTGAGTCCTCATTCTATCTGTAACCTCAAGCTGGTGTATAAGCTTCTGGGGGTTTGGGTAATCACTCTGGATCTCTCCAGGTGCACCTTAATAAATAAGATGGCCTTTCTCTTATTAATCTTTCTTTGGTGAGTTGAATTTTCAGTGAATCTTCCAAGGGTGAAGGGGAAGTTTTCTCTTTGCCTCTTCACTGCTTTAGTAAAAGTACCTAATACAGATGTCTAATAGCTCCTCTGAGACAATTTTATTACCTGAGAGATTTTTGATCTGCAGAACAAGACAACATTTATTTACCATACATCTCCACCCCTCACCCTTATAACTTGTCTTTACCACCCTTCAGAAACCCCAAGCCTCGATATTTTTCTATAGCTCAAAATGCTATATAAGCATCAATCATCTGGTTTTTCATTGAATCTCATATTTCTTTTGGACTCCTCTGCATGTACATAGTTAACTATAGTTTTTTTCTTGGTAATCGGTTTTATGATCGTTTAATTTTTAGTCTTTTGAAATAATCTAGGAAGGTAAAGGGAAGCCACTTTTTCCTCACTGGTAGTGCAAAGTCCATTTCAATATATCATCAATAACTCAAAAACATAAAGTTTATCCATTGAAAAAACAATAAAAAATAACATTTATTGTGATCATCCTATGAAAGATATTTCCCATGTGGAAATGAAACAGCCGGTTGAAAGGGGTTATCGGCAAACCCCCAACCAGCCTGCACACTGGGATTGGTGTGCACTGTGGTAGAGTCTCGGGAAGTTTGAACCATTTGCAGCAGGGAGGAGCCTGGCTCCTCCTCTTCCTAGGCAGAACCTGGCATTCAATCTGCGAGGTAGGAAGTGAACAGCAGGGACTCTGGGTTTGTGGAGGGTCCCCTTTTCCCTTTTTTCCCAATAAATCCCATTTTCCTCACCCTTCAAATTGTCTGCAACACTAATTTTTCATGGCCATGTGACAAGGATCCCATCTTTAACTGAACGAAGGAGAGAGTCCTGTAACACAGAGATCCTTAATCACAAAACAGATAATAGGCCAAGTGCAGTGGCTCATGCCTATAATCCCAGCACTTTGGGAGGCCAATGCTGGTGGACTGCTGGAGTTCAGGAGTTCCAGATCAGTCTGGGCAACATGGTGAGACCCCATCTCTCCAAAAAATACAAAAATTATCAGGCATGGTGGCACACACCTGTAGTCCAAGATACTTGGAAGGCTAAGGTGGGAGCATGGCTTGAGCCGAGGAGGTGGAGGTTGCAGGGAGCCAAAATCTCTCCCCTGCACTCCAGCCTGGGTGACAGAGTGAAACTCTATCTCAAAACAACAAAAACAAATCCACAGGCAATAGATTTTTTAACAACTACAGGGTCAATGAAAAATCAATTTGATACGACTACTTTTTTGCTAACTATTTTCAAACAAAAAATTACACTGGATAAAGTTAAATAGGCAAGGAATAATTCATTCAAAGTCATTGCAGCAAGTGATAGAGGCCAAAACTCCTCTGAACTCAACTCAGATGAAACAAGAAGTGGGAGAGTTTTTATGTACTAGGGTGAGCCAGTGAAAACATCTTGCAAGATGTTAGAAGGGAGGCTGATCTGTGGGATGTATGGAGCACATTTAGTTATTCCTGAGTTTTCAAATGTTTTTCTTTGAGATTATGTCATCTATGTTTGCTAATTGGTACCCATTGATGTTAGGAGTCTGCCCTCCCATGGAGATTGGAAACTGGGGTGCTAGCTCCTCAAATATTTACATTTCAAATAGATCTTTCCCAGATCCTTTAGGAAGACATTCCTAAATTCTAAACTGGCAAGATGCTTTTAACAAGATTTACATCTCAAAGGGGCAAAGAGATAATATGGAATGATAAAGTGTTCTAATGTAAATGTTCTCAGAAAAGAGAGGTCAGAGGCCTAGAATAAGAAGAATCCTGTCTGAAGATTAGTCAAGCTGAGGGGAATATTAACATCCTCTTGATCTCTTGCAATAATAGTTTAAGGCACAGCATTAATGTCAGAGGCACATGAACCAGGACAACTCCATCTTGAATAGGAGCTGTCTAAAATGAGGCTGAAACCTACTGGGCTGCATTACCAGACAGTTAAGGCATTCTAAGTCACAGGATGACATAAGAGGGTGGCACAAAGTACAAGTCATAAATCCTTGCTGATAATACAGGTTGCATTAAAGGAGCCAGACAAAACCCACCAAAACCAAAATGGCGATAGGATGACCTATGGTCATCCTCACTGCTCCACTCCCACCAGCACCATGACAATTTACAAATGCCATTGCAACATCAGGAAGTTACCTTGTATGGTCTAAAAAGGGGAGGCATGCATAATCCACCCCTTGTTTAGCATATCATCAAGAAATAACCATAAAAATGGGCAACCAGCAGCCCTCAGGGCTGCTCTGCCTATAGAGTAGACATTTTTTATTCCTTTACTTTCTTAGTAAACTTGCTTTCACTTTGCACTTTGGACTTGCCCTGAATTCTTTCTTGTGTGAGATCCAAGAACCCTCTCTTAGGATCTGGATTAGGACCCTATTCCTGTAACATATTTCTGGCGACCACAGAAGGGACTATAATGCAGAAATCCTGACCCAACGGCCACCTTTGAGTAAGCGTTGGGGTCCTGTAACATTAAGGCAACACTTTTAAGAAATTAAGCCAAACTAGCAAAGCATTTGGTAGTTTGATGGAAAGAATTATATGCCATTGAAATATAGATTAGTTAAAGGTTGAGACTTCCTTAAATATCACATTTACCAGGGAATCCTTGTTGCAGCATGGTTTAGAAATTAGACTTTTTGCTAAGGCTCTTATTGTGTGTTTCTATTTGAATGATCATTAGCCTTCGGGACTCAGATGTTTGAACACAGAAAAACACGGGGAAACACATATGGAAGTCTTTTCTGAGCTGGATTTTTAAGTTCAAGAGAGCCTCTAAGTGACAACCTAGACCTAGATCAGGAAACATTCTCAGACAATTTTTATGTGTTGGATCTGGTTGTTCGGATAAACCCTAGTTACAGAATGTGTTTCTGAGATCTGAACTCCAGAATACGTATTCTAATAGGAGATGTCGGTTATTTTAAAATGAATATGTTACCGATTCTGTTCACAGGTAGCTTACAAATCTAGCAAAAGTGATAACAAATGCACTCAAGAAGCAGATGATCTACAGATGTTACATATAGATATGTATTTATTGGTAAGTTTAACATTTTAGTAACCTATTTTTCTTATTGCCATCTTTCTGTTAAATTCATTAACTTTCCTTTCACTTTTTCTGCATACCTTGCTGTGTTTCCTAGTAATTGCTTTTCTGTGAATATTTTATTGCTCTTCTCCTCAAGGGAAAACATTCTGTTGTCTATTCATATGTTTTTGTCTCTTCCTTCAGTTAATTTACTGAACTCTAGCTACTATTTACTCTCAAGGTGAACTTCCGAACTGACTCTACTCTTACTCTACAGGTGAACTTCCTGCATTTATTATTAAAAAGTGACATCACATAAGGGTTCAATTCTCTAGGTTATAAAAGACACAGATATTGTGTTATTATGATGTAAATGTATTATACCCTATGGCAAAAGTAAATGTTTTCTTCTTACCCAAAGAAGATTGCTGCCAATGTTTTCTGGTTTTATTTATTATCAGTTTTTTAACATGTTACTGTATTTCAGTCCATATAGAAATATGCAAAGGAATAATGTTCTTGTCTCAAGGTTTATTTCTTGTGTGTTTTTTTTTTCCTTAATCACTTCCAATAACATCATTAAATAATTCTATTAATTTACACTTAAGAAAAAAACAAACTGGCACAATAGATATGTTTCAGCTCTTCCATTACCAATATTCTAGTGAAATTCATTGCAACGTCTGCAACATGAAACATTTATGATTAATACCAAATTTACTTAAAAATTATATATCATTTGTTAGGTTATGTGAGATTTCCTGGCCTCATCAAACAGGGACTTTAGTGTTGGCCAGGCACAATGAGGAGAGAAGTGGATTTGGAGAGAGAGCAAGCCAAAATAAGTCAGCTTGCCTCTTCCTGTGCTAAGCAAGAGAAATTGGCTGTCACTGCACTAAGCATAAGCCTGGCTAAAGGGGAATCATACAAATATGTGATGGAGGTGACTTTTCTCTGTTTCCTGCCAAATAAAGAATGATACTAGCTCCCTCCAAACATAAAAGGAAGAGTGAACCCAAAAAAGCACCAGATTAATGTTAATGCTTGCAAGTCAAGAACTCCTTTGAAAAATCTCTCCTAAAGGGGGAAAAGTAAACAAAAGAATACACATTCACGTTGTTCCTACCATTTTTGCAGCTGAACAGACCCTTGCTTGCAGCAGCATTTATGGACCCTAAGTTAAAACTTTTTTCATATAAGAAAATAAAATGTTAGAAAGAAAAACCTTACATTTTCTACTCCAGATCTAGATTTCTAGTGAAAGCAAAAGGAAAGACTGAAAGAAACAAATTGACTTTCTTGGATGGAATTTTTCCGAGCCACAGTCAAATGATACTTTTTTAAAATCCTTAAATTCATTTGTTAATAAAATAATTCAGCAAAAGTATAACTTAAAGTCAGATTGTTAATTTCACATACTTTAAACAATTTTGCTTGCTAGAATTTAGAAATTAAAGGTGCAAACCCATTTGCACTTAATCTCAGCTAGGGCTTAGGCTGCTCTTGTCTTATCTATCCAAACTGCCTTCCTGCATGAGAGGAATTAGATTACACATCTCATGTGCTTGCATCATGCATAAGTTAGGCAGAGAAGCCACTTGCTTATTTTAAACAATAGAATCATGTACCACATAATGACTTTTCAGTCTAAACGACAGACTGCATATACAACAGTGGTCTGATAAGATTATAATAGTGTATTTTTAGGTACCTGTTCTATGTTTAAATATGTTTAGATACCATTGTGCTAAAATTGCCTACAGTGTTCAGTTCAGTAACATGTTGCACAGGTTTGTAGTCTAGGGGAATAGTCTATGCCATATACCCTAGGTATGTAGTAGGCTATACCATTTAAGTTTGTATGAGTATACCCAATGATGGTTGCACAATGACAAAATCACCTAATGGCACAATTTTTATTAATTTATATTTATTTATTTATTTGTTTGTTTGTTTATTTTATTTATCTTTTTTTTTTGAGACGGAGTCTCACTCTGTTGCCAGGCTGGAGTGCAGTGGCACGATCTCGACTCACTGCAACCTCTGCCTCCTGGGTTCAAGCGATTCACCTGCCTCAGTCTCCCGAGTCGCTGGAACTACAGATGTGCACCACCACGCCCAGCTAATTTTTGTATTTTTAGTAGAGACAGGGTTTCACCATGTTGAATGGCACAATTTTTAGAATGTGTTCTCTTAGTTAAGTAGTGCATGCCTGTATATTCTATATCGTGTATATTATTTTTCTTTAAGTTTGTTTACCCATTATTTATGTTATAGTACCAGAGAAGAAGTCTTATCAGTATAGTTCTTCTTGGTTTCTTTATGCAGAAGACTATATGTGCTAAGAAAAAAAAAAAACTTTTAATTTAAAATTAAAAATATCCTCTATATAAGATCTATACTCATTTTGAATGTACACAAATTATAAAAAAAAAAAAAAACTTTATAAAGTACATCCGATTTCATTGGTCATGTTAAGTAGAAACATGGCTTATTAAATGAAAACTCTATGAGAGGAAGGACGCTCTCCCACTTGGAGTGATTTTTGATGCTGATGCCATTAATGATCTTCCAATAACTAATACTAATTATCCTGGCACTAAGTTTCTGGCTTACTCAGAAATAAAAGCTTATGATCCCTCAGGGATATGGACTTGACAGAGGAGTTAAACTACACAGCAGCTGAGAGGGCAGAATATGTCAGAATGTCAGACTGTGAATTTGATGTAAGAATGTAAGAGAGGGAGATCACCAGTCTTTGTGATTTTGTGGCCGTTAAGTCACATTTAGTATGAGACCTGAGTTCACAAATTACATACCACACTCAGAAATACCTTCACTAAAAAAAAGACACACCCCTCTATCAGATAGATGTTTCTCAACTTCATTTTTTTAAAATATATTTACCCTTTCCTAGGAGCATTCATGAACATTTCTTTTTCCACGTCATTTTGCCTTCCATCAAATTTTAATACCACAGTTATACTGTGTATTTATTTACTATATTTATATCCATACTTTATACATAGTAGAGTATAATCTTATTATTATTATTATTTTACGTAGCCAGTTTTGGTCCCTGAGGGACAATATACCTCCCATTACTCAACTGTTGCTTGACAGAAAGAATTATTATTCCATAGAGGAGTAATACTTTTTTCTTTAGATTCTAGATACCCACTCTTTTCTTCACTTTTTCTTAGCTAAGGATAACTTGTATTGAAAAAAATCATTTCTCGTTAAATACAATATAGTTACTGTAAAGTAGGTAGAGTTGGACTACTAACTGTGCATTGAAATTGCTAATGCTATCCCTGTAGCTTAGAATCTTGTTAATTCTATATCTTTATTCTAGAATTTTGCTGTATATTTTAGTGAACACTAAACATCTCTATCTGAAGGACCCTCAGCTACCTTAAGGCAAAATGTGCACTGTACTTCTTCTTTCACAGAAAATTGATCTTTGTCAAAACCACTACTTCTCCTTTATCCATCACTTCAATTTGTCCTGTATGTATGCTGACTCCAGGTTTATAATCTCTGAAATTTATTAGGATTTCTTATATTTATTCCTTGCTCATCATTTACATTATGCCAGTGTTAAATCAACTCTCCTCCTCCCGTATATACATTATTGAAGCATTCTGTTATCTCTCTGACTCCAGTTTTGACTATGAACTCAGTGATCTTCACTGTTTCTTGGATAATTTCACTAATACAGAAATCTATTGCTATGATTCCTCTTTTTCGAAATGACTCCCCATTTCTCAAGAAACAGTGTGAAACCTCTTTAGCTGAACAGACCTGACCCTGGTCTGACATATCCAGTTTTATATTTAGCCACTTCTATGCAATTTCAAAACAATATTAAATTAATTATGTCAATTTCTGCAATGACTCCATGTGGTTATACTTTTCTGAGGCTTTGTATAAGACTGCCAATCCCCCAGCCTCCTTAAGTGAGCCTTCTCAACCTTCAAAGTCCAGTTCACGCCCTACTTCTATGAAGACTTCTTCTACTCTCTAACTGGAGTTTAAGCTCAAATTGTGCTACTATGTTATTTAACAGTGACTTAAACTATAACAATTATATTTGTCAAATATTTTTATGTCTGCCTCAATTATGCTTGACTGGCAAGAAAAATTTAATTCATTTTTATATCTACATCAGGTGGTCCAACTCAATATTTACTCACATAGTAATAAATGAATTAAATAATGAATGAATTAATTAATTAATCTATTATCAATAAATGAGTGAAAAAAATTGGGAGGAGACAATATGGAGAGAATGAAGGAATTTAATAACAACCACCACCACAACAAAATCAAAATAGCAAAAAGTCACTAACAATTTAAATAAAATTATTCCTATACCAATAAAATACAAAGCAATTTTATATTGCCTCTCTAAATTAATATAATCTCTGGGCTTTCAAAAAAAACCATACTATTTTTGTCAGTGATAAATGAATTATACTTTCTTAATGAGGAATATAGCAACCTTGTAAATGTTTGAATCCATAAGTCAATGAGCCTTTTCACAAAATTTAAGTTTGTTTGCTAGTGTGCTGATATTGTTATCATATGCTTATATGTACTTATAAAAATCATGTACCTTAAAAAATGAAATGCCCCAAAAGATGTACTGGAAATATTCAAGTAAAATAAAAGTATTTTCTGTTTTCTAGAGTTAATTTTAGTATCTCATGCTATCTCAAAGATAAATGAGCCAGTTTTCTATAAAATCAATTATTAATCCTACCAATTATATATAAAATACCAAAATGTCTGATATCAACATTATCTGTTTAAACTAGGATAAGTGACTCATTCAACTAAAAGGATTTGCATTTATACTTGAAGCTTGTCTATGGAGTACTTTGACCCAAGGATTTGTTTTCTCTCTTTTTTTTTCCCCTTTGTCAAAGTCTGTCTTAAACATATTCCCCATCTATGCCTCATTTTGATAGTTATGAGACATTTTGATTATTCTTTTGAAAATAAAAAACTATCCAGTGCCTGTCAAATCTCTAAAGCTTTAGTCTGATGTGAGTTTTAAAAAAGAACTGAATTTTTAGTTGTACAGATGATTAATGAGAGAAATCTGTGCACTGAAACACAAAGAAGGAGGTTAATGGGCCATCCGCACTTAACTGGCATATTATGGAAGAATTGGAAAATGTCACATATTGAACAGATGCAGCGTTAATTCAAATTTCCCTGAAATTTATTCATATAGCACCTTTTAGGTAATAAAAGAAAAAGAGAAGGCATAAATTGAAAGTAAAGAGATAAAATTTAAAAATAAATAAGATTAGTGATATAAAGAAAAAAGAAAACTTCCATTGGTAGTATATATACATAGTTTTGTCTAGCTAGATAATGTAAGGGAATCAATTGCTATTTGTATCATCTATTCCTCTGTCAGATCTGAATTCAGAGCAAGGATAAATTTTGAAAAATGAAAACAATTATGTGAGCACACTATGCAGTTTGTGGCCTAATTTTATTAAACTATTTGTATTCAATCTGAATGCCAAAATTTTCGGCTCAACCAAATTGCTAGCTTACATGTCAAGCATGCTTTCATCATTATATTTAATATCTCGATGCTAATTATACTTATTTCATGCTTCTCCTCTTCTGAAAGCTCATGTCTTCTCTCAATTCATATCCTATTTTTGTTGTCTATGTCTTTCCTGTTCTATTTTTAGAAGTGAATACAACAGAAATGACTGTGGTCAAATGTTAACACAAATTTCAGAGTAGAAAAACCTGAGGTATAAACAATTTATTACACTTGATATAGATTATTTTTTATGTGTTTTTTTTTATTTGGACTATTTCTCCCAATTATTTTCTTTTTAGGACTGCATGTGAGACTTTCAAGCTATAGCTTATTTTTAAAAAATACTGAACCAAATGTATTTTCTTCTGGAATACCTTGGCTTACTTTATCCACTTTCAATATAAAAATAGTTGGATTTAATATACAGCAAGCTATCATGGGATGTATAGTTGAGTTTTATGTGGAAGGGGTTAACCAAAATCACCAATATATGTAAGGATGAAAATGTATCCAAGGAAAAACAGGAAGATTGTCAGTAATTAGGCAGCCCAGGGTTGATTTCCTTCCTGTACCAAACAATCCAGATGATTTCTAAAATCTCCACAGCAAATGTGAACAAAATTATGAGGCAGGAAAAAAAAAAAAAAAAAAACGTAAGAAATAATTAGACAAACACATCTGCTAGTGACTGCCAGATAAAGTACCTTAAAGAAGTTGGGAGGAACTGGAGTCACATGTATACTTAACTTTGAAATTTTAAAATATGAAAAAATACTTGTATGAAAAATATAAAATATATGCATCATTACATTAACTAAATAGAGTCAATTATATTGAGTTTCATTTTCCCTATTGATTATCTCCTGAGTTAAGTTGTCTCCAGTTTTACAGTTTTTCTAACTGCCATTCCTAGACTCATATCTGGACTGTTTCACAGTATTGACTTTAGAGAATATGGAGGGATAATCTTGGAAATAGAGAAACAACATTGTTTATTGACTTTAAAATCATATATATACATGCACACAAATAGTCAAAAAGTCATTTTAGCCAAAATGAATCCCATGCCAATGAAAATAAAATAACAAAATGATACCATCAATCAAAAAGAGATGAGAAAATGGAGAAAATGAATATTGGAAAATAGAGTCACTGACTTAATTGTTGGATTTCTAGTGAAGCAGGCAAACAAATTAAATTCTCTTCTGTAGAGTTATCCTATCTAGGGCCACATGTCTTTAACCTGACACCAACAAAGTACTAAAGTCATATAACAAAACATTATTTTATTAATTCCATATTCATCAAATGATTATCTGATATACATTTGGGTCCTCATGTAACTTTCTCTATCTAGAAAGAAGATTTTTGTTAATTTAAAATGAATATTTCAGTTCTTACAGCATTTCTTTACATTAACTGGTTTAAACACCAATCTCCATTAGTTAATGTTAGTATACCCCTAACAAAAACTGGATTAATATTCAGGTATCTGGGCAGGAAATGCTGTGCCTTAGGGTCTACTAGCAGTGAATGAGTAAGGGAATGATTCTTTGTGTCTTTCTGTAGTAAGGCATTCATAGCTTCTGTTTTACAAAATGTAATTATAGCTACTAATATTTTGGAGCCATAGATCATCAGTAAAAGACTATATTTGTGTGCAGAACATTTGATATAAAAAGTTAAGGCCTCCAGTCTTATTTTATTTTCTGTTATGATAACTTTTTAAATTACATGGTATTATTATTTTCAGATATGAGTACACACAATGAAAACAATTAAAAAAACAGAACTACCATTCACAGTTTGCCTTCTTTTCATCAAATTGGTCTCATGTCATATAAATGTAGTTTATTTTAGATATGCAGTGTTCCTTTATATTCATAGCATCCTCACTCAAGATGGTAATTATTATGGTGAACATTTGGGTCATTAGACTGGCTTATAGTTTAACAGATTGCTATGAAATTGGATCTTATTCTTAAGCTCCAATGTCTGTGTGGCCCTGATAATGTTGAAAATGCAGTCATCATTGTACCTAACCTTAGGAAATGAATAAACGGCTATTTGGAGTCCTGGCTCCCTTTGTGCTCTTATATTCCTGAGGGCATGGTTTTATAATACTTCACAGAATATGTCAAAGACTAATTGTGAAATATTTGGATGTAAGTTGATTTGGATGTCCCTGATTACACAACATCTGCATGCAAGATAATACACTATTTTCAATTATGATTTTGTCAAGTTCTCAAAATACAGGATTGACTTTTAACTGGAACTATTTCTGTTTGCTGGCATAACACCATTTGTGCTATTTTCTTATATTCATTCTGCATATTAAAAAGGAATATTAATTAACTAAAAGGGTTTTTGTGTTTATTTTAAACAATAAACAAATTTATTATGAAATTTTACTCATAAATATGCTGGATGGTCATTTAATAATAAAGTATGCCATTCTTTTATTTATGTCTCCCCAAGGGTTAAGATCATTCAAGCAGAACTATCTCCTGTAAGTATCAGTATTTATTCACCTAAATAGACTGTTTTGGTTAAAATTTTATTAAAAATCATGCTTTTATTACTGTATAATTTTGTATATGCGTGGATATTTATCTGTTCAAAGTAGAGATGTGGTTGACATGAAGAGATATCTGCCTAGTTCACAAAAGTATGACTATGAAAATACCATTTCCATGATACCCCCTTGTTAGGGAGCTATCCCTTTCTCACTCCGACCTTGCTACTGTAATGTCAGAGATTACAGAATCTGCTTCCCTGTGCAGTATTTTTTGATCCAAGTAATAAATCTATGATCTGAGAATAGTCAAAGTGCATCTCTTAGATTTTTCAAGAGTTGGAGAATGTGAAGGTTTCACTTCTGATGGTATATGTTGGAAGAATGTGTCTGTATCTGTCAGTGACAATTAAGTAAGATGGAATAAGAATGAAGCTACACTCAGAGAAGGTGGAATGAGAGTTAGAGTTACTATTGACTATTTAAAATCCGTGCTGAGGTCAGACCCACAAATGCATTTTCTGCTATTTTATTTCAATACTGATAAAACCTTCATTTTATGGTTAGTTCAAATTAGTTCTTTTTTTTTTTTTTTCTGTTTCAATTGAAGTAGCACGTGCAAAAAAATCACAAAAGTACCCCCTTTCCCCTTGCAAATGTATTGTTCTGAAGCTGGACTGATATTGAAATACTCAAGGTCAACCTAAATGATTCCATTTTACTCATGCCTTCATTTTTAGTATATTTTCCTTAGATTTTACAAGAGGCAAAAACATCTGTTATAGATGTGTGACCTTTTGAGATTGCTTTTAGTCTTAATATCTGGTATGTGTATGGCTGGGAGAGTGGAACACAATGGAAAGACTGAAAATGATACAATTCCAAAAATATGTGTTTACATTTTGAAGCCTAGCCTCAGAGTAAAATCCCAATACTATAATTCAAAAACTTACTAGGTTTGCACCAACTGCAAAGAGGTTGGAAAACTAAAAAGGCCTATGAGGCTCTATAAGAAGAATCTTATTAGTGTTTAATAAAGATAAAGGTAAAGTACAACAGGAATAAATGCAGGAAATCATTGAAAGTCTGTCTTAAAGGTCCTTTCTCAGTCTCGCGGACACATTTTATCTGTATATTATGAATCTTCAAGATTTGAGCTTACTATAATAATTTAAGGGAAGGGCAGAAAAGTCTTTATAGAAGGCTCTCTCATACACTGTTAGTCATATACAACTCAAGCCAAGTTGTATAAACAATCAAACTAAATATTCTCAACAATGTAGACCAATAGGCACTAAACTTAAAGCAACATATTATGAATCATAATTAGCACATGCCATTTTCAATTTGCTCATGGGTCAGTGTTATGCTTCCAGTGCATCTCCTGATATAAATATCAAGCTGTTTCAGTCCAACTTTAAGAGAGTCCTCTCTTATATAGCCATACATTCACATATATGAGAATATAAGATGTGTGAAGGAAAAAGTATCAAAGGATTGAGAAATCTACATTAATTTTAAAAATAATTAAGAGAAGGCCAGTCTATATTCAATGTCATCAAAGATAATTCCGGCATTATTTTTTCATGTCCCTTTTCTTTCTTTTCCCCTCGCCTGATTCTCTCCTCTCTAACTAGTTTTAATCAATTTTACATAATTATAATTTGCATATGATGCACACATTTTAGTCCAGTTCAGTTTTACAAATTTATAAAGCTAGACAATCACCTACACAATCAAATACAGAATATTCCCTTTACCTACACGTTTATTGCATGACCTTTTCCAATGAAATTCCCCACTTCAACCTCAGAAAACTTTAAGGCATTCTGTCTTCATATAATTTCAAATTTTATCTACATGGAAGCATACAGTATTTATTATTTAGTATCTGCCTTCTTTACTTCAGTATAATTATATGATAAAAATTCACCTTTAATTTTTTTTTTTTTTTTTTGTATAAAGTAATGACAACCCTTCAACTCTAAAAACTGAAGAACATACACCCAACTAATCACATGGCTTAGGGTATATTTCTGAAAAATAAAATACATATGTTAAAAGCAACTTTATTCAAACTCAGGGCTATTAAATTATATATACAAATGTAACACTAGAAAACAAAGTTAGATTTCCAGAGGTCTTTTTGTCCACCTTCTCAATCCAAAAATCAAAAGAGACACTACTGTAAGTATTTGCCATGTTATGTTTTAAGCATTAATTCAAGTGGACTTGTTTTTAACTCTGACTTTAGATTCCATATAATCTTTGCCATTGAAGATTGACTTGGTCATGATTATAAAGGTTTCATTAGTCAGTTCAGACTATGGTTATATTTCCTAATCTTTTTATCGTGATATTGAGCCACCTAGGTTGGGTTTTATAAATGTGAATCCAACATAGAGTCAAGTATAATTCCTTTCTCGTTTGCAGTACTAACTCAAGCCTGTCTAAAGTATGTGTCTCTTTGTTTTTGTAACTTCACATTTTCTTGTTCTTTTCAGTAAGATTCTGAAAAGTGTATATATATATATATACACACACACACACACACATATACACACACATATATACACACATATATATATATGCATATAAAACTTGATAAAGTACCCCACTGTTGATCAGGTGCATTTATTTTATTTGAATCTCGAATTTTTATGTCATGTGTATATTATTTTATTGCAAGTGTGTTAAGCAATCCTAATAAATATCAGCTTTCACTTAACTTCTTTTCTAAAAGACACTGGAATTAATAAACATTTATTTATGATATAATTAGCAATAGCTAGTGAGAAGGGTCGCAGAGTAACATTATAGCTACTGGGAACCTACTGCTATGGTGTTATTTCACAGAGAAGGGGAACTGGTTTTTGCTCAGCGATGAACTTGAAAAATGTGTATATGACACAATTACAATGTAATTAACTTGCAAAGCGTATATACTACACAGTTAACCATGTCAAATGGCATTCAATAAAATGTAGTAATCTTTTTGAGAGATTGAAGGGACAAGGTCTTGCTCTGTTGTCCAGGCTGCAGTGCAGTGGTGCAATGCCAACTCACTGCAGCCTCCATCTCCCAGGCTCAAGTGATCCTCTCACTTCAGCCTCCTAAGCAGCTGGGACTACAGGTGTATGCTACTATTCCCAGCTAATATTTTTATATTATTTTTTGGCAAGACGGTGTTTCATTATGTTGCCCAGGCTGATCTTAAATGCCTGGTCTCAATGAATCCACCTGCCTCAGCATGCCAAAGTGCTGGTCATGAGCCACTGTGCCCAGCCCTGTGTAGTTAATCTTTTACTGTAAAATTAACCATACAATACTGTCCAAGCATTCCCCTGGAATTTGAGAGCCTTCAGTAGAGTACACAGTTCCGTAATAGATTCTGCCAATGCAGTTGTCATCTAGGTAGGCAGATTCCTGGTGCCTCCTACTCTATCATTTTCCTAGAATCCTTGATCAATGAAGATTGGATTTTTTTGAAATAGTCATCCTTTAAATCTTTTGTAGTTTAACTACACACCCATTCTCTTACATAAACACACACTGTACCAACACTAGACACAGTAACAATACTTTATTTTAATTATAAATATGGGATGCTTAAAATTTAAAATGTGAGATTGTTTTGTACATACCAATGTATGTGTCTTTGTATAGCTTCAAGGACTTTCATATTTTAAAAAAATCTTCCCAAATCTCTCTTTATGGACATATATATATATTATGTGTGTGTGTGTGTGTGTGTGATTTTACATTCAAGGTTTTTAATCAATCTTGAATTTATTTTGAGATATAGTGTCCAATTTTATTTTCTGCAGTATGGCAAATTGTATTTTACTTATTTAACCACTTTTTAATTAAAACAGAAACAAAACTACAAGTATAATATCTGTAATATAAAACCTTTGATCAATTCAGAACAGAAATATGAAAAACAAAGTAAATGAACATTATAAATCAATTTGATAGGATAACATATCTAAATATGTAATTAATACATTTTTAAAGCTTAACGTTTCTTTTTCTTTCTCTTTTTTTTTTTTTTTTTTTTTCTTTCTGAAATGGAGTCTCGTTCTGTCGCCCAGGCTGGAGTGCAGTAGCGTGATCGTGGCTCACTGCAAGTTATACCTCCCCGGTTCATGCCATTCTCCTGCCTCTGCCTCCCGAGTAGCTGGGACTACAGGCACCCACCATCACTCCTGGCTATTTTTTTTTTTTGTATTTTTAGTAGAGCTGGGGTTTCACCATGTTAGTCAGAATGGTCTCGAACTCCTGACCTCATAATCCGCCTGCTTTGGCCTCCCAAAGTGCTGGGATTACAGGCGTGAGTCACCATGTCTGGCCAAAAGCTTAACATTTCTAATAGTCAGATTAATGCAAATGAAACTAACAATTGACACTACTTTTAAGTTGGCAAAAGTTAGGTAAAAAAGATTACCCCTACTGCTGGCCAGGTATGATGAGGATAGGGTATACTTTTACTTTTGGTGAAAAGAACAATTATAGCATTTTGAAGGTGATCTGGCACCTATCTGCTAAAATTAAAAATATGTGCTTTTTACTCTTTAATCTCAGTTTTACAAAGTATCCCCATAGATATAAGAATACAAGAGTATCAGGACATTTTGTACAAACAGGACAAACAGGATTATTTCGGCATGATTTGCGGAGAAAGAAAAAGTAAAAGAAAATGAAAGTTCATCAGCTCAAGAATGGTGGAATCACCTGCTGATATATTATAGCATTAACTGTCAGGCAACCACGAAGTATAAATTGACTTGCGGGCAGTTATGTATTACAAGATTTAGGAAGAGTATGTGATATTATTCAATTTTTCCTAAAGTAGGCAATAACAGTTCTCCAATTCTGTATTTGTGTGTCCAGACATGTTTTTTATATGATTAAGAGTATGAAGAATGCTATGGATAAACTGAAGGAATAAAAACCAGGTTTTTAAGATTGTTTGATGGATGTATGAATGAGAATGAGGTAAGAAAAACAATGTATAATCTGACTTCACTGGAATAAAGCTGTGTGTGTGTGTGTGTGTGCAAGTGTGTGTGTATGCATAAGAAGATACATGAAAAACAGCCATGGAAATGACTGTTTTTCACTGTTGAAATGGGGTTTTAGGATACTTCTATTTTCTTCAGGATATTATTCACATATATTCAAATGTCTCCAAAAAATGCATTTACTTATGTTATCAGAAAAAAAAATCTATTCTCATTCGTGAAACATAAATATATAATGATTAATAACTGGATACATAAATAGGCAAAACTTAAGGTTATTGCAATAGATAGTTCTAAAAATGAGACAAGTTTCTTGTTGCTTCTATTTCCTCATAAGCACATCGATAGTGACTACTATTTATAGATATCAAACATTATAATAAAGATTTTTTCATGATAATTGTTTTTTAATTTTAAAACTTAATTGAAAATGTAGTATTAAAGGATATTTGAGCAAGTTTGAAGTTGTAACTCAATTCCTAATGGGAAAATCATTGGTTAAAGTAATTTAAAACAAACAAAAAAGTCTGCTTAGATGTAGCCATATCTTTACTGAGTTGTTCCAGGAACAAGAGAATTAAATTAAAAAGAAAAAAAAGAGGGAGAGAGAATGAGCCCTTGAGTACTGGATTATTAAATCAGTAGCTTAATTGCATTTCCATAAATTGTCTCATGTATTTTTATTGCCCTGGGGTGCTGGCAATATTAATGAAGCTGTGACAGAAGACTTTACTAAGACGTATCAAAAAGGCAGTAGAGAAATAAGGTACACATAACATTGTAAAATCTTCTACATTAATATAATTATATATTTTTTTGCCTGATGAAATACCCAAATTGATATGGCACAGTGTTTAAAAAATAAAGCTTGCCTATGGTCATGTCTAATTCATTCTTTTTCTGATAACATAAGTAAATGGATTTTTTGGAGAGATTAAAGTGCCTGTTTAGCACTTTAATAAATAAGAAAACAACACATGAAAATGATTAATAGGACCTTTCCAGGCACTTCATGGAATCTTGGGTGCATTCAGGGAGTGCATTATGGTATGAAAATGCAGCAAAAATCGATTATCAGTAATTGTAATTGGGGGTCCATGTCCACTTTTTCACATCTAGGGACAACTTACATTGCAAGTGTCCTATGTAACTTGAAAAAAAAAAAAAATCAATCATCCAAAACGGCAATGTACCCTACAGTTAGGTTTGATAAGGGCCAAGATGAAACAACCTTGTGTAAAATAATGCTCCAAATTTTGCAATTACTTTTCATAAATAATATCTGAATGATACCTATATTAATAATAACCATATGTTTTGTAGGTATCTCATAAACAGAACTCTGTTTAACAAAATAAAGCACTGATAAATTTGCAAATTCCTATAAAATCAGAAAGTTGGAAGTTCCCCTTGCCCTAATATAACAGGTTTTTATATTACAATGATGGTACATATTATTTTCAGATATTTATAATCATTTATATTAACATTTGAGGAAAAAGCAATATTGCATGGCATAAAATAATCACAATATAAATAAATTGTATTATTGCCAATATATAATATCAGTAAGACAAGTTCATTATTATTATATTAAGTCAGTGAGATAAATACTAGTAGTTATTGAGCACCTTTTATATACCCACAATTTTAACTGATCTCCTCAGCACTATTATGAGGAAAATGCTATTAACCATCCCAACTTGTGGATGAAGAGATAATTTTTCCAAAGTTACAAATTCAAATCCCAGTTCAGTATAAGGAATTCTGTACTTCTACACTATGTTGCAGTAACTCTCAAAGCTACATATTTTATTTTATTTATTTTTAAAATTTATTTATTTATTATATTTTTTTTTGAGACAGAGTCTCGCTCTGTCGCCCAGGCTGGAGTGCAGTGCATGATCTCAGCTCACTGCAAGCTCTGCCTCCCAGGTTCACGCTATTCTCCTGCCTCAGCCTCCAGAGTAGCTGGGACTACAGGCGCCCGCCACCTCATCCGGCTAATTTTTGTATTTTTGGTATAGACAAGGTTTCACCTTGTTGGCCAGGATGGTCTCAATCTCCTGACCTTGTGATCCACCTGCTTTGGCCTTCCAAAGTGCTGGGATTACAGGCGTGAGCCACTGCACCTGGCTAAAGCTACATATTTCAAAGTTTTAAAATATATATATAGTCTAATTAATATGTCTCATATGAAATCTAAATAATGAAATGTTTATTATATGTTTAAAGGTCATGACTGGAAGAGATATTTCTATAGAAGCGACTTTCTATAAATGATAGCAGTTATATTTATGAGCATGATTAATCCCTTTGGGTACAGGAGGACACTCACTATGTGATCTTAGGCTTAAGTGTTTTTAGTATGTTAATATTGTATACAAAAATAAGTATTTATTCATACACCTTATTCCTTAAATTAATAGCGCATTCCTTGATAGAAGGAACCACATCTTAATTTTTAAAATTTCCCACTAAGGGTTAGCACAGTTCTTAACCGTTAAATATCTGGTTGAGTTAAATTGTTAAAAATAATTTTTTAAAAATGTACAGTGTGTGTATGTGGGTACTTGTATTTTAAGTTAGGCATGTTTTCCAACAATGGATGGTTCTTTCTATCAGAAAAAGCAAATAGAGCAGGCTCAGGCAGTTTGAAATTTCCAAATGTATATTCCCTACCTCATTTTCAGAATATTAGTTTTAGGAGAATTAGATGTACAAAATATACAAGTCAGTTTCCTGCATGATATAGCTCTCTCTGGAAGACTCAGAATAATCATTGACATATTAATGCTCTGAGAAGTCTTTTCACAAATTTGGTTCAATGTATTATTTTTCATAATTAAGTTAATTGCAGCAAAAAATTCTCCTTGTTCATATGGTGGAAAATACGAAAAGTACTTTGCAAAGATTTTCAGGAAAATTAACTTCATATACTACAATATTTGTTTATTAATGTAACTTAACAAACATATATGTATGAATTATTATTAACTGAGTGAATAATGATTTCTCCACCACTTCATAAGTGGTCCTGATTTTTCATTTACTTTGAACAAAAGTGTCCTTATTTTTCTTTTAATACAGGGTTAGATATTGTTGACTTAAGATTTTCTAAAAGTGCCATAGTCATATTGTCAGTCATAGTTAACAATTTTCCCATTATTAAGGTGAAAATTGCAACAAAATGCATATATGTCAGTTTCACATTCAACAGAAACTACTAATAATGACCTGTGAAATTTAAACGGGTTCATTTTCTGCCTTATTTGAAGTATTCATTAGATTGTCAAAAGTTGAAAAACAGTTGTGAAAACGCTGATCGACTTTTTTTTGGGGGGGCGGGGGGTGAATTATGCAGAGTTCAATTGTGGAATCAGAGTGTTTTTCAATCAATCATCAACATTGATAGATTTGCCATCTTACTTTCCAGTGATAAGCTCTGGTAGACCATATAGCACCCTATAGAAGTGAATATACTACTGAAGTTAATTTAGAGACAAAGTTTTAATCTTAGGATTCTGACAATGGTGTGAGGCATCTTTGAGGCTTTGTAAATGGTAATGTTTTTCTACCAGAAAACATTTATCATTTCATTTTTCAATTCACATATCTCCACAGTTATTTAAAAAATTGTTAAAATCTCCTAGACATATTCATTAGACATAAATGTATGAAAAGGAGCTATTACACATTTTTGCTTATTGAGAATATTTGAAGGCAATCGACATGGGCAATCACTGTCTGTTGTTTTTCCCATACACTGTGCAGGAAAAATATTACTGTAAGTTACCTTTCTCATTTGCAAACTTTTCTCTATTTTCACAAGCCTCTCACAAACCAGTATATAATATACAATGCTAATTGTAAAGGGCAGTCTCTGATATGGACTTATTTTTAAATCATTACAAAGTCATGGTTTTTAGGGACTGGTGTTGGGAAAGTTGAACTGACAGGAATAACTTTATGAGATTAGTGATACAGTATTTTCTGATCCACTGTTCTTTTTGAGAGACATATGTGGCCAAGAGAGCTGCACTCTTTTTTTTTATTTTTTTGAGACGGAGTCTTGCTCTGTCGACCAGACTGGAGTGCAATGGCATGATCTCAGCTCACTGCAACCTTTGCCTCCCAGGTTCAAGCCATTCTCCTGCCTCAGCCTCCCGAGTAGCTGGGACTACAGGCGCCCACCACGACACCCAGCTAATTTTTTGTATTTTTCGTAGAGATGGAGTTTCACTATGTTGGCCAGGCTGATCTCAAACTCCTGACTTCATGATCCGCCTAACTCATCCTCTCAAAGTTCTGGGATTACAGGTGTGAGCTACCGCACCCAGCCAAGAGCTGCACTCTTCTGGCAGGAGTTAGCCTTTTATGCAGTGGTGAAAGAAAAGCTATGATGCTGCCACTGGTATAAAACCTACACCATCCACTTCTGAAGATCACTGCCGTCATCTCTTCAACTATCTGGTCATGGTTATGCATCCATACACCATTTGCAGTTTTTCAGTTTCTAACTCCTCATTGGATCTAAAGTCACTTCATTTACCTATATTGAAGGGCTAATTGAAGAGCAACCCCTGTCTTGAAGGCATCCCAGGCAAGTCCGTTAACTTTACCTATGTATGAATTCTAAAACATGTTTTAGCCATAGTTAAAAGAAGGGCATAGCACACATATTTTACCTAAAGAAACGTAAAATATAGCTGGTGATATTTTTCTTTTCTTTTTTTTTTTTTTTTTGTTTGTTTTTTTAAGACCCTGGTCCATTTGATGAACCACTATTTATTAGACACCTAAGTTTACCTGGACTTGACTGAGCACAGTAGTTCAGGTCAGTGTGGTGGAGACAGAACAGACAACCAAAATTTAAAGTGACAATTGACATGCCATAATAAAACTATATAAACATGTTGAGAAGTGTAAACTCCATTCTGAAAATAGGGTAGAAATAGGGGGAAAGAAGGCTTTGAAAAATGGCAATACTTTGGCACTGTTGTAAAAGATAATGAATTTTTCAGGTAGGCAGGATGAGTGGGGCTTTTCAGGTGGAGTGAATGGCTCAGGCTAAAAGAGAAAAAATAGTTATTAGGTGGTTATTGTTAGATCATAGTGTGTTAGAGAAGCAATTAGAAGTGAAACTAGAGAGGTAAGCTTGGACAAGAATGTGGATATAATATTCAGGAATTTAAAATTCTTACTTTGGCAAAACAGGAGTTGTTAGCATGTTTTAATCAGCAGAGAATATGGAAAAAAATGTACCTTTTCTTGGTTATTCAAAGGGTAACAAGAAAGTTACCTAAAATGAGTACAGCACATGAGACAGTACAACACTTACACAACTGGCACAATAATAGGATTACACATTAGCATTTATTCTTTTTCTCAAGGATAAATTTTGAGATACCAAGTTTTTATTTTCTTCTTTTAGAAAAACATACTAAAACAACAGAGCCATTTTAACAGTATCTGAAAGATAGCACCCATTCTAAAGGTTTTCAGTATGTGATTGTGCTACGTAGACAATTCATGGCAAGAAAGTTTGTTAATAACAGCGTCCATATAATTGAGCATTAGGATTGAGCTATATTCTATGCATTATTTTCCTGTATCAGCTTATGTGTCCCTCAAAAAAGGCAACACTATGATTATCTAAATTTTACAGATGAGGAAACTGAAGCCCAAAGGCAGGAGTTAGATAACTTATTCAAATTAACTAACTATTATGTATATAAATGTGGCAGGATTTTAACAGGTCAACCTTTTAACCACAATTCATACTACCCTTCTAATGTTCTATTAGAGAGGTAGACACATTTACAATTCCATACATGAGTTACTTTCATACCTCAAGTAATGGAATATTTTTCTACCTTTCCAATACCATATTCATCATCAATAACTTTAAGGCATCTTTTAAGGCTCAAATCAAGAGCCCGCTCTTCTAGGAAGTTTATTTTGCACTGCTTTCTAAAAACATAATTAATTTATCCTTCTTCTGCATTTCCAAATTGTAATTCTTCTATATGTTTATTCACTCTTTTATACATTGGATAGAGTATGCTATTTATTTATCAAATGGATGTTATTCAGTACCTTTTCTATTTATGTTACTGTGTTAGATTTCAACTTTCTGTGGAAGATCTATGATTAACACTAATTGAGTTTTGTCTTTATCATGAATGTCTTATATGTTATTTCTTGTGTTTTGTATTATTTTTAAGAGAAATGTATGTGCAATACTAAATAAGTAATAAATTTTATATAATGAATAAAGTCATTCAAATTCATCAGTTCAATGCCCCAGAGAGTGAGTATAACCTTGAAACGACCTTGGATTGATTTATAATATGGGTGCATGACATTTCCATGACAGACTTTTATGGAAGAAAAACACAGTAGAGAATTATAGCTGTTTGGCTATATGCATTTTTGATAAAATGTTGATTTGTTTTATGAGACAATTCCTATCTTATCACTTATGGGGGAGGAACTGTTTGCTTGCATAAATCTCTTAAGTTTCTTTTTCATTTTATTGTGAACAGTGAGTTACTATCTGGTATTAAAACAGTGTCTGACACAATTGTAGAAGCATGGCTAGGCATATATACTCTATGTCAATCTACTACCTTTTAATCATGATCAGACCTGCGCAAATTAACGGAATTTAAATTAAAATGTATATACATGAATATATAAACATTAACGTATACATACATAATATTTGTATGTATGTGAGTGTATGTGTGTATATTTCTTTTATAGGCATACACGCACATATAATTTTAGTGAGCCTTCTCTTTTCAGGATAGCTCTCAGAATATAGAGATACAAGTATTTGAGGGGATTGCTCTTGGTCTACATCGCCACAGAAAAAAATTGTATTCCTATTTGTAAAATTATAACATTAACTCCATGTATGTACCTGACTTTTAATGACTAATAGCTCTGTATAATAGTCAGATGAGGATATTAATTTACTTTGACCTAAATATTTTCACCAAATGTGTGACTCAGCCTGTGTATGTGTGCATATATGTATGGTGGGATGAGAAAGAAGAGGTGGGCTTCTTTAGGCTATTGGAAAGTTTATCCCAGATGCATTAGAGATTGGAACTGAGAAGTAATAAAAGAATAAAAATACCAAACATTTTAAAGGCTCAACTATTACAAGTACCAAATATTTGAGATCTATTCACTGAATGCAATTTTATTACCTTCTTCTACTTAAGGAATACTTGCTGGGCAGTCATAAAAAAGGTCAACTCTATCTCTGTGCTAGATGTGCTACAGTACAGGCAAAAAATAATAATAATTATAGTATCTGGGGTTTTACAGTGAAATTGGTAATTGATCTAAGTAAACAGAGAGGAAATGAAGGTTGATGCATTAGGATAAAGGCCCATAGTCCTAAATATACATCATCGACTTCATCACAAACAAAAGAGGGCATGATACATGTATACTAAGTTACAATGATGATTATTCATTTATTCATCATGAATTTGAAACAACTACTGAATATTGAATATTGTAATAAGGCCTGTGACATATACAAAAATAAGACCTGATCACACTGATCATGAAGCGTTCCCATTAGAAGAGAAATAATAGACCTTAATCTAATGCATAGTTTGTGAATATTTTCTCCCATTTTGTAGGCTCTCTGTTTACTGTGTTGATATGTCTTTTGCTGTATGGAGTCGCTTTAGTTTAATTATGCCACACTTGTCAATTTTTGTTTTTGTTGCAATTGCTTTTCAGGATATAAACACAAATTATTTGCCAAAGTTGATGTCAAAAAGAGTATTTCCTAAGTTTTCTTCTGGGATTTTTATAATTAGAGGTTTTACATTTAAATATTTAGACCATCTTGAGTTAATTTTTGTACATGGTGAAAGGTAGGGGTTCAGTTGTATTCTTTATATGGCTATCTAGTTGTCCCAGCACCATTTATCGGATAGGGAGTCCTTTTCCCAGTGCTTACTTTTGTCAATTTTGTTGAAGAACACATGGTTGTAGGTATGTACCTCCATTTCTGGGTTCTCTATTATTTTCCACTGGTGTACGTGTCTGTCTCTGTATCAGTATCATGCTGTTTTGGTTACTGTAGCCTTATAGTATAGTTTAAATTCAGATAACATGATGACATGATGCCTTCAGCTTTGGTTTCGTTTTTTGTTTTGTTTTGTTTTGTTTTGCTTAGGATTGCGTTAGTTCTTTTCTGGTTCTACACAAATTGTAAAATAGTTTTTATATTTCTGTGAAAAATAATGTTGGCATTTTGATAGGAATGGCATTGAATCTGTAGATTGTTTGAATAGTATGGCCATTTTAATGATACAGATCCTTCCAATCCATGAGCATGGCATATTTTTTCCATTTATTTGTGACATTTCTTATTTCTTTCAGCAGTGTTTTGTAATTCTCTTTTTAGAGATCTTCCACCTCCTTGGTTAGATGTACTCCCAGATAGTTCATTTCTTTGTTATGGCTATTGTAAATGCCATTGAGCTCCTGACTTGGCTTTCAATTTGGTGTGCAGAAAAGCTACTGATTTTTGTACAGTGATTTTGTATCCTGAAACTTTACTGAAGTTGTTTCTTAGGTCTAGAAGCCTTTTGGTGGAGTCGTTAAGGTTTCCTAGGCAAATAATCATATAATCCGCAAAGAGAGATAGTTTGATTTCTTATTTTTTCATAAAAATATATTTATTTATTTATTTATTTTACTTTATGTTCTGGCATACAAATACAGAACGTGCAGGTTTGTTACACAGGTATACGTGTGTCATGGTGGTTTACTGCACCTATTAACCTGTTATCTAAGTTTTAAGCCAATCATGCATTAGCTGTTTGTCCTAATGCTCTCCTTTGCCTTGCTCCCTACCCCCAACTGGCCCTGGTGAGTGTTGTTCCCCTCCCTGTGTCCATGTGTTCTCATTGTTCAACTCCCACTTATGAGTGAGAACATGCAGTGTTTGGTTTTCTATTCCTGTGTTAGTTTGTTGAGGATGCCTTTTATTTTTCTCTTATCTGATTGCTCTGGCTAGGACTATGTTGAATAGGAATGGTGAAAATGGGCATCCTTGTCTTGCACCAGTTCTCAAGTGCAATGCTTCTAGCTTTTGCCCGCTTAATATATTTGCTGTGCATTTGTCCTGGTTACCTCTTATTATTTTTAGGTCTGTTCCTTTCATGCCTAGTCTGTTGAGGATTTTGATCATGAAAGTATGCTGGATTTTACTAAAAGCTTAATCTGTGTCTGTTGAGATGATCATATGGTTTTTGGTTTTGATTCTGTTTATGTGGTGAATCGCATGTATTGATTTGCGTATATTGAACCAACCTTGCATCCCAGCAATAAGCTTACTTGATTGTGGTGAACTAACTTTTTGATGTGCTACTGGATTCAACTTGTTATTATTTTGTTGAGGGTTTTGTGTCTAGGTTTATCTATTGGCCTGTAGTTTGTTTTTTTGTTGTTGTTGTTATTGTTTTGTTGTTGTTGTTGTTGTTGTTTTGCCTCTGCCAGATTTTGGTATCAGGATGATGCTAACTTCATGGTCTCACATTCAGAATCTATGAGGAGCTTACACAAATCAAAAAGAAGAAAACAAATAATCCAAGTAAAAAATGAGCAAAGGACATAAAGAGATACTTCACAGAAGAAGGTATTTAAGGGGCCAACAAGTATATATAAAAAAAAATGCTAATCATCACTGATCATCAGAAAAATGCAAATCAAAACCATGATGAGATACCAACTCACAGCAGCCAGAATGGAGATCATTAAAAAGTCAAAAAATAAAATAAAATAAAATAAATAACATATGCTAGCAAGGCTTTGAAAAAAAAATGTTTATAGACTGTTGGTGGGAATGTAAATTAGTTCAGCAACCATGGAAAGTAGTTTGGAGATTTTTCAAAGAACTCTAAATAAAACAGAATTACCATTAGACTCAACAATCCAATTAGTGGGTATACCCCCAAAGGAAAACAAATCATTCTACCAAAAAGTCACATGAATTCATATGTTCATTGCAGTGGTATTCACAATAGCAAAACATGAAATCAACCTAATATCCATTTATGGTGTATTGGATAAATTATGTGGTACATATACACATCATGGAATACTCAACAGCTATAAAAGAAGAAAATCATGTCCTTTGCAGCAACATGAATGCAGTGGGAGGCCATTGTCCTCAGCGAATTAACACAGGAACAGAAAACTAAATATCACATGTACTCATTTATAAGTGGGAACTAAATATTGGGCACACATTGATGTAAATAGGGGACCTTTAGAGGATAGAGGAAAGTGGGGTACGGGCTGAAAAACTACCTATACTCACTACCATGGTGACAGGATAAGCTGTACTCCAAGTCTGTGTTACACAATATGCCCATGTAACAAATCTGCACATGTACCTTCTGTATCCAAAATAAAAGCTGAAAAAAAAAGGAGATAATACATATCACTGAGATTCAGTGTTGAGGAAAAATAAATTTTAATCTTTCACTTAAATTTTTAAGTCACAAGATATGACACTTAAATGAATAATTACTTCCATATATTTTAGAAAATCTTCTTTGTTATGCATTCATTCATCATGTATTTTAAGCATCTACAATATTACTGCAAAATACTAGAAATAATTTTGTTGACATATTAGAGTTGTAAAAATGTGAAAGAAGTAGTGAATGGTGCAAATGGAAGAAAATGTAAAATATTCAAGATGTAGAGCATTTCAGCTTAGTCTTGAAAGATAAAAAATAATTAGAAAAAAACGGAAATCCCATGTTAAGAGATTATGTAGACAAAGGCACAGAGATTTTCTTGAAAGTTTATGCCATGTTCACTGTTATGGAATCAGAGGGTACATAGATGAAAGAAGCTATAGATGATGATATCGAAAAGAAAGTTTGGAGTCAAACCATTGAAAGCTTTATGACATGGAAATCACTGTCAAGTTTGTTCTGTAGATAAAAGTAAATCCAATAAGAAGCACGTTCTTCAAATCAAGGTAATATTTGTTGAGTACTCTGCAGACAAAGGCACAAAGGAATAACAAATACATGTTAAGGGTGGAAATTATTGCAAATAATAATGACATCAGAATATTGGTTGTGGAACTAAGAGATGCAGTACTGAATTTCTGTACCAATATATTTGGAGTTTCATAGATCTGAGCACAACCACACAGAATAGCATAATGTATTCCAAAAGTTAGCAAGCTTTATCTGTAAAGGGTCAAATATTATGTATTTTAGGCTTTGAGAGCACTATATTATCTGTTGTTACTACTCTGCTTTTGAAGCAAATGAGCAGCCATAGTCAATATGTAATCCAATGGATGTAGTTTGGTTTGATTTTTTTTTTTTTTTTTTTTTTTACAAAAACAAAGAAGATGCTCTGATTTTTTTTTGTTTGTTTTATTTTTATTTTTTTGCCAATGTTACAGAAAGGCCAGCATAATATATTATCTATCTGTGTATTTTAGGAAGTCTACAACACCACCCTCACTTCTGACACTGTTGCGAGTTTGGGGGTTCCCCTGAATACCCATATTTTTTCATGGGGAAACAATTTAATCCACAGAAACCTCATTGGCTTGTTGTGATGATTACATGAATTAATACATGTAAAATGAAAAGTATAGTGCCTGGAAAAAAGCAAACAATTTATAATGGAAATAAAACAAATCCAAGATATCCGAGGCCTAAGATGTATTAGTTTGTCAGATAATTGAGTGCAACACATATCTTTGATAGAGATATACATATTGCTGAGCAGAAGGTCATAGACTGATGAAGTACTTTATAATAAGTATTTCAACCTTTGAAGATAGTGTGAGTACCTTTTAGATCTATAGATAATAACAAGGATATGTCACAGATGATGTTAAATTAAAAGAAGCCAGGTTGTCTTTCTGTAGCACTTATTTACTCAATTACATGAATATGTATCACACTTTGTTGCAATGTCATATTTGTTTGTTTACCCTGGATAGGCTGTGTCTTCATAAACAGCAGGGATAAGTTCGGTATTGGCAAGTGAGGTACCTTCAGTGTCTGCTACATGGTGGTCATTCCATTCCATTGTTTAAAAAATAATTAATTGGTTAAATAAAAAATAGTTCTAGAACTGTGGAAATGGTAGATAGTAATCACTTTCTTTCTTTTGTAAGTTAGAATGTAAAGAAGATATTAATTTGTTGTAGGAAAAGGTGTTAAGGGAAATTATGCCAGGTCAAACATGCTTTAGCTAAAACATGGAGATGGGTGGATCATTTGTAGAAAAAGATTTAGAGGTACAAAACCATTAAATATAAAAGGCAGGGCAATTTTTTCTGTCATGTAGGTCAACATTTTTATTTTGTGAATATTAAAATTTAGAAGACAGGACTTAAGAAATTTGTTGGTGTATGTGCAAAAAGTTGGAGATCTGATAATTACCTGCTGTTTCAATATATAAAAAGACTGTATATAGATGAGGAAATATATATAAAATATATTTATAAAAATATATAAATGTAGTATATATAATATGTATTTATAAAAATACATCAAAATATTATATAAATGAGGAAAATGCATAAAAACAGAGTTTACGTTTGCTTTGTGATATCCACATGCTTTTTGCTTTTTAAAATATTCTGTTTGCATGGATTATAACGATCATTTTAATTGAGTCACTTGGAGCAAGGTTCCCCTGTTAACAATTATCTTTCAGTCTATAACTTCAAAATTAATATTGCCATAGCAAGTCAGTCAATATTTACTAAGTGTAAATTATCCACAAACCATTATGCTGAACTACTTGTTGAGTAGTTCACAGGGATAAAGAAAGCCAATTTCTCACTTATATAAATTTAAGTGGAGTTACATAGAAACATAACATATCCAAGGTAGATGACTTGTTCAGTGTTGGTCTAAACACAGTGAAAAAGAGAAACACAATATATTTTGAATATGTGTCCACATCTCCAAAGAGCACATGACCTCAGGCCTATTCCATCATCATTAACTATATATAAGGCAGACTTATTAAACCTATATTTGACAGCCCACAAGTCCTACTACCTCTCTCTCAGTCTTCACTTAGTGCGGTCTTTTGGATTTTTGAATAAAATAAGCAATGTTTCCACAGACCAAAATAATAAAAATAAAAATAATTGTATGGTAGCATCTGTTCAGAAAATACTCAAGAAGAAACAATATAAGGACTAGTTTTGCAGACTGAAAAGGATCACACAATTTGATACAGATAATTATTTGATGTTCAACCTTATTATCTAACTTAAACATAGAAGTGTCTGATTACATGATGTTCCAAACAAGGATGTTCAAAGTCAAACTGGGAGATGTATGTATATCTGAGAATATTCCTGGATACAAACAGCAATACATGTTTTTTAAGAAAACTAATTTTTGGATGTTCGACTTTCTACTTAAGAAAAAGCATATGGTGGCTGGGCGCGGTGGCTCAAGCCTGTAATTCCAGCACTTTGGGAGGCCGAGACGGGCGGATCACGAGGTCAGGAGATCGAGACCATCCTGGCTAACATGGTGAAACGCCCTCTCTACTAAAAAATCCAAAAAAACTAGCCAGGCGATGTGGCGGGCGCCTGTAGTCCCAGCTACTCTGGAGGCTGAGGCAGGAGAATGGCATAAACCCAGCAGGCGGAGCTTACAGTGAGCTGAGATCCGGCCACTGCACCTCAACCTGGGCGACAGAGAGAGACTCTGTCGGAAAAAAAAAAAAAAAGAAAGAAAGAAAAAGCGTATGGTCTCTTGGCTTACCTTCCCAATATTTCTTTTCAGTTCTCTTTTCTTTCCCACTTCACAAATTTAAGGTGAATTTTTCATCCTGAATCACATTATGGAGCTCTCTCTAGTGATGTTAATGTTTTGAGGACTTAGGGGAAAAAAAAGACAATCTGAAAGTGTTTTGCATTTGACTGAGATACTTGTAAGAGCAAAACAAGACATAATACAAGGATAAATGTCTTATTCCATCCAAAAACAAACCCTTAGTAAATTTCCAGTTTAATCTACAAAGTATACTATCATAGAAACTTATCTGGAAGAAGAAAACATGGTTCTCGAGGGAGTATGTAATGTTTAGAAACTTAAAAATGCAGTTAGACATTTTTTTCTGACATAAAGTAAGTTTGATTTGACTGCTTGACCGTAAGAACTTGTTTTTCTAATTAGGTTATAGCGGTCATTGTCTGCAAAAAGAAACAGCTAAATCTGCAGTTTCACATTTTTATGACGTACTGTGTATTTAAAGCAAATACAATGTACATGATACAATCTGCAAATATTTAAACTTATAATAAAATATTTAGACTTCAACATAAAGTGTTCTATGGATACGTATTTACCCAAAATTATATTAAGGAGTATAGAAACAGAAAATGGTTTGAAAACCACAGACTCCAGTTTCCTCTAATATTAAGATACTGTTATTGCCTTAGACAGGGAGGGAGTGGTTACGGACATCCTCATATTTTTCACATTGAAAAGAAGGAACAGAACTTTAGCTAGCATTTTGAACCCAAAGAATCCGCTTTATATCTCTTGATGTATGTTATCATCTTCAAGTTAAGAAATAACAGTGAAATGTCAATCTCCTGGCCATCTTTATTTTTGTACATTTATATTTTATACTTTTTTTTTGTACTTTTCCTTCACAGGAGATTACAACTAGCTTTCTAGTTTTCAAGGTCAACATTTCAGAGTGCAGAAGAGGAACAGTTTTGGTTAAGAAGGCAGAGACAAAAATTTTCTCCCATTCTGTAGGTTGCCTGTTCACTCTGGTGGTAGTTTATTTTGCTGTGCAGAAGCTCTTTAGTTTAATTAGATCCCATTTGCCAATTTTGGCTTTTGCTGCTGTTGCTTTCGGTGTTTTAGACATGAAGTCCTTGCCCATGCCTATGTCCTGAATGGTACTACCTAGATTTTCTTCTAGGGTTTTTATGGCATTAGGTCTAACATTTAAGTCTCTAATCCATCTTGAATTAATCTTTGTATAAGGAGTAAGGAAAGGATCCAGTTTCAGCTTTCTACTTATGGCTAGCCAATTTTCCCAGCACCATTTATTAAATAGGGAATCCTTTCCCTATTTCTTGTTTCTCTCAGGTTTGTCAAAGATCAGATGGCTGTAGATGTGTGGTGTTATTTCTGAGGACTCTGTTCTGTTCCATTGGTCTATATCTCTGTTTTGGTACCAGTAACATGCTGTTTTGGTTACTGTAGCCTTGTAGTATAGTTTGAAGTCAGGTAGGGTGACGCCTCCAGCTTTGTCCTTTTGACTTAGGATTGTCTTGGCAATGCGGGCTCTTTTTTGGTTCCATATGAACTTTAAAGCAGTTTTTTCCAATTCTGTGAAGAAACTCCTTGGTAGCTTGATGGGGATGGCATTTAATCTATAAATAACCTTGGGCAGTATGGCCATTTTCACGATATTGATTCTTCCTATCCATAAGCATGGTATGTTCTTCCATTTGTTAGTGTCCTCTTTTATTTCACTGAGCAGTGGTTTGTAGCTCTCCTTGAAGAGGTCCTTTACATCCCTTGTAAGTTGGATTCCTAGGTATTTTATTCTCTTTGAAGCAATTGTGAATGGAAGTTCATTCATGATTTGGCTCTCTGTTTGTCTGTTACTGGTGTATAAGAATGCTTGTGATTTTTGCACATTAATTTTGTATCCTGAGACTTTGCTGAAGTTGCTTATCAGCTTAAGGAGATTCTGTGCTGAGACAAAGGGGTTTTCTAAATATACAATCATGTCATCTGCAAACAGGGACAATTTGACTTCTTCTTTTCCTAACTGGATACCGTTTATTTCTTTCTCTTGCCTGATTGCCCTAGCCAGAACTTCCAACACTATGTTGAATAGGAGTGGTGAGAGAGGGCATCCCTGTCTTGTGCCAGTTTTCAAAGGGAATTTTCCAGTTTTTGCCCATTCAGTATGATATTGGCTGTGGGTTTTGTCATAAATAGCTCTTATTATTTTGAGGTACGTTCCATCAATACCGAATTTATTGAGCGTTTTTAGCATGAAGGGCTGTTGAATTTTGTCAAAAGCCTTTTCTGCATCTATTGAGATAATCATGTGGTTCTTGACTTTGGTTCTGTTTATATGCTGGATTACGTTTATTGATTTGCGAATGTTGAACCAGCCTTGCATCCCAGGGATGAAACCCACTTGATCATGGTGGATAAGCTTTTTGATGTGCTGCTGAATCCAGTTTGCCAGTATGTTATTGAGGATTTTTGCATCGATGTTCATCAGGGATATTGGTGGGAACTGAACAATGAGATCACTTGGACTCGGGAAGGGGAACATCACACACTGGGGCCTATCATGGGGAGGGGGGAGGGGGGAGGGATTGCATTGGGAGTTATACATGATATAATTGATGAATTGATGGGTGCTGACGAGTTGATGGGTGCAGCACACCAACATGGCACAAGTATACATATGTAACAAACCTGCACGTTATGCACATGTACCCTAGAACTTAAAGTATAATAAAAAAATAAAAAATAAAAAATAAAAATTAATATAGCAAAAAAAAAAAAAAAGAAGGCAGAGACAGCCACTTGTGATTTATAATGAAGTGCATCAAGGAGAATAGGAGAATAATAAAACATCCGACAGAAATCTTCCTTTGGGGAAGGGATAGTGGTTCAAGTTTTTGTTAAAGAAGACCAGACCAATCCAACTATTAAGGCAGTCACTCTAAATGAACCTTTGTATTCTTTCTGAAATGCATTAACAGTGTTCATTCAGTTGGTGTGGACTTACGAGTAACAGCAATTATACAGAATTTATATTTGAAGGATTTTGAACTATGCCATGCAACCTATGTTAATGATAAAATTATGGCTACTGTGGTGAACTCATCTAACTTACATGAGAGCCTTAATGTAAACACCAAACCCGAGAGATACACAGACATGCAAATATTTGCAGGGGAATTTATTACATTCTCTATGCAAAAACAGATTAAAGTAGAGGAAAATGTAGATAAGCCTTTCAACAGTGAAAAACATTAACTAAAAAACAAAGCTGTCAAAAACCATATTCCCAAGAAGGTGGAGGATGATTACAAGTTCCTAGAGCTGCAAAGTGAATCACATAAATTTTATTTTGTTACTTAGTTGCTGTGAGCCAAGCCTTTCTAGAAGAGCAGGAAATATTTCCTTTCCTTTGTAAATGTTATGCTTACTTTATTTATTTGAAGCAACTGTTGGGAAACAATGAAACTTGGAGCCTACTTGAAGATACCAGATTTGTGTTAATCACAAATTTATTTGCCTATACTAGCATAATAGGCCCATAAGGGAAATTAGTGGACTAGGAAAGACTGAAGAAAAGAAGCATTTGTCTAGACTAGACAGCTCCGAGAAGGCTCAATTCTAGGTATGGCTCTCAGCTTTGTCATTATTAACACTCTTGTTAATATAATGACCTAATTTAATCCTGAATTTCCAAGTTAGATGGATAATTTAACTGAGCTGCTGTTTCTCATTGCTCTAAAAGACAACCTTCTGCTTTTGGGGATCAATGTAACTATGATTTTCTTAAATTCACATTTTCATGTAACATCCAATGCTAAGACATGTCTATACCAGTTTGATCATTCCAGGACAATAGACAGTATTTCAATGCCTAAGTAAAACAGATTTAATTGCTAAACAAGATTTCAAGGAACTGAAGTTCATTTTAATCACAAACAAGCTGCAAGGCAATTTTCAATTACAGCAAGCTTTTTATTTTTCTCCAGCTGTGTGTCCCTGCTGATTCCTGAAATTACATGTAAGTTGTCCCAGATTTTGAAGTGGTGTACCTACTGAGGTTTTTCTTTTGTCAGTTGATGAAGTATCTGTGATTAGAACTTAAATAAATTGGCATTTATAAGATGCGTTACTCCACCCTGTATATTTTAGGACGTGATGATTGAGCATGAAGGAAGTCTGAGATATCCCCCAGTGAAGAGTATTCCTAATTAGGCTGCTGGTGTTGCAAGCATTCACCTCTTCCGCAGGAACATCAAAAGATAATGTGGGAACAAAGCCCTAGAAAAAGAAATCTGTTGGGTATTAGACAATCAGGTCAATAATGCATTGTATTTTCAAAGTTCTACAGAGTTCCAGCTTTTAGGGAAGTTTGCCATTTGAAGCTCATTGTTTGTATCCTACAATAATTGTTTTACTACAAAGCCTGAATGGGAGGAAAGTTGATCCAGATGTACTTAAATTTGAAAAGACCAAAGGAAATCTGTTTCTTAAGATAAACCAAAGATAGCATCCTTTAAAGGGAGAGAATAATGTTAATGGAACCCAGAAAAAACAAACCAACTTGCAGTTTAATTGGCTTTCCTTCCTCAGTTAATTGCTATTTCTTTGTTGCTTCTCCTTTGCCCCTTTATTTACTCAATAATCACTCACTAATATGTAATTGGTGATTACATGTAAAGGTTTTATCACTTTTGCTAAGTGTTGATCTATACAAAGATACTTACAAGGGTGCAGGAGGCTGCCAATAGAAGGTGAGAAGATCAAAAATATCCAGACAAGACCAAATACACAAAATATCTCAATTAGATAGAGAAAAGTTATATTAGCTCACTGTAAGTGAAATTTCCTATCTTTTTGAACAGACATGAAGTAGGGAGGTGGCTTATCCTAGAATTGAGAGAGTAGCATAAAGGCATAAAGAAAAAGGGAAATAGCAATTGAATTTCAGGATTTTAAGTAACAGCTTTTAGATTCACTGTTGATTGCAAATGGTAGGTCAGTGTATAATTATGAAAGACTATGCTCTCAGCAATGAAAATCACTGAGAAGATTTAACAAGAACACTTTTTAAAAAAGCTCTTAGGAAAGTAATTGAGTTGTAGTATCTACATATATTATAGGAGTTGGAAAACGGGAACAGGAAAGGCACTTGGGAGGAATTTTTCTAAAATTCAGAGTTACTTAATGGCTGATGTAGGTGTGGACTGCAATAGTTAATGGATCTATAGGTGTGGACTGTGAGACTTCAGGATAAAGGATAAAATTGCAAAGTGTGTAAAGACATAATAAACTGGAAAGATGTGTTGATGGGTTGGAAAGCAATGCAAATTAAATTATATTATGTATGGCATCACCTTGAATTTGAAAATCCAAAGCCATACTTATTTTTCTTGTGATAAACTGTCTTGACCAAATATTATATACTAAAGGGCAAGTAAAACATTAAAAAATTATGCAAGTGTGATTTTTCACAAGTTATGACTTTGGAGATGCAAAAAACAGACACTTTTTTTTTTTTTTTTTTATACTTTAAGTTCTGGGATACATGTGCACAACATGCAGTTTTGTTACATAGGTATACAGGTGCCATGGTGGTTTGCTGCACCCATCAACCCGTCATCTACATTAGTTATTTCTTCTAATGCTATCCCTCCCCTAGCTCTCCACTGCCCAATAAGCCCTGGTGTGTGATGTTCCCCTCCTTGAGTCCATGTGTTCTCACTCCTCAACTCCCACTTATGAGTGAGAACATGTGGTGTGTGATTTTCTGTTCTTGTTAATTGGCTGAGAATGATGGTTTCCAGCTTTATCCATGTCCCTGCAATGGACGTGAACTCATCCTTTTTATGGCTACATAGTATTCCATGGTATATACATGCCACATTTTCTTAATCCAGTCTATCATTGATAGGCGCATTTGGGTTGGTTCCAAGTCTTTGCTATTGTGAACAATGCTGCAATAAACATGCATGTGCATGTGTCTTTATAGCAGAATGATTTATAATCCTTTGGGTATATACCCAGTAATGGGATTGCTGGATCAAGTGTTATTTCTGGTTGTAGATCCTTGAGGAATTGCTACACTGTATTCCATAATGGTTGAACTAATTTAAACCTCCATCAACAGTGTAAAACCATTCCTATTTCTCTACATCCTCTCCAGCATCTGTTGTTTCCTGACTTTAGTTATTGCCATTCTAACTGGTGTGAGATGGTGTCTCATTATGGTTTTGATTTGCATTTCTCTAACGACCTGTGATGATGACCTTTTTTTCTTGTGTGTGTTGACCGCATAAATGTCTTCTTTTGAGAAGTGTCTGTTCATATGCTTCACCCACTTTTTGATGAGGCTGCTTGTTTTTTTCCTTGTAAATTTGTTTAAGTCCCTTGTAGATTCTGGATATTAACCCTTTGTCAGATAGATTGCAAAGTGTTTCTCTCATTCTGTAGGTTGCCTGTTCACTCTGATGATAGAAACTGTTTTTTTTCCGCTGGGCGCGGTGGCTCAAGCCTGTAATCCCAGCACTTTGGGAGTCCGAGACGGGCGGATCGCGAGGTCAGAAGATCGAGACCATCCTGGCTAACATGGTGAAACCCCGTCTCTACTAAAAAATACAAAAAAAAAAACTAGCCGGGCGAGGTGGCGGGCGCCTGTAGTCCCAGCTACTCGGGAGGCTGAGGCAGGAGAATGGCGTAAAACCCGGGAGGCGGAGCTTGCAGTGAGCTGAGATCCGGCCACTGCACTCCAGCCCGGGCGACAGAGCGAGACTCCGTCTCAAAAAAAAAAAAAAAAAAAAAAAAAAAAAAAAACCGTTTTTTTATATAAAACCTGGGTTATTTCTCTGTCAAGTTCCCCTAGTCATTTCCCTACACCAGCATCACCAACAATAACAACTTAAGAGCTACCCCTAAGAACATGTATATCAAGACTGCATGAAGATTTATGAATTTTAAAGAGTGTTTCTTGACACTGAAGCCAGCTAAACTAACTTTACAGAAATGCTCAAAATGTTTGTAAATTTTAATTTATACCAACATTTGTTTCAAAATGCCACCTAATCTTCTTGATTTCTGTGTTATACAACTTTATTCTAATTCCATGTGACTCCGCATTTTATTCATTTCTAATCATACATTTGTGACATATGGCTTCATATTCCACAATTTAGTGAATGTCTATTTCTTAATCTTTATTTCTAATTCAATTTGATATTTTTTATTGTGGTCAAACTATATAAAGATTATCCTTTTAAAAATGAATACATGTATGCCAAATGAAATATACATATATATGGATTTAGGCATGCAACTGCATCACTTGCATGTGTGGGTGTAGGTGCATTTAACATCAAAGTGGGATGGCACAGGAAGAAATGCCTGAAGAAAGTGAAGAAAGCACTGATCACTTGGCAGACATTTGAATGTTTCAGTTTATCAGAATATCTGTAAGGAAATATCTTTTTTTTTTTTTTCATTGTAGCCCTAGTAACTTCCTCATTGTCTCCCTATATTATTTTTAAGTAATCTCAGTTCCTGTGAATTAATTCAGCTTCCAGGCACTTTTAAACTCTATGTAAATACCTAATAATTAACAAATGGTAATGTGAAAAACAGTGCTCACAAATATTTTATTTTTAAACTGTTGCCCACTGACATTATTTTGTGAGAATTATTTCTTTATTTCACGCTAAAAAGTCACTCAGTAGTGTATACTCCTGTTCACTCAGATTGAAAAACCAACAAAAATCATCTAAAACTCCAATTGAATAAATGTATTGCAACTGGATACAGGGATTTTTCTTCAAAATATTCTCTTTCCTCATTAATTTCTACTTTCTGCAAACCTATCAATTACGTATTTTTATGTTTGTATATTATATATCATAAAAGTCAATTTCTGTGTGCCTGTGTGTATATATGAAATTAATCTCACAAGAACTAGCTTTAGCGTGAAATGAATATCAACTTACTATGTTTTTGAAGTTCATATTTCACTGACAGAATTATTCTGTCAGTGACTATTTTAATCATGCATTTTAATAAGTAATTCTTGTTATAACTGCCAGTATAATACTTATTTCTGGCATCATAAACTTTCTTATCAGAGACAGGGTGAATAATAAATAACTGAAACTGTAACTTAACTTCTATTAGGTCACAGTGCTTTGTAAAATACTCAATAAATATTAGATTTTTAGTATTTTTACTTGTATTATTCTGATATGGTTTAGCTCTGTGTCCCCACCCAAATCTCATGTTGAATTGTAATTGCCAAGTGTTGGAGGTGGGGCCTTGTGGGAGGTGACTGGATCATGGGTGCAGACTTCTCCCTTGCTGTTCTCATGATAAGGAGTGAGTCCTCACAAGATCTGGTTACTTTAAAAGTTTGTAAGAGCTTCTTTCTTTGTTCTCTGTCCTGCTCCAACATGTGAACACGCGCTTGTTTCCCATTCACCTTCTGCTAAGACTGTAAGTTTTCTGAGGCTTCCAAGCTATGTTTCCTGTACCACCTGTGAAACCGTGAGTCAATTAAACTTTTTTTCTTCATAAGTTACTCAGTCTTGGGTAGTTCTTTATAGAGTGTGAGAACAGACTATACATAGTCCTATCAGAAAAAGTAAACAAAACAGTAAAATAACCTATGATATCACAATGAAGATATTATTAATATGGATTTTATGTTTGCAATAGGCAAAGACAAACAGTGTTAACTTTTAAATATAAATTTCCATTATCAGTCAGACTTCACAGCTGTATGCAAGGAAATCTAAGTCTAGCTTAAGAGGAGAATGAATATTGAATATTGAAGAATATTGAAGAATACTGAATAGTTAAAAAATTCATAGAGTAGATGGAGGACCAGGCTTGAAAAATATTCAGGGACTGAGGGGAAGTTTACTAATCTAAAACAAATAAGAAATCAAGTCAAAATAAATGGTAAAGGCTCTGCACACAGCATAGCTACTGTTAGCTCCTCTCCATTTCATTACAAACTGCATCATTCTACAAGGGTCATATGATTTCTCTATTTTCCTCCGTATTCAAACCGTCGTCTCAAGATTTACAGTATCTAACAGGAGCATCTTATTGGTCAAGCCTAGGACATGCACCTGTGACAAGGCCAACTGGAGAGAAGAAATGCCCACCATCTCCATTTGAAAAATTTGGTCTTGGAAGAGCACTAAGTCTCAAAAAGGGATGCCTAGAGAGTATATTAAAATGTTAGATAATGAGACACTGTTAAGTATAATGATGATGGGTATACTAAAAAAAGACATAACACTTTACCTTTTAATCAGACTTCATTAAAAAGGCATGCAAAAACTTCCAGTTCCAGCTGCCTTCTAATATGTTAAGAGCTTGGTAGCCATTATTCCCATCCTTACAACATGTAAAAACTGAACACTAAAAATACTGACTTTTTTAAAGCTATCAGAAAACAGGTCCTAGAGTAAAATATCATCCCAAAATCTGAAGGGAATGAATCTAGACAGTCAAATATGAGAGCTGTTTATCTAGAGGGGAAGCTGCTGAAGCCATAAGTTAGTAGAAACAATTAAACGGTAATCTTGACAAACTGATGGAAGCTGAGTGTGGACAGGCATGAGGGTGAGAAACTCTCAAGGCTGAAGTCTTAGGGGGCATTTCTTTTATTCATTTTCTAATTCCAGGATCCCTAACAGGTTCTCACAGTAAAAAGCCAGAAATACTCCCTCTTGGCTCTTGCAGAAGGAGAGGAAGAGTAACGATTTTGAAATAAGTCTAGAACATTTTTCAACACAAAGATTTAGCCTCTAGACAAAGACTTTACTATACCTTATTCCACCTCAGGGAACGGCATTTCTCATACTTCAGCAATATCTAGACTTCCTTTTTCACCTTAGGGGGTGGCAGTGACTGGATGGACACAAAGAAACAGTTATGAAGATCACAATTCAGGGATCCGAGTCCACTAAAATACTGACATTTTCACATAAGAGTCATAGAGCTTCAGTATAATAACAGTGAATTGCAATAGAAATAAAACCAGTATAATAACAGTGAATTGCAAGACTCAATCTCTCAGAAGTCTTGTACTTGGAGAAGGCCAAAGTCAACATAAATGAGAACCCTAGTGGCAAGTCAAGCTGGCAGCCACAGCATAGCAGACAATTAACACAGTGGAACTCCTACTCATGTTAACATAAAATCTCATCATCTATGTTTATTTACCTCCATTTCTATCATCTAATACATCACAACTTACTTTCACCAACAAACAAATATTAGGAATGCTAAAATATGAAGGAAAAAAATCACAGTTTGAAGAGCCAAAGTAAGCATCAGATCTTGGCTCAGGCACGAAAATATTTCAAATTATTATATAGGAATCTTAAAATGATCAATATGTTAAGACTTCTAATAGAAACAGTAGACCACATTCAAAAACAGACATGTAATGTAAGCAAAGAGATGGAGATTCTAACAAAAGAAATCAAAGAGAAATGAGAAAAATAATTTAAAAAAAAATACCTGAACAGAAATAAAGACAGTCTGGAATGTGCATCTCAGTATTATGTTGGTGCAAAAATAATTGTGGGTTTTGTAATGGAATGGACATTACCAATACAGGAATCGATGAACCTGAAGACAGGTCAACAGAAACTCCCCAAACTAAAATTCAACGAGAGAAAAAAAAAAAAAATACATACTAACCCCAAAACTATGGGGCAATTTCAAAAATGGTAACAGACTTACAAGAGTTACTAGTTCCTTCTCAATGCAGCATTCATTATTGCTTTAGTGAACAGAATGTCCTCTGAGTCCTCCCACTGAAGAGTACAAAGATTGGTTTTATTAGAATTTTTATTCTAATATCCCCACTTCTCCAAGCCTTTTGATCTTTTTGTCTGCCATCTGCCATCCATTTCTAGCATGTCAGTTTTAGTGTGAAACATTGCTTTCTCCAAGCTTCGAAGAGTTATCTTAGCAGCATGTTAGCACAGCTCCCAGAATCCTTGTCAGGGTGCAAAATCCTGTGTTCTGGCAGAGTGCTACCATATCAAATAACTTATCCAACTTTATATAACTTCCCAGCATCCTCAGGATCCAATCACAGATATGGCTCTGCAGCTCCTGCCAGACACTTTGACTTGGCCCTGTAACTTCTTCAGCATATAGCCCCCTTCTTCCTCTATCAAGCTGAGTACTTGTTCATCCAGATTCTGTTATGTATTGACACCAGTTATTTCCCTGGAAGCCAGAAGGGCAGGAGAAATAGAACAGTTCATATTTTGTTTAACGTTTTGTTTGTTTGTTTGCAAAATAGAAACTGTGTATTGTCTTATATAAGGGGAGAGCTAGCCATTAAAGCGGAGGAGTTGACCACTTTGGTAGACCCAGCATACTCAGGGATATCTAAGGTTTCATGATATCTCAGTTTGTCAGTCCTTTTGTCCCATATACCAACTCTTACAGTTTCATTTTGTTCCTGTAAAACACCTAATCTTGACATAACAGATTTGCTGGATTTGAGACTTTAAAGTACTTCAGAACTCTGTTACCCTTTTAAGTAAATCCTAAAACTTATCCTCATTTTTATTCTGCCCTCTTGCTGAAAGAGAGGATTCTCTCTGTATATGCTGCCAGTTTCTCCCTCTGATTTTTCACATTTTGCCATAATTAGTGATTATTTACTTTCAGCCCTTTATTGCCTTTCTCTAATGAATCTATAAACAACAGCTATATTATTACATAGTCCTTATAATCGATATTTCTCTTGTATCTCCTGACATCCTAAACTACTACCTCTGACAATGCATACACTTATACTGGTATGTTGTCCCAGTTCGTCTTCATTGACAATTTTTACATTTACACCATTATATCACACCTGGAGCTATCCATAGTCCACCTACTGTCAAAGACAGGGTCCTCATTGCCAGCCAGCAACAAAATACCATTTTATGTTTCTCCAAATCACTCCCGACTTTAACAGTCACAGTTGGAGTTTCTCAGAAAACAGACTCTTAGATAGAGATTTGTATTGAAAAAAAATTATTTGGAAGTGCTCTTGGAAATAACATCTCCAAAAAGTGAGGGAGACAGATATTAGCAGAACTTGAATTGTAATTCCGTTGTAACAGAAAACTTACTCAACCCCACAGGTAGCCCTGGAGCAAGGATGACCTTTCAGATTTGATTCAAATAAAGGCAAGAAGCAATATTTCAGAATATATCCATTGGCCAGTTACTGTAAAAGAGCTGTATTAATAATGTAATGGCTAAAGACACAACATTTTTCAAAGTTTATTCCCCATTACTAAGACTCTCCATTATAAAGTCTAGACAACTTAAAATAAATAAATGAAGCCCTGATCTATAGTGTTTGCAGATTTCAGTGGCATATATATTCCTACCAAAGCCAATTTTAAATTTCTAATATAATGTTGACAAGAAATGTGCAGTAGCACAGGTGTACAGAGATGCAAGATGTAAATACAAGATAAGAGGAAAAGGAAGTCTAATCGTTGGGAAGCAATGAGTTCTGAGTATTTAATACACTTCAAAATATTATTTATTTAACTACATAAACTGCCTCACACATTTTCTGAATATTTAAAAATTGGCTTTTGCAAATGATTAAACGCCATCTTGAGCAAACTAATGGCTCCCATCATTAGATTCAATGATTATGTGACCCATGGTCAACTTGAATGGAACATACAAATTTTTTCTTCTCTCAGTTGGCCTCTCGTGTTGGAAAACTAACAAGGCTTAAAGCCATGGTAAAGGCAGTTTTTGAATTCTCTTAAATAACTGAGTCCCTCAGTTATTTTTCTCTAGAATAGAGATGACCTGGAAGGGAATTTGGTCAGAACACTAAAATTGTTGTCAAAAATGCACATTTTAATGTTTTTTTCTTCTTATTTCAAGATAACATATAATTACTGTAACTTTAACTTTATATCTTCTCTGTCTCTATCTTAGAGTAGAGGAGGGCACTTACAGCCCATGGCACAGAGGAATAACAGTTAGCGATGTGGCTTGTGAAATGGGCATGAAACAAAAATGATAGTTCTCTTGTCTGATCTCTCTGACACTGCAAAAGCCTACACTAATTAAGTAACTATCAAGCTTGCACAAGATACCTTACTTGCATGATCTCAATGAATGCTAGCTGCCTATCTAGAAATTAGGTGCACCAAAATGATTTGAGCAAATTACCCAAAAACCTTCAGTTCTTGTTGAGCAGTGGAAGTAGGATTATGTTACAGTTATATCAATTTAGAAGCTTACCAATTTCATGTATTAATTATTTTAATCAAATGTATCATTTATACAGGTCTTAATCAGCAAGATAAAATGAAAAAAATGTATGTAGCATAATTAACAATAGCACTGATTTCAGTGGTTATGTTCTAAATAGAAACTGCTGTTAGCATATTGCAGCTGCCTTAACATATGGTTTGAAAAAAAATAGCAAATGTCGTGATCAATTCTGCTTCTAAGTATTTACAAATAAAAAGGCAAACAGAATAAGTAGCATTGCACATATTTCAAATCATGCTACACATGATAAATATGTGTAATTTTTATTAGTCAATAAAAAATTGATACATAAAATATCAAAAATATAATAAAATCCACATCTTAAAAAATACATAGCATTCCTACATCTGCTATCATGGGAACCAAATAGGAAACACGAAAGTTAAGACTGATAAAGAGTTAGTAAGGTATTTAGTAACCAATGTCTGGGACATTTTAACTTGGTAACCAAAATAAATTCTGGTTCATTCTGTGGTTTAGGCAATGTTTTTGAAAAGTTGGATCAGTATCATTGCTGATTTCCATAATTGTATATGTTTTGGTGATTAATCTTGTTTGAAAATTATGTTCAGGGACTAGCAGGAGAGGAGAGCTACACTTTATAAAAGTAAGATAGACAATACTTATCTATAAGTATTTATAAGGAATTGCTAGGAATTAATTTTTCCTTGATAGTGTATTAGTGAACATATTTTCAGGCACTTATAGAAATGTAAATCTTAATTTAAAAAGCAATATATTATCTGTGGACACATAAAACACCAACACCATTTCATTGTGGTGGCTGATCAATGTGGATAATGACTTTCAAACACGCTAGTAAATAAATTAAATGAAAATCACATCCTAAGGAAAAATATTACAAGTTAACCTTTCCAAGAACACTGTTGGCAATAACTAGATATTGTTGAGTGCTGAAAATTAAAGAACAATTACAGATTTTAAAAAAGAGAACACTACTATCTTATTCCATCCCATTTTTTCTCGCTCCCCCTAATTGTTTGTATTTATAGTGCTATCAATTGCTCAAGTGCAAATACATGTCAATGAAAGTTGTCATATTAAATACATAAATATCCATATTGTATAATATAGAAGTCACATATATATTCACACATTTACTTTCAGCATAACTTTCAATACTTTTCTTATTAAATATAGATTTTGTGTGAGTACTGTATAATGAACAACTTTGAGCTCTTGTTGCACCCACGGCTCCCTTAGAAGCCAAGTACTCAGACATGTTTCCTTGCATGTGAGTTTCATGCCTTAGGGTCTGATGACCAGGAGAATTTCTTTAGACCATAGATTGTTGCCTGACCAAAAGTTTCATTAAATATAAAGGAAGCCAGTAGCATTATGAGAAAGACTGGCTTTAAAATCTTTAAGCCAACCCAATCAAATCTCTCTTTTTGTTAGCTGATTAACATCAGACATAAAGGCAATTTTCGCAGGCAGTTGTGTGGAGTAAAACTCACGTGATATGCAGAGCAAGCATTCTGGGAAAAAAAAAAAAAAAAGAAGAAGAAGAAGAAGAAGAAGAGAGAGAGAGAAAAAAAAAACAAAACTGACAAGCAGATACAGTAGACACCATAGAAACCAAATTGTATGAGTTTGATTTGTGAATTATTTTGGTGTCTTTAGTCTGGATATAGTATTATAAATAACACTTTATATGTCCTTAATGTTTTCACTTTATTTGTTTGGGACCTTTTCTGGTATTTCCCTTCTTTTCTGCATAATTGTATAATAAAAAGCCTAGTAGACGTAAACTAAACACATTCCTAGTGCTTGATATCTGAGTCAAATCAACACAGTATGAATGTAGATACTTAATACATATATATGCATACGTATTTGTAAATGTGTATTAAGGAATTTACATTCTAAAATTATCATAGAGTACGTACGTTAGTTTTCTGGAAAGAGATTTAAAGGCTCTTTTGAAGAGTTTCAGAGACCCCAGATTTTTTTAAATTTAGAAAAACAGTTTGTATAATTATGTTTCTTATCACCAGGTCGTCATAGTCATGGAAAAATGTAGAACATTAGATCCACCATTCTTTTTATACATCTCCTAGAACTTGGTATGTTTGCTGAAATTCCTGCGCTGTCTACTTTGGAGAAAGAAACAATGTGGAAACCACTGCAATTATTAAGAAATATTCCTATTACCAGGGAATATTATTGAATTCCATTTCTCCTTCATGGCAAGGAAGAATAGCTATTGGGTGAGTGAAGCCAAAAGCAAAATGAAAGCAAAGATCATAGTTAACCTTATCAGGGTTAACTGGCCCAAGAGATTAAAAAAAAAAAAAAAAAGAAAAGTTAATATTCTGAGAAATTCTTGAAGACCTATCATCTTAATTGTGCTCTAACCCAGCCAAAAGTTTATGGCTTATGTACACACATCCAGGATTAATGGGGAAAGCTTCTACTATATCAAATTATATCAAGGAAAATGTTCCAAGAACAATTTGTATAAAACCTCATTTTTGGCAAGTGTTTGTCACCAGAAATCATTTAAGACAATCATCTAATTTTTTGATTGAAAAACATGAGGTCCAGAAATATTTAATAACTAGTTCAAGATCACAAATCTAGTTAGACTAAAGCACAGAACAACAATATATATTTCTGGATTCCCATTTCAATTATTATTTCACTGTCCATGTTTTCTTCATCATTGCATAGATTCAGCCACTTTCCCCTGATGATACAAATCTTCAACCGATATTCACAGGTTTATGTTTGTACACGATTTAAAATTTGGTCAGTAAGACCTACTACTGCACAATGGTAAAACTTTCACTTAATGAACACTGTGTTATAATGAATACTAGGTTACAGTGCATTACTTTCATAATCCTATAAATATCATAAAATCAGGTAACAAAAAGCAAATCTTAAGAGACAACCACAGTCATTTATACCACTTTACAGAGAAATAACTTATGTTTCAAGGAGCTTAAATAAATTGTCCTTCGTAACAAAGCTGAAAAGGTTGAAAAGTGAGGATACCATTTTACAGAGAAATAACTTATGTTTCAAGGAGCTTAATAAATGGTCCTTCATAACAAAGCTGAAAAGGTTGAAAAGTGAGCCTGGTATATCTATTTGATTCTTGAGAGCTACCTCAGTTAAATTCAGTTTTTGCCTTGTCTACATTTCTGCACAAAATTCATTTTCACTTGATTAGATGCTAAATATTGCCTTGATGGAGACAGATCATTGTTCCTTATTTATCATTTGTAGTTTTTGCATTTCTCAATGTAGTCTCTTTTTTTTTTTTTTTTTTGCCATGGAAGATGGTATGCATCAATAGTCTTAAAGGGATTACAGACTCTTTTATTTATTTAATGGCATGCTTTACAAGGAATAGATAATAGAGCTTAGGATATGAATTCATGCAGTATGCTGGAGAAATAATAATCTTATGCGATTAAAAGCATAAATCCTCCAAGATGATTGAGGCATAAAATTTGTGACCAAAGGAAGAAAAAGTTTTTTATTTTAGAGTTTACAGTATTTCTTCTCTTGATTTGAAAAATAAATAAATATGTATAAATATACGTGAATGAATGAAAAAAACAAAGGGAACAACCAATCAATGAAACATGGCAAAACCACTCATTATTTTATTTACTCATTCATTCAATGAATATTTTCTAAGCTTCAACATATAAATGACAACAGGGTGAATGTTGTAGACTATTTCAGGTATCAGTGTTGTATACAACTCCCTTAAAAGATTATAAATATGAATTGTGGCACAGATTAATAAATTATTACACATGAATCTTTAAACATTAGTATGTATAATAAGAGGGATGTAAGGTTTACTGCTACCCACTAGAGAAACATTACTGTAGCCAGAGCAGATAGTCAGCTATTAAGATCTACCAAAATTTGGAGCATTCTTCAATAGTATGCAGAGTCACGTAAAGTACAAAAAAGATCATTTTTAAAAAAGTAAAGCAGAGTACAAAATCACATTAAGCACTATTTTTAAATGACATTTTTATCCCAGTACTCTATTTTACTTTCTAAAGGATGCATTTGAGAATTGATAACACCTAAAATGAATAAAGAAATATTAATGTGTGCTGATAATAGTGCAACAAAAACCTTTGGATTTACCAGTTTATTCATATGTGATCTGTAATTTTGAGATGATTTACATAACTACAATAAAAATAAAACAGTTGTGCTCATGATTACTTCAGAAGGTATAGGCCCTGTAGTGAAAAAAAAGATGACTAGGCATTGTTAATACAATTTCTCTTTATCTTCCTAAGGCATTCAGGTATTGTTTAAACATAGAAAAAAATACTGTAGTTTCCAGAAATAAATGGAGTAAAACGCTTGCATCTTTATTGCAGTTATTAAATTATTAGATAACTAAATTTGTAGAATGTGTCTACATGAGATACTGATTCAAATATTTTATTCAGGATATTCTGTGTAGTAATAAATACATTCAGCCAAAATTTGTGTCAATGAGCTTTTCTAAATTCAAAAAATTCTGATTTTCTCAGTACCTTACAAAGCATCACACTTTCAGTGTTTTTGTACGTAGCTAATTAAGTCCCATCAACTGATTAGCAAGAAGTTGCTAAAGCAAGGAAAAATGGTAGTCAAATCGATGTTAATATATTAATACAATTTCAAATGCATTCTACATGTTCCATTAACTATTACTTATCCAGTATTTGTCCCATTTGAAAATACTTTCACTTTTCATTTTATCTCATAAAATTTCTTCTTTCAAACAGTATTATGCTACTTCTTGTAATTTCCTCTGAGGATCATAATTAAAGTGAAATATAAGAAATACAACATGTGTTGGAACCACAAACACATTAAGCATTTAGACCACTTAACAAGGAACACTGAGCAGATACATCATTAAACCTAGTAACATCTATGTTCATGGCAAAGTAAGAAAGATGAAAAGTAATCCTAGTTATACATGTAATTCATTTTTTCTAGAACAAATATGAAAGTGATTGTAATTCTGTAATGTAATTGAATTTTTTAAAGTTCTTGTAATTTTGAATCTGCCTAGTTCCTCAATGATACATTTATCCTTTCCTCAATAATATACTTATTTAGAGGCAACTCTGAATATTTGAGGATGCACTCTTCATAGTTTTGAACATCCATTTATTTATTCAGGATTTTTATTCACTAACTCATTCAATATTTACCTAATCCTTGAATAGAATACATTATTCTAGGTATTTGGTATAAACAGGTGAAAAAAAAAATAAGACATAACCTCTCTGAAATCAAAGTAGTCCATTATAGTAAAAAAATACTATATAGAAAAGTTACAAACATTGACATTACTCCCTTTTTTTGTTAATGCTTTATAGTATGGTCCTGAATTAATTCAACAATTGAATATTGTTAATCTTTGTTTCTAATAGCTTATAACATGTAATATTTGGGGTGCCATATGTCAATATTTTAGTGTTGGCAATAATTATTGTGAATAGAAAATTTGCTTCTCACCAGCAACTGTGTAAGTAATATATTACAATTTGCTTTCTGCAAAAAAAAAAAAAAAAAAAAGACAAAATTAAACAAAAAAAATCAGTCATGTACTTTTCAGTGATAATGTCATTTGTATTTGAATAAAGGATAGGACAACTTTCCATTTCTTTTTCCAGAAATAATAGTAATAGTGAAAGGAGAAAAAGTAAATATTCTCAGATTTACTCCCAAATCTTTTGATGTGCAATTGTTTGAATGCTTTGACCCACAGAAAAAGAGTTTTTGATGTACTTTGAAGGATTTTACAATTTTATATGGATTAGTGGTAGGGGAATAAAAGGAAATTGATCAGCTTTAATAGAGTAGTTTATATGAAAAAGTAGATGATTGCAGTGAATATAAAGCTAAGATGAATGTACAGTTATGTGGTATTTCAGGACAGGGATTTGTTCTGAGAAATGTGTCGATGGGCAATTTTGTCCTTGTGCAAATATCATAGAGTGTAGTTTTACAAACCCTGATGGTAGACTCTACTCTACACCTAGGCTATACAGTATAGCCTAGTGCTCCTAGACTAAAAACCTGGATATCATGTTACTGTACTGAATACTGTAGGCAATTGGAACACAATGATATTCATCATGTATCTAAACATATCTGAAGATGGAAAAAGCATAGTAAAAATATGCTATAAAAGATAACAAGAATAGTACACCTGTATAGGGAACTTACTATGAATGGAGCTTGCAAGATTGGAAGTTTCTCTGGGTGAGTCAGTGAGTGAGTGGTGAGTGAATGTGAAGGTCTAAGACATTACTATATACTACTGTAAACTTTATGAACACTGTACACTTAGGCTATATTAAACCAATAAATACATTTTAAATAAGCTAACCTTAACTTACTGTAATTTTTATTTTATAAACTTTTTACCTTAAAAAATTTTGACTCTTTTAAAAACAGTTTAAGACACAAAGATATTGTATAACTGTACAAAAGTATTTCTTCCTTTATATATTAATTGTATAAGCTTTTTTCTTTTAAAAAGAAAAAGGTGGCTCATGCCTATAATTCCAGCACTTTGGGAGGCTGAGGCAGGCGGATCACAAGGTCAGGAGTTCCAGACCTGCCTGGCCAACGTGGTGAAACTCCGTCCCTACTAAAAATACAAAAATCAGCCAGGTGTGGTGGCATATGCCTGCAATCCTAGCTGCTTACAAGGCGGAGGCGGGAGAATTGCTTGAACCCGGGAGGCGGAGGTTGCAGCTAGCCGAGATTGTGCCACTGCACTCCAGCCTGGGCGACAGAGCAAGACTCCGTTAAAAGAAAAAAAAATTTAACTTTTTCAACTTTTTGTTAAAAACTGACATAATCGTACACATTAGCCTAGGCTTATACAAGATCAAGGTCATCAATATCACTGTCTTCCATCTTCACATGTTGTCCCACTGGAAGGTCTTCAGGGTTAATAGCACACATGGAGCTGTTATCTCCTAAGGTAACAATGTCTTCTTCCAGAATACCTCCTGAAAGACCTACGCTTTACAGCTAACTGCTTTTTTTTTTTTTTTTCTATAAGTACAAGGAATACATTCTAAAATAGCAATAAAGAAGTATATTATAGTAAAATACATACACCATGTATTAGTTCGTTTTCACGCTGCTGATAAAGACATATCTGAAACTGGGAACAAACAAAGGTTTAACTGTACTTACAGTTCCACATGGATGTGGAGGTCTCTGAATCATGACGGGAGGCGAAAGGTTCCTCTTACCTCGCGGCAGCAAGAGAAAATGAGGAAGAACCAAAAGCGGAAACCCCTGATTAACCCGTCGGATCTCACGAGACTTATTCACTGTCAGGAGAATAGCAGGGGAAGGCCCGCCCCCTGTGATTCAATTACCTCCCCCTGGCTCCCTCTCACAATACGTGGGAATTCTGGGAGATACAATTCAAGTTGAGATTTTGGTGGGGACACATCCAAACCATATCACACCAGTAACACGGTCATTTATTATCATTATCAAGTATTATTTCCTGTATATAATTGCATGTGCTATATTTTCATGCAACTGACGGGTCAGTAGGTTTGTTTATACCAACATCAGCACAAGCACGTGAGTAATGCATTGTGCTATGATGGCTAGTATGGCTACATCATCAGCAAATAAAAGGAATTTTCAGCTCTGTTATAACCAAATGGGACCAGCATCATTTATGCAGTTCTTCATTGACAGAAATGTTGCTATGAGGTGCATGACTGTAGCTGGACTCCACCAATTGAAGAACATGATATAAAGACCATAAAATTCATAAGAATGTGAATCAGTCAATGGAAGAGAGTAAGAGATAATAATTGTTTAAATAATAAAACAAATTATTTAAATTCAGTAATTTTTAAGTATAGACGTCCTATTGCTTAACTTAAAATTTTTTATTTATTTATTTATTTATTTATTTATTTATTTTTTTATTATACTTTAAGTTCTAGGGTACATGTGCATAACGTGCAGGTTTGTTACATATGTATACTTATGCCATGTTGGTGTGCTGCACCCATCAACTCGTCAGCACCCATCAATTCATCATTTATATCTTGTATAACTCCCCAATGCAAGCCCTCCCTCCTCCCCCCTCCCCCCTCCCCATGATAGGCCCCAGTGCGTGATGTTCCCCTTCCCGAGTCCAAGTGATCTCATTGTTCAGTTCCCACCTATGAGTGAGAACATGCGGTGTTTGGTTTTCTGTTCTTGTGATACTTTGCTAAGAATGATGGTTTCCAGCTGCATCCATGTCCCTACAAAGGACACAAACTCATCCTTTTTTATGGCTGCATAGTATTCCATGGTGTATATGTGCCACATTTTCTTAATCCAGTCTGTCACAGATGGACATTTGGGTTGATTCCAAGTCTTTGCTATTGTGAATAGTGCCGCAATAAACATACGTGTACATGTGTCTTTGTAGTAGAATAATTTATAATCCTTTGGGTATATACCCAGTAGTGGGATGGCTGGGTCATAAGGTACATCTAGTTCTAGATCCTTGAGGAATTGCCATACTGTTTTCCATAATGGTTGAACTAGTTTACAATCCCACCAACAGTGTAAAAGTGTTCCTATTTCTCCACATCCTCTCCAACACCTGTTGTTTCCTGACTTCTTAATGATTGCCATTCTAACTGGTGTGAGATGGTATCTCATTGTGGTTTTGATTTGCATTTCTCTGATGGCGAGTGATGATGAGCATTTTTTCATGTGTCTGTTGGCTGTATGAATATCTTCTTTTGAGAAATGTCTGTTCATATCCTTTCCCCACTTTTTGATGGGGTTGTTTGTTTTTTTCTTGTATATTTGTTTGAGTTCTTTGTAGATTCTGGATATTAGCCCTTTGTCAGACGAGTAGGTTGCAAAAATTTTCTCCCATTCTGTAGGTTGCCTGTTCACTCTGATGGTAGTTTCTTTTGCTGTGCAAAAGCTCTTTAGTTTAATGAGATCCCATTTGTCAATTTTTGCTTTTGCTGCCGTTGCTTTTGGTGTTTTAGACATGAAGTCCTTGCCCATGCCTATGTCCTGAATGGTACTACCTAGATTTTCTTCTAGGGTTTTTATGGTATTAGGTCTAACATTTAAGTCTCTAATCCATCTTGAATTAATCTTCGTATAAGGGGTAAGGAAAGGATCCAGTTTCAGCTTTCTACTTATAGCTAGCCAATTTTCCCAGCACCATTTGTTAAATAGGGAATCCTTTCCCCATTTCTTGTTTCTCTCAGGTTTGTCAAAGATCAGATGGCTGTAGATGTGTGGTATTATTTCTGAGGACTCTGTTCTGTTCCATTGATCTATATCTCTGTTTTGGTACCAGTACCATGCTGTTTTGGTGACTGTAGCCTTGTAGTATAGTTTGAAGTCAGGTAGCGTGACGCCTCCAGCTTTGTCCTTTAAGTAAAAGTTATGAAGACAAAGAAAAAAAAAATTAGCAATTACCCTATGCCTGCAATGCAACCTCCATTAACATTTGGGGATTTGTTCCTCCATGGATATTTCTATTTGGCACAGAATAAGTAATTTTTTCCTGTATTTTATAAAAGTAGCATCTATCTTTAGCTGCATTTTGAGTGTTTCACTTATTTTTCTCCAAGATTTTATAAGTGGCTTAACTTTGATGTAACCATCCCTTATAATCTTTTTTATTGGAAGGAAATACTACATAGCTTTGTGATTCTTGCAGGTTTGGGTATGATGGAAGTAAATTAAAAAAAAAAAAAAAAGAAAGTTCATTTTTATGTTTAAATATTAACCCAGTGGGTTATGATCTGAGTTACTTCAAGTTTCTTGGTGTTACAACCTAACTACCTAATTTGTTTTTCAGATTTATGATGCTTTTTCTGTAACTATTGATAGCCTCCAAGAGTTAAAGATAACTAGCAGCTGGATATTTTCTCTTCAAAAACCTTATGATCATGAGCTATACTATAGTAAAACCCAAGTTACAGATTATATTCCAACATCTATGTTAGCAAGCAAACATGTGTATGCTCCATACACGTGTGTGGACACAGCTGTGCAACCTTTTCTGCAATTCTGAGGAAGTCTCTCATTTCTGACTTTTTTAAACAATCAGGTAAATTCTTGGTGTGTAACATTTTTTTCAGCATTCAATTATCCTTTAAAAAATATCCTATGACAAAATATTTTGCTATTTTGATCCAAGAGAGGGTAGGGTTCTAAGCCTAAGACTCCATTCTGATCAGGGCTTCCAGGTTCACTAGACCTTTAACCTTTCTTACCAGAATTGATGTTTCTGCATGTATTTTTTCTTTATCTGCATATTTTTACTACTGATCATTACCAACAAAAAATCATTTCTAACATTCATTATGTTAATTTGTAAGCCCTTTAATATTGAGTGGATATAAAAAGAGTTGCAGTTTTTGTTTCTGGAGTAAAGTTTTTAATTAGATCTTTTGATACTAAATCAGACTAGTATGGTGATGATCAATATCTATATCTATAGCTATCTATATCTATATATCTCATCTACATCTACATTTTGTCAACATCTTTATTTCTGCCTATACACACGTGTATTTGCTATACAAAAACGTCTTAAGTTGTAAATAATATAAAAACTGAGAGTTTATTGTTGGTACTTTAGGCTAATTGACACCTTCATTTACAAAGTCCATTGTGGGCAATCAGAAATAGGGTGATGATGCTATTCCTAAGATTGCCCAAGGATCTCCTGTTAACTTGAATTAAGGGAAATTCTACTCTATAGGATTTTCACAGAATACTAGCATCTTATGTCTCTACCCTGAGATAAACCTCACACAGTGTGCTCAGATACATGTTCAGAAGGACTTTTCTCCAGCTGTTGGATATTTTTTCAGTGAACAGCCCTCAACTCTTAGTCATTTCAAGAATTTTCTCAGTGAAGAAACACACCTTGGCCATTGTCATATTAACTTCCTATAGTGGCCACGCTAAATAAACATGGAATATAAAAAGGTCTGGCTCTCTTTTCCCTACTAGGAACTACTTGTAAGGGCCTTTTAGATCCAGAGGTCCCCAAGGAGCCTTCATTGCTGTGCAGTTTCTCTAGCTGACAAATCGTACCTCCTTCTGTCTTCTACAGGTGTTGATTCTGTGTTCAGTCTCCAAAATCTGACCTCCATGCCAATCTGTGTCAGATTTTACTTTTCAGAGAACCCAACCCTTTATAATTACTCACCTCTCAATAAGATCCATAATACATTTGAATTCATAGAGTTAAAACACTACAGTATCACTTACAATATATTAATATCTAGTTTCCCTGTAGTGTTCTATTCCATTCTCTTGAGATCAACTCAAGCTCTTTGAAAGCTGGGTTAAATTACTTTTTTATAGCTCCTGATGCTTAAGGTAAGCCTTCACGTTCTTTGTATTGGTTATAGCCAGGAATGCATTTTCTTACTTAAGGCTCACATCCATATTATTATTTAATTTCCTTTTTCATTTTATGTCTATTTTGAAGAAGTATAAAAAGGTTCAATAATTCTTTTCAGGTCATTGAATTAAGTACATATCTGAGCTGGAATAAACACTATGATATGCTGTGTAATCAAGGTGGAACTGGAATTTTAAAACTTAACAATATATGTAAAACACTCAAAAATCAATTAAATGAACTACAAATTTTGCATGTGCTAAAAGCACAACTTTCTTGGAAGTATCAAAAGAGCCTACAGATCTTGAAGGATTTAAAAATGTTCTGCTTCAACATTAAAATATTATCTATGTGTCAATCATTCTCTTTGATATATGTCATTCTTAACAGAATGAAAGTATTTAATATTTTAAATGCAAACAGTAAAATGTTTATAGCTAAAGATAGAACTTTGTGTTAATTAGACAAATAATTTGCAGTAAAATAGTTTTGCTCATTTTTTTTTTTTTTGTTCTCATAGCAAAACGATTCTAAATTTTATGTCCTTCTGGAAGAGAATCTTAGTTGTTCTGTTTAATCTACCAAACAAAGCAATACATTTTTATCATGGAATATTTATATTAATAATATATAAAAATCAAGATATGCACCTGGAAAGAACAAGTAAAACAGTACATGCCCAATCAGAATTGGCCATAGAAGGAGAAATTGAAAGCTCATTTGGGGCCAAAGAGAAGAGCAGTGATCTGAGAGAAACCTCAGGAAAAAAAGCCAAAATGGGCAAAGTGCCAGAGCAACTGCTAATTTCCACTAAGACTTACAGTTTTGCTTTTGTTTTTCCAGTGTAGAAAATTAAGATGTAAGGTCTGAGAAACTATGAAATCAACTAGCTTTGGCATTTTTAATTACAATAGAATGCAGAATAATATACTCTAGAATAGTAAAAACAAACAAACAAACAAACAAACAAATCTCATACACATTAGAATGGAAAGTTTTAAGTTCCCAGAATAAATTATAAAACCAAAGAGGTATTTTAGTTTTGAGTAAAATACATCTTTATGTTTAAACAAAGGTAAAATCAGTTCATTGAAAGTGTTGGTGTGTGTATACACACACACACATTCACACCACACAAACAAGCCCACAATATGCATCCATAAATACATGTTAAATAAACCAGAGATTTTCAAAAAGCATCCACTTTTCCCATGTGACTTTTGAGTCAATTGAGAGAGGGATGCAAAATCAGGTGAGAGGAGATGAGATTAACATTTTTATTAGAGATGAGTGTTAGATTGAAAGGCCTTGCATACATGTATGTCAAAAAAAGTTGCAAACCTCTTACTAACTGGTGGGGAGCAGAGCCAGGTAACTGTTTTGTATAGCCAGACTTTATTAAAGTAAATGAGAAAAGAGCTGTTTGATCTGAGCATGCTCACTCTATTCACCCAGTTACATTAATCACATAGCTCATATCTTATCTAGTGAAAAAATAGAATAAAGGTCGATGACAGGGAAAGACTGATTTCAAAGTTCCTTTGTATGGAACATGACAATTCCAGAATAAGTGTCCACTCATGTGCACGTATCTTCATGGATTTTTATAGACAGAAAATTCCTCCCAATGTTTTCAATGTTCTCTATTTTAGTTCAGAATTTCTTATTGGCAGGCTTGATGAGAGGGTAGTAGAAAAATATGTTGTATATATTATTTGCATATAAACCATCTAATATCTTAGTGTTCTTTTTTGTATTAATCATATGAATTCATGGTATTCATATGACATTACAAGTCACTAGTCTCACCTATAAGTAAATTAAAAGTTAAATAAATGTCAGTGGGCCATGGAATGGCCTTTGTTCATGACTGCAGATTTTAGTGTCACGAAGAAGAATAGTAGATTTTGCCTCATCTTTAACAAGCAAACTTATTTTTTTGAATAAAGGAAATGGAAAAGATTCATAGATACTATGATTAATTTAGCATCAAAATATTTATTTATCTACAAAGTATTCAATTAATAAATATGTCTTAATTTATTGATTCTTGACTGGATACCAGATAGTTCAGTGATTACTGAGAATACAAAAAAAAAAAAAAGGATACAAGATATATTACATAAATTAAGGAGATTGCAATATAATCTAGTCAATGCTTAGAAGAACGGTTGTTTTCTTTCTGTGTTATTAAAAGACAATAATCCAGCTCCTTCTATATAGGGGAGAGAGGCTTGAAATGGGCATCATCACACTCTTTTCATCTCCTCACTCTTCCACATAATAGAAGTAATACTAATGGGAATTAGCAAAATCTAGAATGTTCACTGGGACATGGGTTTATTAGGAGATAGAGTCACACTAACTAGTAAGGTCATGTGTTCTACTACATTAACTCTTATGCCAGAAACTGTGTGCTAGTCAAGCAGTCAATACTCCGGGGAGCTGGACAGTAGCTCTTTGACTGAGTCTTCCATATGGATCAAATTCACCCACTTCTTATGATCTACATTTAGACTTGGAGTAGGAGACTTTATCATGTTTTTTGGTCTTTTACCCATTTTATTAAGAAGTATTCCAGGTTAGGGATTATTGCATACTTGCCTATAATAAAGCCAATATTTTTGATGCTTACTGGTCTTTTTATTTTTTCTCTTTATATTTTATTCAAAGAGAATAATGCATGATTTGTATCAAACTAAAACATACTAGGGAATATATTGGAGAGGGTAAATGTAAATTAAAAATTGTAAATATAAATTTAATGTGTGTCTATTATTTTAAGTTAGGTTTTTTGCTGAAGAATCTCAGGTTTGAGAATCAGAAGTACCTGGAAATGGTCATAGACTTTGGATGGCAGGAAGAGTACTTTTGGTTATACGGATAATAGGAATTAATGTTTGTACAGTACTTATTGCAGAGCACCTCTATGCTTTACATAGAATATCTCATTGACTCCTCACAACCAAATGCACATAATAACGTTGGAAGCAACATCTTAATAAGTGTTTCAGATGTTCTAGGATTATTGTAAGTAATAGACATAAAATATCACATTTAATTCCCCAAAGTGCCATGTGAGGTAAATACTGTTATAATCTCTATTTAAGAAGTGGGACACTGAGGCATAGAAAATTAAGTAAATTGCCTAAGATTACACAGCTATTACTTCTAAGATGTTCTGATGTCAGGGGATCTGTGACAAAATATGATTTGCAAACTCTCATGAACATATAAATGTAGCAAAATTGATCATCTTAGCTTTAAAATGACAATGAGAAAGCCAGAGAAACATCAGAGAATGGAGGAAAACAGAAACCAACTTTGAAATCTTGGAAGCCAAACTATTCTTATGTGAAAAGAAAAAGAAATATACCGAGAATGATATAGCTAGAACTAACAGCTTTCAAATGTGGAGCTAGAAAAGAGGATGATATTTTATTCATGACAAAATCAGTGAGGATTTCTAGGGCTCAGAGAACTCTTAACAGAGGGAAAAAAGGAAAATCTCAGAGAGTATATGAAAATGTTCCCCTAAAGGGAAACTATATCCAAAAAGTTATTGAGAGACAGTTTCTCAAAGTTAAGATAGGAAGTCAGTAACAAAGCAGGCAACTAGAGGAAATCTATTACATGACTAGGATCATTATATTTGCCACTTCTACCACATTTGAATGGATCTGTGAAGGGAAATCTGGGAATTCCAATTAGAATATCTCATAAAACAGTGATTATAAAAGTTATACAGTTAGTATAGATGAAGACTCAGATTTAAAAAGAAACAAGACATTTATATATAGCAAGTGACTCTACATAGTGAGTCTCAAACTAAGTTAAAATTTGGACTATTGGAAGGATGTTCCCAGTATATAAGTATCCTACAAAGTCAAGTTAAAACTTTAGAATTAGCTTCAGCAATAGACATTTTGTGCTGGCCTACAACTTTTTTACTTCCTATTTTATATTACAGAAGAATTCATTAGGCTATTTTTGACATAGTGTGCTAACAACGACTGTACTTTAATTTTTTTTTCTCTTAAAGCAGAAAGAAAATCAAAGAATCTTCATCTTAAAAGATTTGTATTACGAATAAATATACAAACTGAGAAAGGTCTAAGGAAGAAAATAAGGTGGTACTCAAAGATGAGGAATAAAGCAAGTTAATCTGATAAAAGTATATAGATAAGAGCCGGGCATGGTGGCTCATGCCTGTAATCCCAGGGCTTTGAGAGGCTGAGGCGGGCGGATCACGAGGTCAGGAGATCGAGACCATCCTGACTAACGTGGTGAAACCCCAACTGTACTAAAAATATTTTAAAAATTTAGCCAGTCCTGGTGGTGGGCGCCTGTAGTCCCAGCTACTCGGGAGGCTGAGGCAGAAGAATGACGTGAACCCGGGAGGCGGAGGTTGCAGTGAGCCGAGATCGTGCCACTGCACTCCAGCCTGGGCGGCAGAGCTAGACTCTGTCACACACACACACACGCGCGCGCACACACACACACACACACACACACAAATTATATAGATAACAGAGAACTGAAAGCTGTTGTACATAACTGTTTTGCAATAGGACAGGTATGAGTCAACTGTTGTCATAGTAAAGTTGCATAACAAACCGTTCCCAATCTCAGTGGTCTACAGCACAATCACTTATTCTTATGCAGGTCGGCAGGGCAACTCTGGTTCAGTTGACCTAGGATTGGTTTAACTGGGTGACTCCTCTTCATGTTGTGGATCAATTACCTGTGTATTAGGCTGTGATTAGTTTTAGTTTGGATTCTAGATTGAAGGGAATGTGTCTACCTCGGGTACATGCCTCTCAAAGCATTAAACCAGATCACAAGCCTATGTAAGAACTCTGCTTTAAAAACAAGTGTTAACATTTCATTAGCCAAAGCTGATGAAATATTCAAAGTCAATATCAATGGTACAGGGATGTATATTCCACTTTCAGTGGGATACAGAAATGAATAAATATTTTCTAAGCAATAATTTAGACTATTTTAAGACAATAAAAGGTTAAAAAATGATAAAATTTCAAGAATTCTAAGACCAAAATTCTTTCGGATTAAATGGATATTCTGGATTAGAGAAACTTTGCTCTCAGAAGACAGACTTGATAGAACCACTACAAAGCACATTAATTTGGCAAATGGAGAACAGAGAAACAGAGAGAAAGCAAGATAATAAATATGAGTAAATGAATGATTGAATATTGAATATGAGAGGAATCCATATTATCTTAAACTTTCCAGGCTCAGATAGCTGTCTGGGATTGGGAAGGAGGGAAAAATAAGTTGTTGTTTTGTTTGTTTGTTTGTTTTTTCAGATATATTTAAGGAAAGTTAGTATATACAAGTTAAAATATTAATCAGGCAGCTGTAAATTTAAAGCTGAAATCACAGAGATAGGTTTGGAATGAAATGGTGGATTGAAGTAAGGAATCAGCCATATAAGGATAAGAGTTGATGCTGTGAAATTAGGTGAAAGTCTTAAAAACGAGGCTCTAGGAAGAACAAGTCATAAAACAAAAGGAGACAGAAGGAAAGAAAGACAAATCCTCTTAATGGACTTGTAGCAGGCTGCCCAAAGACATTAACTCTGCATGTATTCAGTGCATCAGTGCCATAGCTTTCCCATATTGCAATGGGATAAGCGAATCTGAATCTCCCCAGTTTCTGGGAAGAAAAATTGACATTGAACCTCTGCATGTTCAGCTCTTTATTTTAGAGACAAGAGAAATAATTTCTAATCTTTCAAAGTCAGCTGAAACTTCAGTTCCTGGGGTAACCCTTCATTTCAGACCACTGCCCCCAGTCTAATTCAGGCATGTTAATAAGGCTCTTTTATTTTCTTTGTAGCAATAAGCATAGATTGGAATTAAAAATCTACAGTATGCATACAAATGCTTTACTATGATTGCCTCCTCCATTAAATTCTACAAAAGCAAGAAAAATGTCAGTTTATCTCACCATTTTGTCTCTGGCTTCTATGCAGAAGGGATGAAAAATACGTATTTGTTGAACAACTCTTCAACAGAATAAATGAATAAATTAGTTAGAACCTTGTCTATTTTCATGTGTGGCATAGCTCTGTGCATGATTCCTTCGGTCCTGTATTGACTACTTGACAAAAAATGTATATAAAGGAAGAGCAAGGATCCAGTGAAGTAAATCCTTTCTTTACTTCTGAGGTTTTACTGGACATTTGCAATAATCATGAACATATGTACACAAAATTCCTCTTTCTACAGGGTGCAGACACAAGGATATAAATGCACAAATATAAAAAAGAGGAGACTTGAGTCTAGGTAAAAATGTAAACTAACAATAAATTGAATTCAGTAGTCCTTGTCTTCTCTTTTACTTTCTCCACATTTAAAGATTGGAGCTATCACACATAAGGGCATTTTACCTTATGTCTTTAATTGTAGACAGATGGTGTTCAAAATAAACGAGCATCTCTGTGAAGTGGGCTTTAAGTTCCAGGAAGGTTTCCTAGGGATGAGATCTTAAATATGATTTTCTCTGGAAGAGGGGAAGGTATTGTGGATACATTTCAATTAATTCTTTATTTTGTGGATATCAATTCTGAAAAGAAAGGAGACTGCTTTTAGAATTTTGGAAATATTATTCATTTTTTCCTTTGTATTTGCAGGGAAACTGTTGTTAATTGCTATACTAAGCCCCAATCATCAAAGGTTTACAAAATTAAATGTGAAGATTAGGTGTTTACCAATTCCCAGGCTTAGATATAATCCAGGATGTACATAAATTGAAATTGGCATATACATGCGTTCCACTCTACCAGATGTTCTGAGAAGTCTGTGGAAACTTGGGGATTATCACCATAATATTGATTTGGTAAAACTCATTTGGCTAGATATGTCAGAATAAATAGGTTTGTTCAGTATTTTTTGACAATGAAATTTAGAAAAACTCATTTAAGCTCACACTTCACGTCTTTTAAGGCATTTTGCATTCTGTCCTTTCTGCTAAGATCAGATGATTCATGGTAGTATATTTCTGACTTCAATTTTGCATAAAAATTATAATTTTCACAAACATTATTTTATTTAAGATTATATATAAATTAAATTTAAAGGTAATACAGTGTTCAAAGTTCTATAACCAAGTTGATCGGAAGACATATACACTTTTATAAACATCTAAGTAAGATTAGGCCTGGATGGGCAGACTTTTTGTAGGAACACTCTGGGTTTCTACAAATTCTAACATAATGTGACAATTGTGTAATGACAGATGCAAGAGCTATGTAAACAAAATATTTGAAATAGGATAATCAATTTTTGTATTTTGTTGTTGTGATATTTATGATGATTAACTGGATATTTTCTTAGATACTGATGAAGATAGTGAAACTAAATCACGCTTTGCAATTTTATTTTCTAAAGAGGAATTATATAAAAACTGTGGGCAATGGCCTGGATAGTTTGCTTATAGAGGCCATTTTGTAAAGTATTGGATCAAATTTTACATCCTTTTAATACTGAAATTTCTCATTGCTTGGTTACCAATGGTAGCAAGAAATGGCAAAAGAACCAGAGACATGTTTCTTGACCAAGTATTCAGACTCTTTCCCAATCACAGACATCTATGCTTGACCTAATGGGTCACATCATTACTAGAAGTGAATGTCACAATATAGGCCTTCTAGTAATCCTGCTGTTTTACATTGTTTTGCTACCTTGTTTTGCCTACTTATTTATATCTAGCTTATCTATTTATTTATGTAAATGATTTGAGGTGATGCAAACCTCAATAAAAGCAACTTTATCAAATAAGAAGTGTAACAGAGAGAACAGGCAACTCAGTTAAATACTTATTTTGAGCTTTATGGTGTACAAGTTAAGATGAAAATAAATAGTTTTATGTAACAAAAGAAAGTTTATCAGCTATTCATGAAACCGTTATTTTCCAGAGATGCTAAAGAAAAAAGTCTGATGTAAATCTCTATATTTTAGAAATTTTAATATGATACTTTTAATAATGCAGTCTTATAAGTTTCAATTGTTTAAATAGTCTCAATATGTGAAATTCACTGAAACCAATTTTAAAATTTATTGTAGATTTATCTATGCACATTTGCAATGCCTTTTTTACTGTAAGTCAGTCAAAGAGAAAATACGAACTTTTTAAAAATTCTGTCTTCAGACTACAAATTTTGTTGGGAATATTAGGTGTGTATATACATCCTAGAGTTACAGAGTTGAAGAACATGATAAAATGACTGAAAGTGCTCATTTTTATATTATCCTAGCTGTTGGAAACTCTTCACAAAGTACTTATGACTGCTTCCTTGTCAATATGGTAAATTATTGGTTATGTAGTATTTTATGCAAAAAGTAAATTATGTTCTTTAAGTACCAGGAGATGCTTATTAGCAGAAGGTGAAACATGATTGAAATTTAATTCAAAACTTTCTAAGAAGTTATGAAGAAAGGTCAATTTAGAATTGCTAACAGCAGGACCCAGCAACTTCTTAAAATTTCAAGTAAATTATTTTTAGGACCTTAATATATCTGGAATATTTATCACTTTAGTTTCCTTAGGTACTTACATAATTTGCAGTATTGTGTATAAAATTGTTAGTTGTTTTATATATAAATTAGCACACTTTACATGTAGAACAGTTTTAGATTTAAAAAAAAATCACAGGTACTAAAGAAAAGTTCCTATATAAAAATATGAGAGCTTCTTCGATTTTCTCAAACTTCATTTTAAGTAATCACTGTGAGTATTCCTGAAGGTGAAACCCACAATAATATTAATGGTCAGATCTACACATTCATTTATAAGCACATATAATTTTGCTCACTCTTTGATTTCTTCTTAACTGAGCACATGAAGAATTTATGGATTTATTTTTTGTTGTAAAGACTATATTTTGGACTTACTCATCATTTATATTATTTTGTATTTATTTCCTATTTCTTTAATTTTAAATTTTAACAGAATTGTTTTTTCCTTTTTACTATCTTGGCTAATGTAGTAGCCTTTTTACTAATTTCTTAAAGTTAATATTAAGATTTTTTCATTAAGTTATGTGTCTATTGAATACTTAAGTTATTTTGGGGATTTTAAAAATTCTTTACAGCTTTTGCTGAGATCCATAGATTTTGATTTTAAATGTTCTAATTCCAATGTTTTTTTCTGATACTTGATAATTTCCTTTTTATTCATAGGTTATTTGATCCATGGGTTAATTACTATATATTCTAAATTTTAATATAGAATAATTTCTTCAGTTTCATTATTTATTTTATACTCTATTGAACAATATTTAGAAATTGTGGCCTATACCATTTATATATGTAAAATGTATTAGAATTTTGTCTGTGATCAAGCAGGTGACCATTTTATTTAATATTCTCAAGACATTTAAAAAGTGTTTCTTTTCTCTATTTTAAATATGTATGCATTTGAATTTATTAGATAGAGTTGTTTACATAATTTATTTACTTTCATCTCTATAGCTCTAGTTGTGAGCCAAATATATGAGAATCTCTGTATAACTGCGTACTCCTCACATTTCTATTTCTTTTTTTGAAAGAAAGTTATTTTTTCAAAATAACTCTATTGAGGTATAATTTACAGGCAATAAAATGCACTCGTGTTAAGTGTTAGTTTGTTGATAAATGGCAAATGAATAACCCACATTATCACTTTCACTGCCAAGATAAAGAGTATGTCCATTAGTTACTATACCTTCCTTGAGAATTGTGACTTTATTTTTTAATTTTGCTAACTTTTTCTTGTGAAATGAACACAGATACAGAGAGTCACTTAACAAAAATGTATAGCTTAATGAATTATTATAAGATGAGCCCTTGTGAAATTACAACCAAAAAAGAAATAGAGCATTGCTGACCATCCCACAATGATCTCGCATCCCTCATAAGTAATCACAATCCTGAATTATATAGAAACTACTTCCTTATACTAAAAACATTACACAAGTGTGCATGGTAGTTTAGGCTTGTCCATTGGGAAGTAAACAAAACAGATTTGTCTGTCATCTTTTCATTGAATATATCTGTATCCATCCCATTAATTTTTTAAAAATTTATCTGTTGCCTTAACCATTTGACCTAGAGAGTTTTCTATAGGCCAGATGTTGCTGAGTGCAAATTCACAGTATGGTTATAGCTCTGACCTCTGTGTCTCCTGAAATCAGCAGCTAAATCTATATCATTGGTCTAAATTCAGTCACTCTGTCAAGACATTGGGAAATGGTTTTCATCAGAAAAATATTTCTAATTATCCTCATGCTTTGTAATATCAGAAAACTATCGAAGCTCAATGCCTAGATATATTAATTCATTAGGGTTTTCAATATAGTTATATTATAATTGAAATACTTCTTTTTCAATCATTAGTTGAAATTCATTAATACATAGTCACAACTGCTATACTACATGGTTACAGAGTGACATAAGAAATAAAGACTAAATTCTTTATTGATTTTCTGTATTTACTAACTTCTAAGATAATAGCTGGTTCCCTATTAATATCCAAATATAGATTTTTAAAAATCATTGTGAGACAGCACAGTTAAGCCTATTAGATTGGTTTCAATCCATTGTAACCATTATTGTTTGATCAGTGGAGCCTGTTCAACACAGTTCAGATATATTTACTCATTCTTGCTTTACTCCTAGTTGTTCTTGATTTCTTATTGTTTTAAATAATTATAATTCTTACTGAAGTTCTATAATGTTCTGTGAACTCCGTGAGTTTGCCTCACTCTTACTTATGTCATTCTTTCATGTCTTGTATTATTTTATTAAGATTTGTTAGCCTGTGATGAAATAACAGGTAATGGTACCTACATGCTTTGTACACATCTCTGGTGTATTCTCAATGTCTGTAGGAATGCTCTTCCATTTTTTTTTTTTTTTTTTTTTTTTTTTTTTTTTTAGGATCTTGGTGTTTGTTTGCTGTACTTCATGTACGCTGCAGCTGTCCAACACTTTTGCATCTTGTTGCCTAGAAGCATCTAGAGTGTGTCAGGTCTTGTCAGCTCTCTGAGACAGGAGAGACAGATTCTAGTATTTTGAGCAGTCCTCTTGAAATGTCAGAACATTGCACCTATAATCCTGTCTTTTTTAACCCCTCTCCCCAGGAAGAATCCAGGAACTAGGGGTTTCTTCGCAGTCATGTGGCATATGCTGGGAAGAAAGACTATTGTGAGAGAGTGCCATAGATTTTCCTACAAAACTTGATGTGCCTGATTTAACACTTGCTTTGGTTTAAAAGTCTCCTAAATCTTTTCTGGATTTTCACAAAGCATATCAGTCCATGTATTGCTGTGAAATCAATATCTCCAAGGGAGGACGTCAGGTCTAGGGTTTTCTACTCTGCCAACTTGCTGACATCCAAAACTTTCAAAAGTTCTTTTAGGTATAAGCAGTTTATTTTGCTGCCTTATTTTGTTAAAACTAATTTTCAATCCTGAAGAAGATTCATATATATACATATGGAATGCAGTGGTGCAATCTTGGCTCACTGCAACCTCCACCTCCTGGGTTCAAGTGATTCTCATGCCTCAGCCTCTTGAGTAGCTAGGACTACAGCCACACATTACCACACCTAGCTAACTTTTTTTTTTTTTTTTTTTTTTTTTTTTTTTTTTTTTTTTTTTTTTAGGAGAGACAGGGTCATGTTTACCAGGATGGTCTTGAACACCTGACCTGAAGCGATCCACCTGCCTCGGCCTCCCAAAGTGCTAGGATTACAGGTGTGTGCAACTGCGCCTGGCCTGATTTCATGATTTTCTAAGAGAAGGAGCTTTTATTATTTTAATTCCATAGTGGCAAAAGATAACATTATCAAATTAGTGCAAAGGGGTCTATTAGGGGAAAAATGCCCTGCAGATAAAATATAAAAAGTTAATTAATATGTTTAACATCCAAAGAAGACTTGCAAATTAATCTGAAAGGCATACTACTGAATATTAAGAGGTTGAGTAAAGAACAGAAATAAGGAATATATAGCAATGCAAATGTCGATGGCCAATGTTGAAAAGATACTGAACTTTCCTAGAAGTTAGGAAAACGTAAATTGAAGGAACAGTTATAATCCCTTCTTGAAAGGATTGCTGTGTTTGAAATGAAATAGTTTAGATCTGTTCTGTCAGTTTAGACTGTGTTTCATTTACTCAACCACTACATGATGTTAGAATAAATAACGATTTTGTTTTCCTCATGATAAAGTCCCTTGTTATTTGCTATTTCAGAGTTAGTACAACTGCTTCATTGGTGCCATTTAATATTAAAATATCTTGTATATGTATACTCAATTAACTTTATTATTTGTTTATAGATTTATTTTCATGTATTTATTTGTAGATTTATTTTCATGTTGTGAAAAATGTAAAAGTAAATGAACAATAGAGCATGATTTTGGATGTGTTGCTCAAGTCTTTAGTTTCAATTACATATTCGATTTGTCAGAACTGGGTCTCAGAGTCACCACCAGTTTCAAAGGAATCCAAGATCAGTGTTTTCAACTAGACATAATGTTGTCTCTCAAAATACTAGAGTATTATTAAGATTACAGGATGCAATGTATATTTATTCGTTAAAAAGCAATATTTGCCTCCTTATGTTATTTTAAGGTTACACACTTTAGCTGCATACTTCTCAAAAGTAAGTGCTGGATCTTACACTGTACTTTTTAAGCTAAGCAATAATCACTTAATTTTCTGCGCCCAAATTTCAGACAAGATAACTATAGACATTTTTATATGTAGTATAGATATTATCAGTGAAATAAATTATAGAGCATAATATAAGGAAGAGGAAGATCATCCATGCTTGATACTTGGGAAGGGAGGATACATTAACATTGGTGGGTAATTTCCTGGATGAATGAGAAAAGTTTTGTAAAATGTAGCTTTAGATAAGTAGAGATATATTTTGCTTTTGTGTGTAAGTTTCTCTTGCATAAATATCGCATATTTGAAAAGTCATTAATATTATATACAGGAAGTTGTTGGTATTTTTAATGATTTTAATCATGGTAAAATGTGAACTAATTATTCTAGCTTAGAATAATATTATTATTAATAATAATTACTAGGTAGAGGTGAATCAGCTGCAGTTGACATAATATCTACTGGAGAAAATAATGCAAAAGCAAATATGAGGATGAAGATGTTTCTGTAATTTAGCTGGGCTCAGCGATAGGCTAAATTGTATCCAATATATTCTATCAGAATGGCTAAGAAACAGGTTCAAACAGAGACAGGCTGAAAAGCACTATTTTTCACTATGTCTTCATTTACTTGTCCTCTTAAAAAGTTTTGCACATTTGGTATAGACTTTTAGAGTGTTGACCGAAATGCAAAGTGGGTCATTTTGGTTTTGGTGTGCACCCATTTTCCATTTTCACTCCATTTTACCCACAGGAATTCAGACAGGAAGTTGAGAAGATGAAAACTGTGTCATCTTTATAAAAATATTGATCAGGACTCATTTCTCCATCTTAGCATTGCCAAACTTGGATAAAAGTGTACTCTATGATATCAACTCTTGAGGGCTTAACAAACAGAAACAAGTTCTGTATTAATCCATGTTCACACTGCTGGTAAAGACATACCTGAGACTGGGAAGAAAATGAGGTTTAATTAGACTTACTGTTCCACATAGCTGGGGAGGCCTCAGAATCATGACAAAAGGAGAAAGGCACTTTTTACATGGTGGGAGCAAGAGAAAATGAGGAGGAAGCAAAAGCAGAAACCCCTGATAAACCCATCAGATCTCGTGAGACTTACTCATTATCATGAGAACAGCACTGGGAAAGACTGGTCCCCATAATTCAATCACCTCCCCCTGGGTCCCTCCCACAACACGTGGGAATTCTGGGTGATACAATTCAAGTTGAGATTTGGGTGAGAACACAGCCAAACCATATCATTCTGCTCCTGGCCCCTCCAAATCTCATGTCCTCACATTTCAAAACCTTCCATGCTTTCCCAACCATCCCCCAAAGTCTTATCTCATTTCAGCATTAACTCAAAAGCCCACAGTCCAAATTGTCATCCAAGACAAGGCAAGTTCTTTCCACCTCTGAGACTTTAAAATCAAAAGCAGTTTAGTTACTTCCTAGGTACAGTGGGGGTACAGACATTGGTTAAATACAGTCATTCCAAGTGGGAAAAATTGGCCAAAATAGGCTACAGTTTCCATGCAAGTCCAAAATCTAGTGAGGCAGTTAAATCTTAAAGCTCCAAAATGATCTCCTTTGACTCCATGTATCACATCCAGGTCATATTAATGTAAGAGGTGAGTGCCCATGGTCTTCGGCAGCTCCACTCCTGTGACTTTACAGGGTATAGCCTTTTTCCTGGCTGTTTTCACGGGCTGATGCTGAGTGTCTGCGACTTTTTCATGTGCATGGTGCAAGCTGTTGGTGTATTTACCATTCTGAGGTCTGGAGAACAGTGGGGCCTTCACACAGCTGCATTAAACAGTGTCCCATTAGGGACTCTGTGTGGGGGCTCCAACCCCATATTATGCTTCTGCACTGCCCTAGCAGAGGTTCTCCATGAGGGACCCACCCCTTCAGCAAACTTGCCTGGACATTCAGGCATTTCCATACAGCTTCTGACATGTAGACAGAGGTTCCCAAACCTCAATTCTTGATTGCTACATACCTGCAGGCTCAACACCATGTGGAAGCTGCCAAGGCTTGAGGCTTCTAGTCTCTGAAGCCACAGCCCAAGCTGTACATTGGCCCCTTTCAGCCATGGCTAGAGCGGCTGGGACACAGAGCGCTGAGTCCCTAGGCTGCACACAGCACAGCAACACTGGGCTTGGCCCACAAAACCACTTTTTCCTCCCGGGCCTGTGATGGGAGGGGCTGCCGTGAATGTCTGACATGACCTGGAGACATTTTCCCCATTGTCTTGGGGGTTAACATTAGGTTTCTTGCTACTTGTGCAAATTTGTGCAGCCAGCATGAATTTCTCCCCAGAAAATGGATTTTTCTTGTCTACTGCATTGTCAGGCTGCAAATTTTCCAAACTTTTATGCTCTGCTTCCCATTTAAAATGAAATGCTTTTAACAGCACCCACGTCACATTTTCAATGCTTTGCTGCTTGGAATTTTCTTCTGCCAGATATCCTAAATAATCTCTCTCAAGTTCAAAGTCCTACAAATCTCTAGGGCAGGGGCCAAACGCCACCAGTCTCTTTGCTAAAACATAACAAGGGTCACCTTTGCTACAGTTCCCAACAAATATCTCATCTCCATCTGAGACCACCTCAGCCTAGACTTTATTGTTCATATCACTATCAGCATCTTTATCAAAGCCATTCAACAAATCTCTTGGAGGTTTCCAACTTTCCCATATTTTTTATTCTTCTTCTGAGCCCTCCAAACTGTTACAACCTCTGCCTATTATCCAGTTCCAAAGTCGTTTCCACATTTTTGGGTATCTTTTCAACAATTCACCCACTCTACTGGTACCAAATTACTGTAGTAGCCCATTTTCATGCTGCTGGTAAAGACATGCCTGAGACTGGGAAGAAAAAGAGAGTTAATCAGACTTGCAATTCCACATGGTTGGAGAGGTCTCAGAATCATGGCAGAAGGAGAAAGGCACTTCTTACATGGTGGCAGCAAGAGAACATGAAGAAGAAGTAAAAGCAGAAACCCCTGATAAACTCATCAGATCTTAGGTGACTTATTCACTATCACAAGAATAGCAGGGGAAAGTCCAGCCCCCATGATTCAATTACCTCTGCCTGAGTCTCTCCCACAACACATGGGAATTCTGGGTGATACAATTCAAGGTGAAATTTGGGTTCGGACACAGCCAAACCATATCAAGTTCTTAATGCATTAAAAGAAGAATGGCTGTTTACACCATTTCAAGTTATATGTTGTTTACACACCACAGGTATTGAATTATATACACAACAAGTTATAACACATTGTAGACAGTGTCTTTCTTTTGAGCACAGAGAAGCAACAAAGATCTCTTTTTCCACATTTCCACCTCCAAAACAGTGGGTAAAGAAAGCTTTTGTGTTATTTTGTTATAATCTATGACTCTAGTAGAGCTATGGTTATATTTATTATTTTTTCCTTTTTATTCTTGTTTAAAGGCCAATAGTTAGCAGATTTTATTTGAGCTAAGACTTTAGTAATAAAATGTCTTTGGCTGATACCCCTTTTGACATTTATTACCTGCCAAATCAAACTGAAGTTTTATTAAAGCTTTCATACTCACTGCTTTTGTTTTATTCAATTGCTCCATTTTTATAATTTTGATATTTACAAAAGACTCCTATTCAGTAGCATTTCTTGATCTATATCTAAACTGTCCAATTTCAGTTTTAAAATTTTGATTTTATGTATTTTATGGCCTAGGTTCAGGTGACAAATCATAAGAAGTTGTGCCAACCCCACTAGGATTTTCAATTTTATGTAATTTTGATATACTGGAGTTACTTTCTGTTATTCTGAAAATGCCCAGCCATTGAGCTTCCCATGGATTTTGCCAAGGAACAATAGCCCCTCTACATTTTCCTGGTCATGCAACCATGGGAAAATTACTCTCACACAGGAGAAATATGCTATTATTGTTTGTACTTTTGACTTGGTTCCTGCAGAAATAATTGGCATCTCTCTCTTCCTCATCCCTTGAATTATGGTTGCACAATTGCAGTTGAATGTCAGAAATTCAAAACTAGATGTCCTACTAATGTAGCACAGCCTTCTCCTAAAACCTAAATTGAAACTCGTTTTATTAAGCAATCATAAGTCTATTTTTAATCCTGTGTCTTTCTATTTCTAGTAAAGGATACTATGTTTCTGAGTAAAAATATCTGTGCTAACCATGACTTCTTCCTTTACAGAGTTTCACATCATCTCTGATTTTATCTTCCACCAACTTCATAACTCCATCTTCTCACAACATGAGTTTTACCCAGTGAAAACCTACTACATATGATATCTGTATATGGGCACAGAGACAATTGTGAATCTTTAGTAAAACACAGCGGGTTTGAATATAAATTTTGTCATTTATTACTATTGTGATAAAAATAAATTTACTTTGATTATATAAGAAAAACCTGCCACATTTAAAAATTATTTATGTAACAAATATTTATTTAATAACATAGGATGCACCAGACCTATGGTCTATTTGGATAATTCAATAAATAATGATTAAACAAGATTACTGCCTTCATGAGCTTCACAGTTATTGGGTAGAAAAATGTTCAGTAATCTTATCAAATTATAAAGAATCCTTATTGCGTGAACTTTAAATATAGATGTAATGAACATATATGACATTTAGATTTGTCCTAATTTTGGAAGGGGTAGTTTAAGATCAGGATAACTGGATGGTGGTAGTTAACCAGTCATAACAGCACATAAAAAGGCTCAGAAGTGAGAAAATTCTTGGCATCTTTGATGGCTGAAAGGTCTTGTGCTTGGAACAAAGAGAAAGAGTGTGGTGCTCCTCTCTTAGAAGTGTTTTGTTTGTTTTTGTTTTTTGAGATGTTTGAGCTTTGCTGCGATGAGTTCAAATCCTCTTGGATGGTTTTCTTCTAAAGGTAGAATGTAGCCCATCACAACAAAGCAATTATTAATCTAAAAATATTGTACTTAAAATATATGCAGGTAAACTGCACTGCTTTAGATTTTTAAATCATATTAAACATTTCAGTGCAGTTTATAAAGATTTCATTAAATTTATATTTATCTGAGTACCTAGCAATGTGTCAAGATTATTTTATGGTAACTAAATAAATTTTAAATTAGTGTGATTTGCTGCACATACACACATTTTAGAGAAATAAGTTGTAAAAAATATGGATATGTGATTTTTAAAATAACTAGTTCTGTGTGTTTATCTCTGTTAAACAATTGTGTAGTTCAGTACTAAATACAAAGCTCAGATTATTTTAACCTGTTTTGTTGAAAGCACCTGTATAAATGATCCATTAAATACAACTATTAAAAAAATTTTCAAATTGTTGCATGCTTACACTGACTGGTATGTTTATTTAACAATGGCGTCTGGACTTGGTGGCTGACGCCTATAATCCCATAACTTTGGGAGGCTAAGGTGGGTGAGTCATTTAAGGTCAGGAGTTTGAGACCAGCCTGGCCAACATGGCAAAACTCCATCTCCACTAAAAATACAAAAATTAGCCGGGTGTGGTGGCGAGTTCCTGTAATCCCAACTACTCAGGAGACTGAGACAGGAGAATCACTTGAACCCGGGAGGCAGAGGTTGCAAGGTTGCAGTGAGCAGATATCGCACCACTGCACTCCAGGCTGGGTGACAGAGTGAGACTCCATTAAAAAAAAAAAAAAAAAAATGGAGTCATGATGATTAATTATTATGACTAACAGCTTTGGAAACCAAAATAAATTGTTCAGGAAGTTATCAAGTACTCTGTACCATAAAAATTAAATTCAGACCAATGAAATTTTCACTTTTTCCCTTTGGTTTCTTCATTTTCCTAAATACAGTTGCTGGGATAATGACTCAGATTCCGCTTTGTATTTGATATGATTATATATAATTAATGACTCATTTTAACATGTCTGAATCTATTGAATCTCAATATCATCTACATTTACTTGCTAAAAATGTATCAACTATCTTGAACTATGCAAATTTTGGTTATAATTTCATAATTTTTAATAAATGAATCTTCTAATTAATATCAAAATTTTCAGATTTCTTTATTTACTTATTAATATCATTGATACCTTAATTATGATTCAATTGTACAAAATTTATATGAAAAAATTAGATAACTACATCTATCAAAATTTTATTTCTAAACTTTTTTTTTAGTATAATTTAGGAGCATATACATTCCTTTTAGATGTCAACTAGAAATCAACGATCAGGAAAGACATAATGGAATAACTTACAGGTATATTCATCTTTGTGTGTGTGCATGTGTATGTGTGTGTGTGTTCTGTATATATTTTCCAAGAGGCAAATATGTTTAATTAGTTAATGTAATTTAAATTTAATGTAAATTTTAAAAATATAGTGATTTAATAATCTGTTTATCTGAATGTATATGCTCATTTTAAAAAGCTAGAAATATTCTATCTGTTAATAATATCTTTAGTTCTATTTATTGAAAGTCTAGTATTCTTTTATTCCTTTTTAAAAAAAATATCTAAAAAGATGAATAGAGAGTAAAGAGGAAACGATGTCTTTTCCCCTTTGCTCATGCAATTATCCAGGAGAATTCAATGCCCACAGATCTGTAGAGTGCTAAGCCATCCGTATTTTTGTCTTTCATGCCAGATCAATTACATAAGCCAGCATAACATAAGCTCCCAGGGAATTAGTCAAGTTCTTCAAAAGTTGTATGTTTCGCTATACAGAGTAGTGGATTAAGTTTGAAGCTGCTCTGGTCCTCATCCTGGATTTGTCATTCTTGCACTTTGTGTGATCCAGGTCAAATCACAATGTATGGCTACTTGAGCATTTACAGCTGTGGAGAGGAACTGCTCTTATAGATACTTTACACACTACATGAACATTTTGAGGTGAAGATAAATGAAAGTCAGCACATATCTTTGCAACATATTATTTAACAAGAGAGTAATACTTCTGATAGAAGTTATTTATATAAACTGTTTCTTTCCTATATTTAGACACAATTAAAAAGGAGAATCTTGTTTCCTAAGTAACAAATTCGAGTCTACAAGTGACTGTTTGTGAAACGTATTAACGGTATTAAAAAGATAATAGGCCTTGTGTATTTTTTGATAGTTGGATGGAAACCCGTATTGATTTTTTTTTTTTTTTTTTTTTTGCCTGGTATTAACAGTTTAGGTATTGAAAATCATATTTTTCTTTTTTTCTTATTTTAAGAAAAGTTAGAATAGTATAATTTTCCCATGGTCTCCATAGGTGGTGAGTTATGAAGGGTAGAATTAAAATCCAACATATTCTACATTGTGCACTTACCCCCAGAATGAATAGTTTGGGTTGATTGAACTTGGACAGATTTTTTTCCTTCCCCAGTGAAATCCACTCTTGCCCTATTTTGTAGTAGGTAGTATGAAATTACAGATAGATTTACAAGATCTATCTGACACATAATTCAGTAATTTGTGCCCTTCACATTTCACTAATAACTTCATACTTGTCATCATAAATATACATTTTAAAGTAGCAAAACAACATTTTTCACAATTTTTTCTCTTCCCATATTAGGTGCCTGTTGATTTTCATCTTTATCATGGGACCTATTGGTTGCCAAAATTGTCTCATAATATCAAATTGAGGCTGTACGCTGCTATTAGACATGTTAATATTAAGTTAAAACAAGATGATAGTTAACTAAATAAGGTTAATTAGCAGTCTCCCTTCTATACCCATTTTGTGTGCTTTCTTTTATTCCCATAACTTACAGAATAAAATCCCATCTCTTTAGTATCATATATTAATAACCTAGAGTCTTTCTTTCCATCTATCTGCCACCTTCTACTTTGTAGTATAATCTAACAAGCCTAAACTACATATGCTTTCTCAAATATTCTAACAGGGTTTCTATTTGCTGATTCGTTTTGCCTCACTGGTGTATCTTTCCCTCTCCACTCGCTTTCTTCAGTTGGAAGACATCAACTCCTCCAGGATGCTAACTTGGCCTCTTAGACTGAGACAAGTGTCCTTCTATCCTCCTTCTTCATATCTCTTTCAACACTGTATTAAATTCATCTCTTTATATTTCTCTAATAGTGGGATATAGACTTTGTATGGGTTATATCCTCCTGATATAATCCTATACCTAGTACCTACCTAGTAAGTAACTCTAAATGGAAATGAGTTGATTGGTTGTGAGACTTTAGTCTAATGAATGCCTTTCAGCAAAAGGAATGAAACTAAATAGACTGTTACAAAATCATAATTAGCCAAAAAAGTTCTATTAAGTGAATCGTCTTGTAAAAATTGTTTTAACAAAAAAAAAAAATTAAAATACATGTTATTAATGTGGATGTCTGAGTGTGAATACATCATAGACATGGTAATGCCTTTCTGATGATTTATTATCAGTGTTCTGTCACTTAATACATGCACATTCTGTACATTTTTATTACATGTGAGCTTGAGTTGGTTGTTTTGTTCTTAATTTTCTCTGTCCAGCAACTTATAGATACCTAGTAAGTGCCTCCTATATCAATCCTTCACTTAGCAACCTTGGCCAGAATAGGCTCACTATCATTAAGATATATAAGAGGAATAAGAAGAAAAAGAGCATGCACTGTCCTTTTAAAGACTTAATAAAATGGCACATTTTACTGCTACTCATATTTCATTTCCTAGGATTTGGTAACCTCACCCTTCAAAGGATGTTTGAAAATGTTATATTTAAATGGGAAATAATTTTTAAGTCATGAGTGAAGGCAGCTACAAGGAGATATAACTAGTAGTGTTACAGTACACAGCAAAGACCGACTGGTCAACATTGGTATCAATATGACTTATTGTGTCACTATTCTATTGTAGCCTACAAATTATCACAATATTTGGGGCCACAAACAAAACAAATTCATTACCACATAGTCTCTGTGGTCCAAGAGTCTAGCACAAATCAGCTGGGTTTTCAGCTTAAGATCTCAAAACTATAAAATCAAGGTGTCAGCCAGCTTCTAGTGCTTTCACCCGGAAGCTCAGCTAGGGAAGGATCCAACAGCTAAGTTTCCTCAGATGGTTGGCCAAATTCATTTTCTGGCTGCCAGAGGACTGAGGTCCCATTGTTTTGCTAGCTGTTGCCCTGGGAATGTTCTCAGTTTCTAGAAGTTACTCTTGCCATTTGGCAAGTAACTCATTGCCATTTGGCAATGACCCTCTTCATAACATAGCAGGTTTCTTCCTCATGGTCAACAGGAGGTCATCTACTACTGCTTCTTAGATCTTTTAAGAGCTCACACAATTAAGTTAGGCCTACTCAGAATAATCTCTCTTTTGGATAAGTCTAAACCAAATGATTCAGGACATAAATTAATGACACACACAAAATTACTGTCCCATTTAAGGTAACATAATCACAAGAGTGATGTTCCATCATACTCACAGGTCAGCCTGCTCCCAAGGGAAGACTATTACAAGGCATACACACCATGGGATGGGAACCTTGGCAACCGTGTTAGACTCCTGCCTACTCCACTTCTCTTAAAGTTTTCCCATTGGTATGCAACATACAAGAGATGAAGCCAAAGGTTTCCAATATAGAGGAAAATCTTACTTATTTTTGATAAATGTTTATGAAACTATGTTTTTATGATGGTCATTTTTTAACATTTTTGCATACATTCAATTATTTGTGTATGTGCTAGTCTCAAAAAACACACTCGTTTTCAAATACTTTAAATGGCTCTGAGGCTGATAATCATGTGGAATGTCCTCCTCTTTTCACATGATGAAGCATTTCAAAAGGAATAACAGATTAGATACATTAAAATCTTTAATTGTGCATGTATGTTTTCTAACTCTAAAGCAATGGCTACAGTTTAATGTATTTTTTTATTTCAATTGAATATATATAAAGTGTTGATGTCTCATTTCAAACGTCAAAAGGAAACACCATGAATATTTGAAAGTTTCAACCTCTAGTATTTGTTAATTCTAAAAATAGTTCCATCTTTATCTCTTTCTCCAGAAATTGAAGAGATGTGATAATGATAAGATATAAAATGCAAGTTATTATTAAAGTGTTCACCTATATGAACAGCTTTATGGATATGGATTTCATTTTAATAAAATACATAAATAAAGCATTCACCTAGGTAAAAGAACCCCACTGAAATTTAAATAATAATAATTTTAGCTCAAATATAGAAAACAGTACAAACACAAAGGAAACCCTCTATTTTACAGTTCAGAAAGAACAATGATGTCTGCCTGTAGCTTGGATCACTATGTTATACTGTATAATGCCTGTTACAATAGGTCGCTAGTGAGACGTAAACGGGGCAGGAGAGGCCCCCCGCCAACAACCACCAGAAATGTCATGTGACCATCAGGTGGTGGTCAGGTAGTTTGTTAACTGTCTCTCTAAAATAATAATTGGTTGCAGCCACCGCCAGGGAAAGGCAGTCTCCCAATTGATAGGAAAAACCTGAATCTGGTGATCAGCAGCCTCCCAATAAGATCCCAAGAGTTGGGCAAGTGGGCTCACATATGCACACTAAGAGGCAAAATATCAGAATTTAAGTGCTATTCAACCTCCTAGGGACATTTGGATGGTAAGGGAAGAATACCTCAAGTGAGCATGTGTAAACTCCAGTAAACACACTGTGCATGCTCATCTCCCAAGTGCTAGCAGGCCACTGCACGTATGTACAGCCCACCCCAAGGAAGAATCAAGGGGGAAGGGATGCAAAACCCCAGATGTATGCCAACGTATAAAACCCCAAGTCAAAAGGTCAAAGTTTGCACTTGGCCTTCAAGTCACCCACTTGGCCCTCTTCCAAGTATACTTTCCTTCCTTTTGTTCCTGCACTAAAGTTTTTTAACAAACTTTCACTCCTGCTCTAAAACTTGCCTCAGTCTCCCTTTATGCTTTATTCTCCTCAGTTGAATTCTTCTGAGGAGGCAAGAATTGAGATTGCTGCAGACAGACCTGTGTGCATCTGCCGCCGGTAACATATTTTGATGCCGTGTTACTCAGATAACTCCCACCATTAACATGTCCAGGGAAGATGCATTAATGCTCTCTAAGAGAAGTGAACTGGGTGATCACAAGGATATTTCCTGTGACTATATACAGAAGTGGCCCTGGCCACACTGATTTGTAATGCAAACAGACATTTTAGGTCTAATTGCAGTACAATGGTGCTAAATATGTTAAATTTAGCCAGTTAATATGACTTATGGACTAGATATTCTAAGCACACAGAATCCAGTGCTGAGTTAATTCTGTCTAACCAACCTGTGTGGAAAACACTTAGACTGTCTAATCATGAAATTAGAAATATCAAATAAGCAGCATTTATTGAGCATTTGTTTTAAGCCAGGAATATATTAGTGCTTTTCGTGCATTGTTTCGTTAATCCACAAAATCCCATAAGGATTGTAGTGTTACTTTCCTCATTTTGTGGGTAAGGGTTGTAATGTAACAAAATATCATTTAGTTAGTGTTAGAGTTGGTGTTTGAACTGTGCATCATCTCCTTTTCATAAGGAGATGACTTGATAAGGAGATGACTTGACCTACTAGAGTAAGGTCGTTGGTGAGAAGCAACTAATAAGACAAAGTTCAGGTATAACATTTAATTCCAGTGAACAGGAAAAATCCTGATGCATATATTCCCTGCTGGGATCAATTTTCCTTCAGTCAGATACAGAGGAAAACTTAAGCATCATGGGGGTTTCATTACTTTCGCCATTTAGCACAAAGATTGAGGATCACAACAGATTTTGCTTCAGTTGAATCAGAATAGATCCCTAAACCTTGGAGAAAGTAACACCCCCATAGCCTGTGTTTGGCCTGTTCTGAATTGCATATTCAATATTGGGTCTCATCTTTTGGAGTTTATTTTGACTGTGTTGGAGTCGCCTACCAACTTTCCTACACCTTCCATCCATATTGGCCTTGTCTGAAACAGTATTCCAATTTATTGTGGAATAGTCAGTGTGGTGCTGTATTGTTTTGCTGTTGTTGTTGTTCAGATACTTGAGAAATCTAGCAAACCTCACAGACTATATCTATATAAGGCTTTTATTTAAAGGTAAAGCACACAGATCAGCAATAGAAGTAGAATTCAGGAAAGCATCAAAAGTCTGAGATATAATCTTTACACATCTGAATTGTGCTGAAGCTCTGGTTAAACTTCCAAGTCTGTGTCAGGAATCTTGGCTTCAGCAGACATCTTGGAAAAGTTCTCAGGAGTTAAGTGGTCAAGCCAGCTTGTCACATCATTTGAGTCCGTTGGAAAACAGTAAAGAAACTAGCCCTTGTGGGGCAGGATTGCCAGGAGAATTTCTGAGGTGAAACGGCACACTGTAAATTCTTCTGCCTTTATCTTGGGTAAAAGTCACAGAAACAGGCATCTAGGTATCTCCAGAGCTAGAGAGAGCTTCAGCTTTACCACTTCAGCCGTAAATCAACTATTCTAAGGCACTCAGATCTATATTCTGGAGCTATTTTATACATACCACTAGTAAAGTTGTCCTGCATTGGAGAAGTTGTTTAAATTCAATAACCTGTACTTTGTTTTTATTATTTTTTAATTTATGTTTTTATTTTTAAAGTTCTTGTAGAGAAAGGGTCTTGCTAGGTTGTCCAGACTTATCTCCTGGTCTCAAGTGATACTACTGCCTCAGCCTCCCAAAGCACTAGAATTACAGGTTTCAGCCACTGCGCTCAGCCTGCTCTATTTTAAATACCCATGAGAATTTTACGTCTGAGCCTAGAAAAACCTTGGATCACCTAGTTAACAGTGACATATAAACATGTGAACAGTTCTTGTGAATCTAATGGGCCAAATTGCTATTGGCTTACTATATTTTATATATGGATCACATATGTACACTCTACTGCCATTCTAAAATGCCACACGTAAGCTCAAGGTTTTATTGGCCAATTAGATGATTATCCAATCCTAGTTAAGCATAAGAGACAGAAATACTGTATTTAAAGACACATCAGAAGAAACATTTGGCTAAAATTCTGAATATCCCTTTTCACTTTCCAAGAATTTCAGAATTAAGTCTAATTATTTAATGTGCCATAAACTTCTTGTTTTGTGTATATTGTCCTTCCATTACAAACTTTAAACCTAACAGTGAAATTGTTTTGTGTTCCTGTTGGCCAAAAGCCAGTACAACTCTAAAACTCAACAGGAAATATTCAAAAGCAGTCTAAATTATTACTTTTTCTCATAATGCGAGGTTAATACTACCTGGTACAATGAATAATCTCATTGCTAATTTGAATAAGATTAAATTTTAGATCAGTCTTCACAAGATATTAATAAGCTGACATTTAAAACAGGGTTCAAAAACATCAAAAAGGGAGTTACAAATGTGGAAAGGGGAAGAACTAGAATAAACTGTGTGGTGTCTGATTTGCTTTGAATGGATCATTTACAAACTTGTAGGCTTTAAATACAATTGGTAGATGTCACTAGTTATATCAGCTAAGAGCATATGGAAACAAAGGAATTGTGATACGATGGGCATACTTGGTTAACAGATCTTTGTATGTCCCATTCTCCAGGGCTCCTTGGAGAAAGGGTTGACATGAAATATGTACACAAATATAAATTTATTTTATAAAGAAAGAAATAAAGGATTGCAGAGGTTATGTCACTTACACAAAGTTACAGGCATAAGTAAGCGTCAAGGAGTGCATAGGTTTCTTATTAAAATAGCAGATTGTGGGCCCAGGTCCAGTGTCTAGGTTAAGGTCCCCATATTCTTCACTTGCCAGTTTTGACACCTTGCTCAATTTTCAACCCTCAGTCCTTGATTTCCCTAGAAGTAAATCTGTGTAAAAATAATGATATCTGTCTCATAAGTAGAGTTGTTGTCAGGAGCTAAATGAGATATAATAATATCTCAAGTACTAAAAACATAGAACACTATAATCACTACATACCTGTTGACAGCTTTGTCATTATAATTTTTCTTATTATGATGACTGTTTTATTATATGAAACCATGCCTATCTGACTTAACAGTATATAAAACAAAACAAGACAAAAACACAGAATTGAAGCAGGCACGTCACCAATAAGGATTGGCAAATTAATTTAAATACCTTGTGTTATTTTAGTGAGAAAATTAACAGAACTGACCTAAATAGTATGGAGTTTAAAGATTGAAGAGGAGCGGGAAGACTGGTTTGACAGACAAGTGGGGACCAGAGTATACTGACCTGTGAGAATGAACTATAAATGACTATTGCAAGAGCATTTTTAGATAGTTTAGCTTCATATCAATATGCAAGATATTTTGTTGTGGGGAGGGAAAGGAACTGTCTTTATGCTATATATGGATAAAAATAGTCACTGAATAATTAATAATATTTAAATGGAATTGAAAAAACTCAAAGAAGGCATCATAAATTCAAAATCATTGGCAGTGAATTCAAATACAAAATAGGAACATGTCAGAACTATAGAATATATAAGTGTTGTAATTTAACTTTATATAGTAACTTAAATTAATCTAATAAATGATTTCATGTGGAGGCTCTGTAGGGTGTGACTTTAATTGATACGTGCCTAATGTGCATGATTAGAAATCCTTTGTTTCATATAAATAATTGATGTACTAAAATTATTGTATGTTTCTCCTACTAGGTATTTTTAATTGTCTGCTTTGGAATCTTTATGCTGTTAAATTACCTAGTCATTTTTTCCCTACAAAAATGGTAGAAAAAAATTTACAAAGACAAGGCAAGAGATCAAAAATTACTGTAACTATTTAAATATAGTTTCATTTTATAAAGCCAGTAATGACAACATAATATTCATTTATATTTTGTAACTCATTGTTTCTCCTTTCCATTTTCTGCTGGTACACTGCCAAGTAGCAAAACATTATGACAGGAGAAAAGGGAGAGCAATTAAAGGTTCGGAATAATGAGGAGAATGGACAATCACTCCTAGATAATTGAGAGTGAACTCCTTATCACTGTTAAAGTAAGACAACATCATTATCCCTGGGTCACTTAGAGGTATTTCTACTCTTACGTATTAAAGCATGGACCACTGATCTCTGGAAAAGAATAGCTAAATTTGGGGGTTTAATGAAGGTTTAAATGAAAGAAATTAAGGAATGAAACTTACCAAACCTTGCATGTGAAACTTCATTTGACCTAGAAGCACTACTTGTAATTCTGCAAAGTCAACAAAAAGCATGTAAATGGGAAGGAGTGTGTTACTAAACATAATTTGGTCCTTTTTTTTGGAAAATCCTGTTCTCATATTTTAAACTTCTCTTTATAGTAAATACAAAAGTCAAAAGTTTTGCTAGTTAAAAGATACAGTGGTGGCCACATCCCTCCAAAAAGCCAGCGTAAAGTTTAGGATAAATAAAACCTAATACAATGAGATAGAGCTGCTCTAATAAAAATAGTGCCTATTCTCAAAAAAAAAAAATATGTGTATATATATATATATATAATACACACACACACACAAACACACACACACACACACACACACACTTTTTTCATTCTAAATAGAAATCAAATAATACAGCCATTCCTAAGTGTTATCATGGTTTCTTAAGAATGAGAAATTCTGGCCAGGTGCTGTGGTCCATGCCTGTAATCCCAGCACTTTGGAGGCTGAGGACGGGCAGATCAGGAGGTAAGGAATCAAGACCATCCTGGCTAACATGGTGAAACCCTGTCTCTACTAAAAATACAAAAAAAAAAAAAAAAAAAAAAAAAAAAACAAAAAACAAAAAAACTGGGTGTGGTGGCGGGTGCCTGCAGTCCCAGCTACTCGGGAAGCTGAGGTATGACAATGGCATGAACCTGGGAGGCAGAGCTTGTAGTGAGCCGAGATCGCGCCACTGCATTCCAGCCTGGGCAACTGAGTGAGACTCCGTTTCCAAAAAAAAAAAAAAAAAAAAAAAAGAATGGGAAATTCTGTGATGCTCCATGTCCCAGTCTCTTATTTTCACTCTGTTGCAGTCATCAGGAAAATAAGGTTAACCAAATACTATAATTCCACATATAATGCACTGTAAATGCAAACACAATGAAACAAACATCTGATTTTCTAGAAATTTTCAACAGGCCTTAGAGCTACGCATAAAGTGATTTGATTTTGAATCACCATTTTCATCTGTGATAATGTTTGTGTGTGTACTTACAGCTAGAGTGTTATAACATCTATTACATTCTAAGTCTCTTCAGGTATTCTTTGTTCTACTTTCAAGTATTTTTTTGTTATGTTTAGTAGGAAAAATCACATGAACTGTGGACATACTTTGAAAGAAGCCATTAGAAATCCGGGGATTGGGGGGACGGTTTGGCTAACTCTAGCTAAGATATTAAACAAAACAATACCTATACTTTTTAAGTAATGTTGAGAAATTCAATCTTGGAAGAATCGGTTTTGGTAATTTTGGTAGAAAGTAGATACATTTTTACTTGTCCGATCAAACTAAATTTTTTATAGTTATCTTATGTCGTGTCACGAGATCCAACTGTTTTTGAAAAATTCAGTCCAGCCCATAAAGACCATTCCATCTATTCCACTGTGCTCCTTCCTACATGACCCAAATATAGGACTAGGTTTGGGAATATCAACAAAATAAATAAGGGGACAGTAATCTCAGTGCTTTGGGAGGCTGATGTAGGACGATTGCTTGAGGCCAGGAATTTGAGTTGAATGTGAAACAAAGTGAGATCCATCCCTACAAAAAATAAAACAAAAACATATTACCTGGAAGGCTGAGGTGGGAGGAGCACTGAACACAGGAGTCTGAGTCTGTAGTGAGATAAGATTATATCATCACACTCCGGTCTGAGTGACAGAGTGAGGTCATGTCTCAAAACTAACAAATAAGCAAACAATCAATACAGCTTTCCTTTAAAATAACGATCTTGTAGAGTCATCTGAAAATCAAACAAATCAAAACAACAAAGAAGAAAAACCCAGATAATTTCAAAACTGTGGGATAAATGTGACACTATTGTTAATTACAGAGTTTCAGGGGAGTGCAGGCTTGTGGGTGTTTGATGTTAACTGAGGTGTTACAGACCTGGGAAAGAATAGACCTGAAGCTTGATGGGCAATTAAAGTCAAAAGATGAGAGGGAGCCAGGCAAGAACTCTAGGCAAAACAGGGTGTATTCATCAGATCTGAGACATGAGAAAACATGGTGCATTGGGAGCACTGAAAATGAGTTTACTTAGCTAGAGGATAGAGTGTTTTCACATATATAAACATACATGTGAAAATCACATGTATGATTTTCAAAATAAATTCACCAGATGGAAAGGGTGTATTATTTTGACCCACATTTTATTTAATAAAAGAGTCACTCTGAGAGGGATTTGAATGTTTTATGACTCTTTAATGATATTGGTGGGGTTTGAACTCATTTTCTTCTATTATCACAAAAAAAAGCTCAGTAGAGTAATTAATACTGAAAGATATTGAAGAGGATTTTAAAGCATAGGACGTAGTAATAAAACCTGATACTTACATAGTGATTATTTTATGCCAGGTGCTGATAAGGCCTTTCCATTTATTATTAAACTCATCTTATCCTCACCACCTATGAAATAAGTACTATAATTATCAGTATTTTGTGGATTAGGAAACCAACACTTAGAGAGATAAACCCTCACTAATTTTCCTAGCTAATAATTAGTGAACTAATGCATGAATCCAAACAGTGTAGCTCCAAATCCCACACTCTTAGTTGCTAAACTACTGCTTGTCTATTTTACCATATTATTTATGTAAGAAGTCAATGATTAGAAAGCAGTGTAAGACAATCACAATCAAAGAGAATATTTTTATATAGACTTAACCTGTAAGATTTACAGAGGAGGGGCTTAGTATTTGGGGTTGAAACAGTTGGTATTGAAAATGGAGGAGTTAGCAAAATAATTGGCATTTATGCTGCCTTGATTGTCTGCCTTGATTGTCCTTTAGAACAGAAATATTTATCCCACCTTCCACTGTTGGGAATGCTGTCTGCTGAAGGTTGGGAGCTAACTCCTTCCTTTGAAATTGCTGTATCTGAAGGGAGCTGCCTCACCCAAATTTAGACAACGTTATACCTCTTTTTATATAGTAGCCCATAAATGATGACTGATTGATGAGGTGTACGGTCAGGTTAAGTAACTTACCGAACATCACAAAGACTCCAAATGGAAGAATTCGATCCTATGCTGGGTTAACTCAAAGTTCAAGACATTTTTCTTTCACTATATTTTCTCCTGTAACTACACTTTATGGATTAAAGTAGTTATTTTATAGGAACTGATACATTTATGTACAACCATTTTATGTAATCTTCAGACCTCTGTCATTTCAATGTGGTTTCATAAATAGGTTTTCTTTAGTCTTTAACATAGACCCAACATATAAAAGAAATTAGGAGTGATATAAAATGATGAAACCATTTGACATTGAAACATGGTATCATAAATAGTATCCTGTGTTGTATATCAAATATATATATATATGCATACCTTTTGTAGATTAATATGTGTTTTTGATATTGAACGTAAAATGTTGTGAATCTATGTGTCACACAGATGAGAAGAATCATTCTTTTCGAACATCTAAGCTGCACTTGGTAAACAGTAGGAATCGGTGGTACTGCAATGTAAGTTTTTATGTGTCATTGGATCTTTTATAGTTGTTGAAAGAACTGGAAAATCTATTATTTGAAATACTGTATATAAAAGAAAGTGTAAAAGTTGTGCTTCAACTGTTTCTAATAGAAAATCTTTAGAATATTTCTAAGCCTTTAAAGTAAGATTTTTTTAAGAATTTTACCCGCTGTTGATTCAAAATATTTCCTTGTTATATTTAACAACAACTAGTTAAGCTCAATCAGGTAATAGTTTGAACAATTGAGAAACTCCATATGGTGTGTTTCTTGCTGACAGCATGAATTCTAGCTTGAGGGCTCTGATCTATTAAACCACATGTTATGATCAAAGTGGTATTCGCTGGCAATCATGATGGGAATCCCTGTTTATTGAAGTGTAGCCTTGTGCAATACTTACATAGGTCAAAGATAATTAAAAGAACGAATTTCAGTGAGGGCTACCTTTCAAGGCCCACTTATAGAATGGTTACTGCAGCAATTATTTGCCCCTATATCAAAGGCACTGCAGCCCTGGGCTCCAGGTTTATGGAAAAATAAAAAATATCATATAATATCTGATCTTTCAGATGTATGTTCAGTTACAAAGGAGTATGTTTAACAGTCAAGTAACTCAGTGAACACTGACTTTAAAATACTCATGAACTGCCCACTAGCATCAGTCAATTTTGGAAACTTTTTAACAAGTCATATATTAATTTGATATATTCATTATATTAAAACGAATAAATAACAATCTGTCCCTCAAAAATCTAGAAAACTTTTAAATACTCTCTAGTAGTAAAAATTACGTTTTGAAGCTATGTCATATGTAGTCATATAACCTAAGAAAATATTGCATATTTTTGTCCCTAAAATGTCCAATTATTTCAATGAGTGCTACTGAAAGTGTCACTCTTCTTATTCATAGAGAAGATAAAATGTATGACTGTACTATGATTGTCTTTAAAACACAATTTACATAAATAATTATTGTTTTAACTCTGAGTTTGATTCTCATGACAGCACTTCCTTAGAGGAGATACCATAATGGGCATAATTAAATCAATCATAGTTTCCTTGGCATTAAATGTTATACTTGTTAATATCAATCAACCAAGGCATATGCAATTTGAATTCACCTCTGTAAAAATTGAATTAGTCCTTGTGCTGGAAATGAGCATCACTAATTTATAGGCACACATTATCATATACAATAGATTCTGTATCTACCTATATAGACAACATAGCAAAATAGACTCTTAGTAATGTGATGAACTTAGTGAATATCTAAAACATAACAGTAACTAACATTCATTGACATTCATGCAGTGTGGCAAGCCCAAAATACTTTATGTAAGTTGACTTGATTAATCTTCACCCCAAATCTGTGAAGGGAATATTATTTTCCGGTTTCGTACACACGACTAAGACTCAGGAAGGTAAAGTACCTTGCCCTAAAGACTAAGTGAGGGCTAACAAGTAATAAAGGGAGGGTTGAAATGTGGTATTCTCTCACTAGAGTCACGTTCTTATCCTCTATGTTAAGGTGTTTGCTGATCCTCAAATCTGAAAACAGGAGGTCCATGTTTTGATACTGTCTCTACTAAGTTGTTCGTAGTTACTGGAACAAGTCAGTAGCCTATCAGGCCTCAGTTTCATCAGATGTCACATAAGGTCTCTTTCCCTTCCAATATCCTGGAATTTAGAAACATAAGTCTCTTTAACCATGTAATTATCTATGGCTATGGCAAGCATGACAACGAAGTCTCACTGTGTTTTAGACATTCATATAGGCACAGTAAAAATTCATGGTTAGTTCTCAATATATATTGAATCAGCAGCCATCCTACTCGGGAGAGAAAAACAAAAATGTGAATAAGTTATTACACGATATGATAGAATTTGTTAATTTCAGTGGAGGAAAGTAAGAAAAAGAAGGGATGGAGAAGTGTAGGGGTGGAGATGAGGGTTACAACAGTTAGGGAAAACTGAACTGTGGAAGTGCTATTTGAAGATAAATTTGAAGAATCTGAAGAAGGAAACCACAGAAAACATCTGTGAGGAAAGCATGCTACATATACAGAAGAAGAACTCGACTCAAGGCAGGAGAATGTCCAGTGTGTTACAGGAACACTGAGGAAGTCAGTACAGATGCTCCTTGACTTACAATGAGGTTGTGTCCCAATAAATGCATCATAAGGTGAAAATACTTTATGTTGAAAATGCATTTAATATCCTTAACCTACTGAACATCATAGCTTAGTCAAGCCTACCTTAATGAGCTCAGAACACTTACATTAGCCTAAAGTTGAGCAAAATCATCCAATGCAAAGCCTATTATGTAATAGAGTTAAACATCTCATGTAATTTATTTAATACTATACCAAAAGTGAAAAATAGAATTGTTGTATGAGTATTCACTCTTTATATATACAGCTAAGAGCGCACTGAGCCTGAAGAATGTCTGAAACATTGAAATAAAATTAATTGCTGGATGTTTAGTACGCTATAGTGACAAGGTCTTCAGTTCCTCCCTCCTGTGATAAAGTTCAAGAATGGTTGATAGAAGTCACTGGAGCACCAATACTTGTTGATGATTTAGCATGCAAAGATTTAGGAAGATATCTAGTATCAGTTGTTTATCCTTGTGATTGTGTGGTTAAGAGTTGTGGCTCCATTTCACTGCCCAGCATTGCAAGAGAGTATCATACTGCATATCGTCAACCCAGGAAAAGATCAAAATTCAACATGTGAAATATAGTTTTTATTGAATGCATGTAGCTCACTATCATAAAGTTGAAAAATCATAAGTCAAACTATTGTAAGTCGGGAACCATATGTATAGCTAGAGTGATGAGAGAGAGAAAGCAGTAAGAGTTGAATTCAGGGAAGTAACAGGGGCAAGATTGAATTAACCCTTATACATGAAGGAGGTGGGAAGCTATTGGTAGGTTTGGATAAGAGGAATACAATCTTCTGACTTAAGTTTTGACAATATCATTATGACTACTTTTTGAGAATTGATAAACCCTTTTGAAGGAAGAGCTACCATAAAGCCAACATAACTCTATCTCTAGAGCACAAGTGGGCAAAGGATGTGGCCCCGATTAAAAGAAATAAATCTCTGGTTTCAGTAAGAACGTGGACCATTGGGATAGTGTATGTGAAACATCTGCTTCGTTACAATAGGTATAAATTATGTAAAGAATGCAATATAATTGTGCAGATACTGCCAACTCTTTATAATTTGACATCATGCAGAATCCTTAGCATGCTGTACTTTCAAATATTTACTTAGAAAAACATCAATAACTGCTATAGACCATGTAAAATATAAAACATAAAATGTTTCATTTCACTACAGGAGAGGGCACTTCAACTCATACTCTTGTAAAAGTGCCTTGTGAACTCTTGTTTAGATTAACCAGACTACAGAAGAATTCAAACAGTAGTTGGGCATTTCAAAAACATGTTTAAGGCAGACCAATTGAAAACGTGAGTTAACAATGATTAATGCCTGCTAATAAAATAATCAATTTTTACTTATGGAAGAAATGCAAAAAGAGAAGAGATATGACAAAGACCAAATTTTTTTTTTAAGTTTTTATAAAAGAGAATGACTACATGGATGGTTAAAAATTAGCTTTGATTATTATTATTATTATTATTATTATTATTATTTTGACACAGAGTCTTATTCTGTCACATAGGCTGGAGTGCAGTGGCATGATCTCAGCTCACTGCAACCTCTGCCTCCTGGGTTCAAGCAATTCTCCTGCCTCAGCCTCCCGAGTAGCTGGGACTACAGGTGTGTGCCACTACTCCTGGCTAATTTTTATATTTTTGGTAGAGAGGGTTTCACCGTGTTGGCCAGGCTGGTCTCAAACTCCTGATCTCAGGTAATCCACCCACCTCAGCCTCCCAAAGTGCTGGGATTACAGGCGTGAGCCACCATGCCCAGCCAAAAATTAGCTTTGTTTCTGAATGAACTTTGCCTTTAGCCTTGTTAGCTCAAAAGCCACCCTTGCTTTCTTTTTGACACGATCATTTAACTGCAACAAATCAAATTTATCTGATAGCACTGCTTGACAGGAACCATAAGTAACTGCCAGGAGGTCTGACTGCAGCTGTTGCTTTCCTATAGCACACAGTTGTGCTGTGTCATTTGAATTTGTGCTTCAATGCATCTTTAAAACATTTCTTCTCAGTAACCTGATTAAAGTTGTGTCCTGGCTGTTCACTTGACTGCTGATGCTTAAGACTCCTACTGCTAGACACAGTTCACAAATATTAACCCCAGAAGAAATATTTATCAGAAAGAAATACCTATAAAAATGCATTTCTGACTGACTTCATTTCATTAACCCCCAACATTTTTATCACCAATATCCAAGCATCTCTGTCTACTCACTTTGACTTATATGCAGTCTATCCGCCAAACAAAATCTGTCCTCTTAAGAAGCTTTTGTTTATTGAATCATACTCTGATTCTTTCTTTGCTTCCCTCATTCTTTGTCCTTATGCTTTTTTGTAATATTTTAACTCACAATCTTTGCATGGTCTCATTGGGATATTTCATACACTTCAAGTATATATTTTCAGCTAGGATGTCAAAGTCCTCACAGAAGAGTAGAATACAGTTATGTGCATGTCGCATCATAATGGGGATATGTTCTGAGAAATGCACTGATAGGCAATTTTGTTGTTGTGTGAGCCTCATAGAGTGTACTTACACAAAAATAGATGGTATGGCCTACTACACACCTAGGCTACATGGTATAGCCTTTTGCTCCTAGGCTACAAACCTTTCTAGCATGTTACTGTACCATCCTGAATACTGTAAACAATTTTAACACAATGATAAGTATTCGTGTATTGAAACATATCTGAACATAGAAAACATACAGTGAAATTATGGCATAAAACTTTTTTATGGTACACTGGTATAGGGCACTTACCCTGATCAGAGGTTTCAGGACTGGAAGTTGCTTTTGTGTGAGTGAGTGAGTGGTGGGCGAATGTGAAGGTCTAGGATATTACTGTATACTACTATACACTTTAGAAACACTGTACACTTAGGCTACACTACATTAATAATATAGTTCTTTCTTCAATAATAACCCTAACTTACTGTAATTTTTTTTGCTTTATAAACTTTTGACTTTTTAAACACTTTTTTCTCTTTTGCAATAATACTTAAGACACATTGTACAAATACACAAGTTTTTTCTTTCTTTATATTCTTATTGTATATTTTTGATTTTTGAATTTTTTTATGTTTTATATTACATAACAACAACAGTTATGTGTATGTCACATAATTTGTCCTTATGCTTTTTTATAATATTTTAAATTTGTAATATTTCAAGTTAAGCCAACAAAACTCTATCTCTAGATCACAAGTGGGCAAAGGATGTGGCCCTGAGTAAAAGAAATAAATCTCTGGTTTCAGTAAGAACATGGACCATTGGGATAGTCTATGAAAACATCTGCTTTGTTACAATAGGTATATATTATGTAAAGAATTATATATATATATAACATATATATATATGTTCCAGATATTAGAATGCCTGTGTTTTAGAAAAAATATTTCAAAAGTTTCTTGAGATGAGACAAACACATTTAGAGAAGTTAAGTGACATAGCTGAATTAAATAATAAGGTAAATAGTAAAGTCAACAAAATAGACAAAACCTTTAATATCTGTTGTAATGAGGCTAATTGTAAATTAATATAAAAGAAGTAGTATTGGTACATGAAGGTAACCATATCTGGAAAGTCATTTGGTAAAATAGTTGAACAATAATCTAGTGCACATGAGGAAGAAAACCTTCAGGCCTGGGTCTTTCAGGAGTCTGAAGGAAAACGCATTATGAGAAAGCAGTGCAAGCAGCATTCAGAGAAAGTATACTTCCTTTAAGGACTGCCAGAAACAGTCTAAATTAAACATAATGCATTTATTTGAAGGAGTATAAGGTAAATAATTATTCCGTATTTCTATGCTAAAACAGAAAAGGAAATGACAAATGCTTGGTTTGCTAAAAATAATGAAGTAAGATCAACTGTAACATTGTCTAAAAGCTGGGTAACTGCACTGTAAAATTGAAAAAACGTGATAGCATCTGAAGTTTACTTGGGAGTTTGCTGACTTAGAAGTTCTGTCTATTCAACAGTGAGTCAATCTATTATCAAAGATCTTTACCTACAGGACAAATCTCTGGGACAGATTCAGCTAATCAAATCCAGTTTTGCTTTTCCCATTATTGTTACTTACTGAGTGGCAGAGATTTTCTCAAAAGACAAGAATAGTCATTAAAATCGTTCTGAAGAAGACAAAGTGTAGAGACGGGAAAGATTATTGAAGGGAAATAATTATCATAGATTTAATATCACAATATGTAAAGAACACATAAAAATAAAAATGCAAAAGAAATTGGATAAATAATATAACTTTTTAAAGTTTGTACTTGTATCTATTCAGATAATTGCAAATTAAACTAGTCATAACATTAATGAAAATGAATGTCTTTTAACAGCAAGTACAAATATTCCAGCAATTCAACTTCCAGAGAAACTGTAACATAAGTGCTCAGAAAAGATGTTCATAGTAGCACTGTTTAAAATATTTAAGGTGTGGGAAAAAGTTATAGTTTCCTAGTAAATAATAAAGAAATGTATAATCCACTCACAAAATGGAAAATTACATAGCAGTTAAAATGAACAAATTAGAACTATAGATCTCAGAAAATATTATTTTCCAGTTAAATATTGCCAAAAATCACAAATTGCAAGAAAAATATTATGTTGCATAATAGTATAGTAAATTTTAAAATGCATGTTTTATGTTATTTACATTTAAATACATAGAAAGTAAACATTCTAAAATATGAGAAAAGGGTGATAGTACAAAGCAGAATAGGAAGAGTTTAAGGCAATATATTGAGTATTACCCTATTCCAGAGTTGAAAGGAGAAAAAACTAGTTGATACCCTGTGCATATTTTATTTTAAAAAATGTACTTGTAGAAAATATGTTAATACGGTTAATATTGGTTTCCTCTTGGTGGTAAGACGAACAGTATATATATATAAATAAAACCATAAGGACAGGATAAATGCATTGAAAGATATTTAGGAGAGCAAATGGATGGGGTAATAGAATAGACATCTGGTATGTTAAAAGAGCACAGAAGGAGGAATATTTCCACAGATCAGAGTGAACTGGATATTTTGAAGGCAAGTGAAACTGTAAGCTTTCTCTTTCTTTCTTTCTTTAGCTTTCTCATCCCTCCCTCCTTTCCTCCCTTTCTCCTTTCCTTCCTCATTTTCTCTCTTTCTCCCTTCCACCCTTCCTCCCTCCCTTCCTTCTTTTTTTTAGACAAAAATAATCTCTGTCGCCGAGGCTGGAACGCGGTGACGTGATTTCTGCTCACTGCAACCTCTGCCTCCCGGGTTCAAGCGAGTCTCCCGCCTCAGCCTCCCCAGTAGCTGGGACTACAGGTGCGAGCCACCATGCCTGGACGTTATTTGTAGTTTTAGCAGAGACGAGGTTTCACCATGTTGGCCAGGCTGGTCTCAAAGTCCTGACCTCAAGTGATCTGCCTGCCTGCACCTCCCAAAGTGCTAGTATTACAGGAGTGAGCCACCGAGACTGGCAGTAACATTTCTTGATATTGTTTGAGGAATATCAAGCATGAATATGTGAGTAAGATGAGTATAAGACAAATAAAGCCCTCTTGACTATAAGTATTTGGGATTTTGTTCAAAATGTTATAGTTCATCTATTTCTCAAGTGAGTTTTACTAGTTTGTGATAATTTAAAAAACTGTTCTATTTCACGTACGTTACCAAATGTGTAAGCATCGGTTTATTTGTAGTTCTTTTCTTCTTATCATTTTAATATTAATGTAATCAGTAGTCATGACATCTTTTGTATTTTTAATACTGGTAGTTTGTATCTTCTCTCTTTTTTCCTAAGGTTAGCCTCATTGGAACTTTATCAATTTTGTTGATCTTTTTTCAAAGAACCATTTTTTGTGTGTTTCAAAGAAACAATTTTCTGAGTTGTTTTTCTGTTTTCAGTTCCATTGATTTGAGCTGTATATTTTATTACTTTCATTCAGCTTAACTTAGGTTTCATTTCCTCTTCTTCCCTAGTTTCTTGGGGTATAAATTTAATTATTTTGCATCCCTCATCTTCAGTAATATAGGATTGTAACACTATACATTTCACTTGAGGCACAGTTTTAGTTGCATCTCATAAATGTTGATGTTATGGTTTCATTTTCATTTAATTCAAAACTTTTAAGTGAGTTTTGAGATTCCTTTGACTCATGAATTATTTAAAAGTGTCTTATTAAATTTTCCTATATTTTGAGGATTTTTCATCTATGTTTACCTTATTAATTTCTAATTTATTTCTATTATGAGATCATTAACTTTGTATGATTTATATTATTTAAAAAATTTTAAGGCGTACTTTTTGCCTCAGAATGTGGTTCATCTTAGTGAAGGTTCTGTGTGAGTGTGAAAAGTTTGTGTCATCTGCTGTTATAGGATGGAATATTTTGTAAAATATATTAGACTTCTAGTTTATGTTCCAACACATAAAGATTTTGGAAGTTGTCACACGTATTCTTACAATAAGCAAAAAGGAAAAACAAACTGAAAATCAACAACTCTTGCCATATTTGTCAAATAATTGAATATCAGGGCAAACTACTGCCTGCCCTAAAAAGTGACGAGACAGGAAGATAGAAAGAATTAGAACTGGGAGCAGAAGCTTATAGCTGGCCCTAGTGTTAATAGGAACACTTTAATCTGTAACTGATCAAATGTTAGAGGCTCCATGAGGGCTAACATTAGTGTTAAAAACTCTGATGTAACGCAGCCCAAATAAGGCACATAGACATTCTTAACCTTTAGTCCTGGGAGTTGTACTAGGTTCTCCCTGTGAAAATTAGAAAGAAATCCCCTCATGTTCCACAAGCGGGTGGAGGAGGGGTGTTTCACTCAGCTGTCTATAACAAGATCTGTTCTCAAGGGAATCTATTCTACCAGAACCTAACTGAGGTGTTTTGCCAAAGTCTAACTGACTACTTTTAAAATGTTGAAAAGGATTTGTTATCAAACAAGTATCCACTTAAGAGAACTAAGTTGCAGAACTAAGAGCTAAGAGCCAGGGTAGAGCTTGAGCTCAGAGCTATCCAAACCACAGGAAAGGGAGTATTATCACACTGTTCTAGATATTTATTGCTGTGTGTCAGTCTACCCGGAAACATAGTGCCTTAACACAATCATTTTTCATGGATTTATAGAGATTTAGTTGATATAATAAACTGGACACATTTAAAGTGTACAATTTGATATATTTTGATGCTAATATTCTGTGAAAACATCACTGCAAGCATGAAAAATAAAAAAAAAACAACTCTATAACCTGCAATGTTTTCTTGTTCCACTTCTAAATTTTCAAATATTAAACCAATTTTCTATATATTATTGGACTTGATTTGAAAAATTATTGACCAGAAGTTTTTGCATCTACATGAGAGATATGGATCTGGAAAAAATTTGTATAGAATTGAAATTACTTCTTATATGTTTGGTGAATCCATCAAAGCTGGTAGTTTTCCTTCTGCTTGTTTATTTTCACTGAGTTCAATGTCTTTAATAGATATCAGCCTAGTCAGAGTATGCATTTCTTCTTGAGTGAGTTTTTGTAGTTTGTATCTTTCAAGAAATTTACTTCATCTAACTTAGTAAATATATTGATATAAAATTGTTCAAAATTTTGTTTTATTTTGAGTCAGACACTGCAATAATTCAAGCAGAGAGGCCTACCCGGAAAAAGTTGATGATGGATCAGACTGAACAAGAATCACTATGGTGTCATTCGATATTCTAATTAGTAATAGAGAGCAGTCATTCATAAATGAATGAGTTATATTAGTATACTCTTTTGAAAAGAGCAGGGCATTCATTCAATTGAGATTCACTATCACATTATTATTAAGGATGTTATATATCAAATATTACATCTTGTATTTTTCCTAAAAATAATTGTTCAAAAATTTATTAAAACATTTAATAACTCAAAACAAATGTTAGCTAATTATATTGAAAATTAATTCATTATTTACTTGCACAGCTTATATTTCTCAATTAGGTCTTCCAAGAAGTCATACATATATACACAAATAAGTAGTTAGAAGACAGACTACAGACATGTATTTAGAGAATAATTATTAATTGGACACTATCACTTAAAATAAAGGGAACAGAATATAGAAGTAGTCACGGGAAGACTTCTGACTGCGATACAGGTCTCCAATCTGTGAAACAAGGGTAAAAAGGATAAAACGTTGTCTAGGAAGAGCCCCAGAAAGATGGTGCAGCATTGAGAAAATCCTAGCTAGCCCAACAGGGAACTACAGTGCTAACATGTTTTTGGAAGATTCCCTCAAATTCAGAAATGTTAAACTACTGTATCATGGTGATACTCAGTCACTGGATGGGCACAGTCTTTCTGTTGTGTGCTAGGGAATAAAAGTTGAGACATATCCTGAAAGTACCTGCAGCTGGAGGCTGTCAGCTAACTGTCCTTGCGGCAGGCCCCCTTGAGTAGAGGTCAGAATAACATGTAACAGAAGGGCAGCCCTACGAAGTTTTCTAATGTCATAAAACAAAATTGTTATGGAAAAACACAAAATGTATTTCCTAAATAAATACAATAAAATGAATTTCCTGAATAATATAATATTAAGTATCATACTATTTTAAAAGTATATTAAATAAGAACACTGCATTGAAATATTATTTTAATCCTTATTAACAATTTGTTCTGATTTTTCCTACTATATTCTCCTGTACTTATAGAATACATCAATGTACCATAAGCCTAGTATTATCAGAAGTAGTAATTGACATCTACTATTTCTAAAGCCCTACTTATCAACCTCACTTTTCTTTTGAAGGAAAATTTGAAGACTATAATTACATGGACATATCGTAAACGAAATATTTTGTGGGCTTGTTTACTACATTAAAGTTCACAACACGCTTATTATCGGACCCTTAGATTTTTGCTATATCATAGACTTAGAGAATTTTGACTTTGTATTCTTCAAAATTATTAAGCAACACTACATTTAAAAGAATGTAATTTCAATAACATGAAAAATGATATATTTTACAAAAGCAGTATTGGCATAAACAAAGTATTTTGGAGTAACACACAGAATTGAGAAGGCAAAAAAAAAAATAAGAAAGTTTTGTTTTAATAAGAAATTTCCCAAAAGTTTTATGCTGAAAATTAAAGACTTAAAAAACATTGTTTCAGAGTAAAATTATGTTAAGGTTTTTATGAGGTTTCCAGCTGTTTTCAAAAGGGGTAAAACAATAGCATGTAAATTAGATTTTTACAAATGGGGTGTGTGTGTGTGTGTGTGTGTGTGTGTGTGTGTGTGTATTCTCATATTGACCTAGCTTTGAAGATGGTTTATTTTCTTTTAGGATTATTCTTTAATTGTTGATGTCTCTTAATATTTTGATTAAAGTTTCTCAGATCTCCGGCTGCTAATTAATGGACTCTTGAACAGAAATACAAGATGATTTTTCTTTCATCCCTGGGTTCTGTCAAGTAGGAACTGATCTCTGAAAACAATGAAGCGCACTGATGGGAGAGCAGTATTTCGTATTTAGAAGAAAACCTTTTAACTGATTATTTGGAGCTTCAATTTTGTATCTCACTATTTTTACTGTGACGTTCTGAATTATCTGTGTTTAAAACTTGCATTCAGGCTGGGTGCAGTGGCTCAAGCCTGTAATCCCAGCACATTGGGAGGTCAAGAAGGGTGGGTCACCTGAAGTCAGGAGTTTGAGACCAACCTGGTCAATATGGTGAAATCCCGTCTCCATCGAAAATACAAAAATTAGCTGGACATGGTGGCACACGCCTGTAATCCCAGCTACTCGGGAGGCTGAGGGAGGAGAATCACTTGAACTTGGGAGGCGGAGGTTGCCGTGAGCTGAGATCATGCCACTGCACTCCAGCCTGGGCAACAGAATGAGATTCTGTCTCAAAAACAAACAAACAAACAAAACTGCATTCAAAGTTAACAGAATTTTATATTTTAGCAATTAAATTATTCAATTGTTTAAAAACACATATAACTACAAAAAATACAAAAAACAATGCTTTGAACACTAATTTTGAAAGATGTTAGCAATTTTACTTATCAGATTAAGTTTTTTTTGTGTGAAAAGCCCAGTTTATGGCCAAGTTCCATAGGTTACTTCTCTTTCTTTTGCACTAACCTCAGGTTAGTGTGAACATTCAGATATTTTTATATCCAGTTTTGTGCTTACGTATAACTACTCACATATCCACACATAAATAACATAAGGGATTGGTTTTGTGTATTTATAAAAGTCAAATAATGACATTTCTTTCCCTTTGTGAAGCGCTCTTCCTTTCTCCTTTAACAGGATGATTTTGAGAATTATGTAGCTCTAGTGCATTGATCAGTTAATCAATTACCATGTAATATTCCCTGATATGAATGAGCTACATTGATTTTTCTTTTACCACCAAATCGAATTTTTAGGATGTTTTAGTGTTTTCACAAATACACACAATTGCTGCCATAAACACGAGTGGCCATAATTCCTTCTGTACAAATACAATCTTTTTTTTTTTTTTGGAGTAAATTATTGAGCATAATTTCTGGCCATTTTTAATATTTTTAGGCATTGCCAGTATCTCTTGAACTTACACTCTCAGAAAGTAGTATAGTGTTCTTTTACTCTATTTTTCATACTTTAAACTTTTAACACCTTCACAGTAGCCAGCTTTTAAAAATGTATAATCCTATAGGTGTAAATTATTTTTCAGGATTGTTTTAAGTAAGTTTTCTTAAACAAATGATTAATTTGAGCATCCTTTATTTTGCTTATTGGTCATTCAAATGTTCTTTACAAACTTTCTCATATTTATCTTGGCACATTTTATTGTTCTCACTGATATTTGAACATGTTTTACATATTCTGGAGTAAAACCCTCTGTTGTTATGTATGTACCATATACCTTGTTTCAGTGTATAATTTGTCTTTCTGTTTTGTTTGTAGTATCTCATATCATTTAAGATTTTCATTATATTGTGTAAAATTGTACACTTCATTCATTTGGTTGTGTGTATATTGTTAAACCCATGAGACTGTAAGCCACATGACAGAGGGATATTTGACAGTAATATTCATTATTGTATCCTGAACACCTAGAAAAATTTATGTCAGTTAGAGTGAATTAGAAAAAGTTTGTTTAATTAAAATTTTAATCATAATTTTGCCTATATTATACATAATAAATATTTTAACTGATAAATAGCAGTTTAAAGTTATTATTTTATGTATCTTTAACATATCTGAAATTAAATTTTAAATGTGACAATAATATTGAATATTACCTTTTTGGGATGTGTAGTATACATGTGTGTTTGTATAGATACATACATAGATGGATAGATAGATATATATTGATCAATACTTAGCTAATTTTTGTAAATTAGAAAAAAATTTTTCCAATATAGCTGCATTTTATCTCCCCTATTTCCTTTCATGACTTTCATACGCACTACATCTCTATGTGCAATAGACACGACAACTCAATGTTATAATTGCTTTATATAACCTTGTAACATTGAAAGAAGCTAAGAGAAAATATATTTAAAAGTAATTTTAAATTTACCAAAATTTCTAGTTGTTTTCGTTTCTTCCTATGGGTTTGAATTAGCTGCCAGTATTAAATCCTTTCAGTTTGAAGAACTCTCTTAAGAATTTATCCGAATGGGCTGGGCGCGGTGGCTCAAGCCTGTAATCCCAGCACTTTGGGAGGCCGAGACGGGCGGATCACGAGGTCAGGAGATCGAGACCATCCTGGCTAACACTGTGAAACCCCGTCTCTACTAAAAAATACAAAAAACTAGCCGGGTGAGGTGGCGGGCGCCTGTAGTCCCAGCTACTCGGGAGGCTGAGGCAGGAGAATGGCGTGAACCCGGGAGGCGGAGCTTGCAGTGAGCTGAGATCCGGCCACTGCACTCCAGCCTGGGCGACAGAGTGAGACTCCGTCTCAAAAAAAAAAAAAAAAAAAAAAAAAAGAATTTATCCGAAGACATATATGGTAGTAAAGAATTTTCTTGATCATCATGTTTCTAGGAATGTCTTCATTTTACCATGCATTTTTTTTTTTTTTAAGAGTAGTTTTGCTGGATATAGAATTCTTTGTTATGGGTGTTTTGTTTCTTGCTTGTTTGCTTGTTTCTTTCAGCATTTGAAACATATGCTATTTCAATATATTGTAACTTCCTTTGCTTTATAAAAAAAATCAGTGTTAATTGTACAGATCTCCCTCTTGACAAAATAAGTCATTTTGTCTTACTGATTTCAAGGTGATCTCCTTGTCTTTGTTTTCAACAATTTGACTATGATATGTACAGGTATGGCTCTCTTTCTGCATGTCCTATTCATAATTCATTAAACTTGGAAATGTGGATAATTTTTCCCATCAAATTTGAGAAGCTTTAGGCAACTATATGCTTAAATATTTTTTCTGCTCCTGTCTTTTTCTTCTCTCGGGACACACATTACATATACATCAGTATGCTTGATGCTGCTCTTCTGTACAGTTTTATTATTTTTTATCTCATTGTACAACTTCTATTAATCTACATTTATAATTTTGCTTACTTCTTCATTTGTAATCTGACATGCGTTGTTGAGTCTAGTGAACTTTATTTCAGTTATTCAATTTTTTAAATTTCAGAATAACTATTTGGTGTTCGTATATTACTACTCATTTGTTGATGTTTTCTATTTTTGATTCATTATCATTATGCTTTCTCTAACACTGAAAGTATTTTAATAGCTGTTTTGAATTTGCCAAAACAAATCCAACATCTGACTACACTCAGAGTTTCATTGACGGACTTCCCCTTCCATACCGTAACTAACTTTTCTCTTTTTATGTCCCTTAATCAGAAAATTAAATCGAGATATTTTCAACATTATATTGCAGGAATTCTAGATTCTCAATTTTCCTCCCAAAGCTGTGCTATTTTTGCTTTGTTTCATTATTTATTTAGTAAGTTGTTACTTTTTGTTAAGCTAAATCTGTACAATTTGACTCCATTCTAGTATGGGACTGCTGATGTTTCCGCTTTTTGTTTGTTTGTTTGTTTGTTTTTAGAGGATCTCACTCTGTTGCCCAGGCTGCAGTGCAGTAGTGCAGTCTTGACTCACTGCCATCTCTTCCTCCAGGCCTTACAAAGAGCAGGGACTACAAGTGTGTACCGCCATGATGTTTTGTAGAGACAGGGTTTCACCATGTTGCCCAGGCTGGCTTTGAACTCCTGAGCTCATGCAATCTGTTGACCTCTGCCTCCCAAAGTGGTGGGATTACAGGCATGAACCACCGTGCCTGGATTTTATTTCTTTTAAAAGCTTGATTCTTACATGTTGTTTCTATGTTTGCACAGCCTAATGATGAGATAATGATTAATCAGATATTATGTCCAAACATCTTCTGCTAAGAAGGCTTCCATCCTCTGTTGACAGATGTGTGTGTGGGTTGTGGAATACTTTCAAAATTAAGAAAAAAATTCCAATTTACTCTAACTTTTACTTTTTGCTGGACCCTTTATCTTTCCTCTATGCATGATCACAGTCTTCTTGACAGCAAAAATAATACGTACATAGTTTAATACCTTGAGTCCTCTGTTTTGGTCTTCACTTGCTGCAGCAATCAAGTCAGTCTGGGAACTGTAGATAAATTATCAAGCCACTCTGCCTCATCTATAAAATCTCCTTTTGAAAATTTTGGCAATTTTTGTGTCCCATTGCTCCTCCCAGCTAGGACACAAGATCAAACTGGCTGGTCCACTAAACTTTCTTTCATCACTTGACACTGAAATTGATAATTTCACTGACATCACTGCTGGGCATGACTGTTTTGTTTTCTGTTCCTAATCAAGTGATTTCCTTTGGCGAGTAGAGGACTTGGCTTTCGTGGTATTCCCTGCCTTATAGAACTGCTGACCAATTGGTGGATGATAGTAATAGCCTGGATAAGAACTCCAAGAATTATTGTGAATAAATTCTTCTCAATTTGTTGTATGCATTTGGCTAATGCCTGCAACATGTGGGTGTTTTATTTTTTTTAAACTTTCCCCCCAGTTATATAATTGCTTATTGAGATTATCTCCTTATTCTACCATAACAAAATTCACTCTGCCTGTGAAATTGTAAAAAAACAAAATATTAATTTCTTATCTTGGAGTTACTAAGCCATATAAGTGAAATATTCTGCACTCTAAATAAACATGAAATATTGTACCAGAATGTTTATTCTTAAAAGATGCATTTTCCCACCATAAATTCTGTAAGAAACAAGTGTGTTCATCTCTTGTCAGAGAACTGATTTATCTGAGTTTGCAATGGCTTTATTATTTTATGTATAATGTCACCAATAACCATGTTTTTATGACTTCCTCATACTATAATGTAACATTTGCATATATTATCACTCAACCCATACTTTTCCTCAAGATATCTTCCTGATAATTCCTTTATTATCTAATCTTTGCTCAAATGGCATCATCTTGCTGAGGCCTATTCTGATCACCCTATAGTATTGTCACCTGTCTCTGATAACTTACTTTTTGTTAATGCATGGATATTAAAATTCATGCTTCTTTCTAGAGCAAACTCAACATTTTATTATACTTATTTCTCAGGATCTGGCATCTCCTTAACTTCAGGAACATGGGGAGCTACCATAGGCTTGTAAGCATAGTCACATTTCTTTTCATAAAATCTGTTAAACAAACTTTACTAACATTTCTACAGGTTGTGAGTTGTATTTCTACAACACAAATTTCATAATACTCTTTTTTTCACTTGGCTTAAATCACGGGGTACATCACAGACAATATTTTTAAAGATTTCCCTGAGTGTTATATATAAAATGTTACATTTCAAGGAGAAAAGTAAAAAAAAGTAGCTAATGGAGGATATATTATCTCACCACGTTTTACATTGAGGTGACAAAATACTTTAGGTTATATTGGTATCTGCCAATGAACAATTTACATGATTATAGTTTCTGAGTTGTAGTTTTCCAGTTTTCAAGCTAAAGTTTTCAATCTTGCAGGCCACAGTGGTTCATACCTGTAGTCCCAGAACTTTGGAAGGCCTAGGCATGCGGATCATTTAAGGTCAGGAGTTCAAGACCAGCCAGGTCAACATGGTGAAACCCCGACTCCACTAAAATTACAAAAAATTAGCTGGGCATGTTGGCACATGCCTGTAGTCGCAGCTCCTTTAGAGGCTGACACGGAAGAATCGCTGAAACTCTGGAAGCAGAGGTTGCAGCGAGCCGAGATTATGCCTCTGTAATCCAGCCTGGGAGACAGAGTGTGATAATTTTTAATCTAGTTATCATCATAGCCTATCCAAGAGGATAAAATTGTTATAACTCACCCTGTACAACACTTCAATCTAAAAAGTAAAAATGATGAAAAAGGGGGATAGGAAGAAGAACAAAGATTACTTATTTTTGGATAAAGTCATGGTGTTTGTACACGTGAAATACTGTCTGTAATTTTGGTTGCAGAATCTCAATGTCATAATACCAAATGTTTAATGAGCTTGAATGACTTTTTAATGATGTTTAATTACATTTAGCCTTAGCTATGTAAAGGAAGTCTATGAAATTGTTATGACTATTTAACCTATATTCTTTACCTGACTATAACATATTAATTTTACCTTTAAAAATAAGTAAAAGAGTATAATTGGACTGTATATAACACAAAAGATAAATGCTTGAGGGAATGGAAACTCCATGCTCCATTATGTGATTATTATGTATTGCATGCCTGTATCAAAACATCTCATGTACCCCGTAAATATATACGCCATGTGCCTACAAAACTTAAAAATTAAAAAAAAATAAAACTAAAAAAATTCCCCTCTCACCAGATACAAATGCTAACTCTTAAAACAGGGAAACCTAAGGAATACTATAAAGATAAGTGGATTCAAAAAGTGAGAGACTTAGCAATTTTTTGGTCCCAATTATTTCTATTTTCCTCCGATTTTTAACAACAAAGACCAAAGACCTGTTTGATGACTATATGGCTTTGATTCCAGGATTGAGAGTGTGACATTAGATGCAAGAAATGGATAACATTATTAGCAAAATGTGGGGCAAAGTCTTCACACCTGAGAATGTATGTAGAGAAAAGGTTTAAACCTATAGTCCGTTTTTACTGTCAACTGAGGAATTTTTGAAAGTGTGGTATTTTTCTGTTTTCTTTGGTTATTATATTTGATGCCTTTCACCTGTATTTCAGATCAAATGTGAAAGCAATTATAACAGGCTTTATTGTTTACTTATTTTCAAAATGTTATCAGTGACAAATAACACTAGTATGAAAATCATAATTCTGTCACTTTGAAAATCATAAATGTATTGAAATAATCTCATAAAATTAGTGAAAATTAAGAGAGATATCAAATAAAATTTATTCTGCTATTGTAGGCATATAAATGTTATATATCATAACATAATGCAGATAGTATGAATTGCTGACACATACTTTATTTTCAAAAATTGCATGTTTTTATAATTAAAATACTCTGCTGATATTATTACACACTGCTTTATGTTAAATATAAAAGTGTATGAGAACAGACCCAAGTGCATCATTAGAGTACCACTCTCTGCCGGTTAGGTAATGGAACGCTAAAACATATTTCTTTAATTAAAATATTTAAAATAATAACAACCTGTGAACTTTAATAGAATCAACACATTTTTGTGGGAAATGAGAGTGGAAATTTGCGTTGCTTACCTGGTTTTGCATTTTACACTCAACAGAACAGTTAGATACTTTTAATAAAAATGTACATGGATTATTACTATATTCACTAAAATGATGTATACATGTAAAATACATAATCAAGAATGAAAGTTCATTTCCTTTTGTCTAATTTGACCAATTTGATGTATATTTGAAAAGAAAAAGTTAACTTATGTATTTCTGATGTATCTTCAATACAAAGTGGTACATGGTTTGAATATATCAGCAAAAAATATATACATATATTCCAATTAAATGCATATATAAAAATGCAAAAACAGATAATGTTATAATCCTCTACTGCTTTTTATTCTCTTGTCTCCTGACAAACCCACAATTTTGATGAAGGATTTGTAATTACCACTCAATTCCTTGAAAATACTGCATAGAGGACCTAAGATGATTCTCTCTTCATTCAGTTTTCAAATTTTATTTTTCAATAATCCCTTTCTAGGAAGAGTGAAGTCAAGGAAGTTTTGCTAGTTCTGTATTTACTCAGAGCTTAGTCTGAAGATAGATATGAAGTAACCTCATCATGTAATAATCAACAAGTAGAATATATTACTTTTGGATTGAGTTAGGTGGGAGAGAGTTTGGATTGTATCAATTACATAATAACGTGAACTTGGTTTACACTAGTTGCTTAGACAGAAAGACTTAATGATTAAACAGAGAATGATTTTGTTTCCTGTCCGTGAGTTATAAGTAAGAAAAAAAAAAAAGACAAATTTCCAAAAGATTATCTGTATGCTAACAGATCTTAGGTTACTTATGAAACACTGAATACTAGAATAGGCCATATAAGGAAAACAAATGATAATGACAATTATAATAGTCATAAAACTAATTAAAAAGATACATTTATAGGGATATCAGTTTTCAGATTTCTTTTCTTGTAGTGTTTTTGTCTGTCTTTGATAGGAAGGTAATGCTGGCCTTGTGAAGTGAATTTGGAAATATCCCCTCCTTTCTAGTTTTATGGAAGAGTTTGGAAAGAATTGATATTAGCTGTTATTATTAGCCATTAGTCTTTGGTAGGATTCAGTCATGAATAAATCTGGCCATGACTTTTCTTTGATGGGAGACTTTATTACTCATTTAGTCTTCTAACTCACTGTTGGTCTGTTTAGATTTTTGATTTATTCATAATTGTCTTGTTAGGTTATATATTTCTAGAACCATATCCATTTATTCTAGGTTATCTAAGTTTTTGGCATATAATTGTTCACTGTAGTCTCTTACGATCTTTGGACATATGCATTATCAATTATAATGTCTCCATTTATTGCTGATGTCATTTATTTGAATCTTCTGTCTTGTTAATAAATGTAGTGAAGGGTGTGTCAATTTTGTTGAGCTTTTCTAGAAAACCAACTCAATATTTTTGATCTTTTCTATCATCTTTCTAGTTTATATTTTATTTCTGCTTTAATAAAATATTTTTTTCTTTCTTCTGCTAATTTTTGATTTAGTCTGTTCTTATTTTCCTAGTTCCTTGAAGTATACTAAGTTGTTTATTTGATATATTTCTTCCTTTTTGATGTAGATATTTAATCTTAAGTTTATTAAGACATTTATTAAGTTTACTGTTAATAAACTTCCCTCTTAGGATGGCCTTTGCTGTGTTCCATAAGTTTTTGGTGTATTGTATTTCCACTGTCATTAATCTCAATATTTTTTAACTTCTTTTTCCTTTTTGACTCACTGGTTGTTCATATTGTTTGATTTCCACATATGTTAATTTTATGTGAGTTTTCCTATTATTGATTTTCAGTTTTATACCATTGTAGCTTGAAAAGGCATAGATGCAAAATTTTAAACCAAACACTAGTAAGCTGAATTAATTAGAATATAAAAAGGATCATTTACCATGATCAACTCTGATTTATCCCTGGGATGGAAGAGTTGTTCAATATATGGAGATCAATCAGTGTGACTCACCATATTAGCAGAATAAAGGATAAAAAATATATTATCATCTCAGTAGATGCAGAAAAAAGCATTTGAAATAATTTAATGTCCTTTCAGAGTAAAATCACTCAACAAATTAGGTATAGAGAAGTGTTTCTCATTATAACTTAGGCCATTTATAACAAGCCTGCAAATAACATCATAGTTAGCTTCACAGTTGAAGGGTTTTCCTCTAAGATCAGCAATTAGATAAAGACGTTTACTCTCACTATCTCAATTCAACGTATTACAGGAACTCATATCCAGAGCAATTGGTGAAGGAAAACAAGGAAAAGGCACTCGTATGGGAAAGAAATAAGTGAAATTATCTCTGCTGATTAAATGATCTTACACACAGAAAAATCAAAATACCCTACCAAAAAAAAAAAAAAAACCTGATAAAATTAATAACTGAATTTCACTAAATGTGCAGGACACAAAATCAACATAAAAAATTCCGTAGCATTTTCATATACTGAAAACTACTATCTGAAAAGGAAATTAAGAACAATCAAAATCATTGATTAACTAAATTATACGACACAAATAAATGAAAAGATATCTTGTGTTCACTGATTGGAATAATTAATATTTTTTAAATTCCCATAGTACAAAAGCAAGCTTCAGATTCAATGCAATTCCTACTGCAATGCCATTTTTCACAGAAATAGAAAAAACAATTCTAAAATTTATATGGAACTACTAAAAATCCTGTGTGTTGCTTCTTCACTCTGTTGATTATTTCCTTTGCTGTGCAGAAGCTTTTTAGTTTCAGGGAATCCTATTTATTCAATTTCACTTTCATTGTCTGTAGTTTCGAGGTCTTATCCCACAAAAATTCTTGTCCATACCAATGTAATGAAGCATTTTTCTTATGTTTTCTACTAGTAGTTTCATAGTTTCAGGTCTCAAAGACAAGAGTTGCTGAGATTGTGGAAAAGTAAATTCTTACATACTGTTGGTGGGAATGTAAATTGGTATAGCCATCATGAAAAACAGTATGGAGTTTCCACAAAAATAATTAAAAATAGAATTACTATATAGGCAATTCACCAATCTCACTGTTGGGTATATATCCAAAGTAAGTGAAATTAGGGTATCAGAGAGATATCTGCATTTTCATTTTAATTGTAGCACTATTCACAGTAGCCAAGAAATGGAGTCTAAGCATCCAACAACATATGAATGGATAAAGAAAATGTGATGTGTATACACAATGGAATACTTTCAGCCATAAAATAATTAAATTCTGTCATTCGTGACAGCATAGATGAACCTGGAGGACATTATGGTAAGTGAAATAAGCAAGGCACAGAAATAAAAATACTGTGTGATCTCACTCAGATGCAGAATCTAAAAAAGTTGATCTCATAGAAGTAGAGGGTACAAAGGTGACAGATCGAGACTCTTATCTCAAAAAAAAATTTTAAAAAGTTGGTCTCATAGAAATAGAGGATACAAAGATGCTTGTAAGAGCCTGGAGAGGCTGTGGGGAGGTGGAAGATGGGGAAATGTTGGTCAGAGGATACAAAATACAGTTAGATGGAATAATTTCAGGAGATCTATCATACAGCAAGGTGATTATTGTTAATGATTATACATAGTATTTCTGTAAAATGTAGAGAGGGATGTCATAGGCTCTTCACCACAGAATTAGAAAATATAAGAGAAAAAACAGAAATCATAGTGTGGGAAAAAGAACATGAGCTTGGATATTGGACAAATCTGGAGGTTTTTTTCCCACTTTAGTTTCTTACGAACAGTGATGGAGATAAAGTATATATCCTATTTTTCTCTTTCATCATTTGCAATAATAATAACAACACTTCCCTTTTAGAATTGTAAATATTTGAAAAAATATACCATAGGTTATAGCCATTTAACTGTGCATCCTCTATCAATGGCAGTATTTTCACTACAAGTTAGAGTAGAATATAAATACATGTATAAATCCCGAAAAGCAGTTTCAAATCGCCAGTGACTGAGAAATCTCTCTCAACCCTACACTTCTAAAACACATAGCTAACAAGTTTATTTTATACATTTTCCGTTAAAAACTTTACGCTCTAAAATTCTATTGAATTACTACTATTTATTTACTTTTTTCACTATTGTCTTTCAAAATTCAAACCCCGTAAAAACCACCTAATTATAATCTGAATGGAGAAAATACTTGTTAAATTTACAACTTTTTATCCTTTGTCTTTAGGTGATATTGTTGAAACTAAAAATAATAAGCTATGAAAAAAAAATACTGGAGATAAATAGCAACCACTTCACATTTATGAAACAAAATAAAAGCAAATTATGAATCAAAATAAAATCTAGTTTTATAGTGTCTGTAATGCTGAATCTTTGACAATATTTTTCATATTATGTAATAACAATCTTGTATTGATCCATAACATAGTGTTTACCTTGAAAATCATTTGATAATAATTTTTATCCTTACTTCAACAACTTGTTTGTCAAACTTTCATTATGCTTCACATTTCCAGAGACGATGACTTTTCTTTGATTTTGGAATCTCTGAAATACGGCAAATACATATTTTCTGTCAAAGAGTACTAGAAAATGTTTTATTAGAACCTAAAGTTTATTGCTTTTTTGAAAAGATTCAAAAGAAGAATATTTCTTCAGTTACCAAATATTGTTAACTTAATTATTTTTGAACTAAATTCTAATTAAATATAGCTTTTCTAATATTTTCTATATTTTACAAAATCGTGATTTTTGTGGCAAATATTTATGCAGATGGATGACGTCTACATATTAGAAGCTGTTTTATTTTGCTTAACTTGCGTTGAACTTGTTGAACTTAGCAAACTAATGCATGTCACAGTAAAAGAAAGAAAACTAATAAATTAAGTGATTGACTTAACGGTGGTAGAAACGAGGACTGATTTGCAAGTTGTTAAATCTATAGGAAGACACTATCTGAATTTGTATGAGTAAACTTCGATGTCGATCAGGCTAAGCTAGTGGCAGTTGCTTTTCTTCTCATTTTGTATTCTCCCTCGATATATCGCATAAGACGTATTCACTTTTATGGTATAAATTTTTTCGACCTAAATTTCATCCACATTTCTATCTCCTGTCTTTCCATACACAAGTTTTTTTTTTGTTTGTTTGTTTTTGTTTTTTTTTTTCCCAAGTGTTTCTTATGTCCTTTCATTTTAGGATACAAGGACCCCTCCTAAAGACATTATTAATAACCTAATTTAGAATTTTCCCAATCCTAAATCCAGTAACTTATTATTACTTCTTCCTGTTAAAGTTTTTCATAATTTTCCCAATGTCCTCTGCTTCAATGAATTCTCATCAATTATCAAGCTGAGTTGATTCTGTAATTTATTTACATATTCTTTTGCTCATGCATCACAAATATATCGATCCTACTAAAATATGATATGTGAAAAACATCGACAAAATTTTGGATAAATTGGTGATATATATATATATATACACACACACACACATATATATATACACACACACATATATATATACACACACACACATATATATATACACACACACCACACACATATATACACACACACACACACATATATATACACACACACACACATATATACACACACACACACATATATATATACACACACATATTATTTATTTATTTATTTTCATTATTATTATATATTTTTTTGAGACAGATTCTCACTCTGTCACCCAGGCTGGAGTGCAGTGGCACGATCTCGGCTCACTGCAATCTCCAACTCCCAGGTTCAAGCAATTATCCTGCCTCAGCCTCCTGAGTAGCTGGGATTGGAGGTGTCTGCTACCACCCCCGGCTATTTTTTTGTATTTTTAGTAGAGACGGAGTTTCGCTCTTTTTGATCAGGCTGGTCTCAAACTCCTGGCCTCAGCCTCCCAAAGTGCTGAGATTACAGACGTGAGCCACCACACCTGGCCTGCTTTTCCTTTTTTGAAGGTATAAGCCCAAAATAAATGATAAATAACTGATGTACATTGGACAGACTGACAAAACCATCAGTCAGTAATATTGCAGCAAGACTCTGTTGACAGTTCAACCACAGCAGAGTTCATGGTTTCTTGCCTCTCTAAGCCTGTAACAGGCTTTGTCTGCCTTGTCTCCAGAATGTTCTATCATGTCCCAATTTTATATTTTGATCCGATATTATTAGTCTCCCCAATAGTACTATTAAAATATAATGTATTATCTATATATGGATATTTTTGACTGTGAAAAGGGACAATAAATATACAAATAGTTTTTAATATTTTGTTTCTTGAATGACAAACTGTTTGATAGAGTATAAATTTATGAAATTTGAAACAAAAATCCCATCAAAAGTTAGTTTCCACAAGTTCCCATATTCTTAAAAAACTCTTAGAAAATTTTAAAATCAAATATTGTACACCACTTGATCCCTGCCATTATTTAATTTATTTAGTCCTCTTTACTTGAGAGAATAGATTTTTATATCCTTCTGTTTCAAAATACTTATTTTAAATAATTTCAGTTTTCTGAAAACTTCAAAAGTGATTTTGTTTTTGTTATTGCCTCTAATTTATTATTCATTATGAATAGCTGTTCTCCAACTACTTTGGAAATGTAATCATAATTTATAAGACTCATTTGCAAAAAGGTTCATTTTCATTGGAGGGCTCTTAGGTTGCTAATTAAACAGTTCCTCGGAAGCACAAATATTTTAAGTTGATAAGCTGTGAAAAGAAAAATTGCCTATTGGTATCCTTCAGGTACTTTTTGTATTCAGCATCAGATTTGTGTTTGTCTGTGTGTGTAATCTATAAATAAGTAATATATACTTATTTTGTGAATATTTTTAAACATTTGAAAACTTGGCAAGTATAGATTCCAATACGTATTACATTTTCACCACAACCAATTCCATGTATATTCCTGCTCGACAGATGTTTAATCAGAATGTTGCTTTAACTGTGATACCATGCTTCAATCAAATTTATATTCATATTAACTTATAAACCTAGGTAATTTTATCTAGAATATTGATTTATGAAACTGAATTATAACTGCAAATTTATTTTCACAATATGGAAAGTAACTGATGATATCCTATTGCATTATTTAACTATTTTGACTTTGTTTTTCTGTTAACAGAAATACATTTTCGTTCAATTTTTAAATATGCAAAAGAAAACTTGAATCTAAAAATTAGCAACATTAATTTAGAAGAATTGCTTGATCTGAATAAAAAAGCATGCATAACAAAGTCAAATACAAAAACAACTCTTGTAGCTGAACATTTTCATTATCTTTGTTTCAAAACTACTAACTTTTGAAATATTGCTGATTTTTTTTAGCAAATATGTGTCTTCATCATCATAATTTTATGTTGCTAGCAATATTATTATGAATTCCTTAGTGGATTACAAATGTTTGTTAACAGTTACTTTGTTGGAACAATTTTTCTAGTAAATATATATTTTTATTATTTTGTGCTAATTGTTACTAAAATATTTTGTTACAAAATTGCAAATGTTACTTAATGAAAAGTAAGTTTGTATATTTATAACATTTTATAAATGGCAAATCTCCACAAGAGATATAACTGGATAACTTTCTATAAAATACAGCACATTCAACTGGGGAATTGATCTCAATTACTAACACATATTTCCTAGATATCTAAACTATAATCTACTACCATATAAAATTATTATATCTAGGAATTGCTCAAATTTAGAAATTACATACTTCAATATCCAACTCTTGATCATAAATTTATATATTTCCTCTTCTCTACTCCTTTAATTCCCTATAATTCCTGATTTCAGACTAAATTAAAATGAATTTTTCCTTAATTCATATTTTCTTTAAAAAAATAGGTCTATTTTCTTTTTTCCTTATTGTAACCTACCCATTATCCATCATGTAACCATATCTCTTTCATTATTATTTCCTTTTAGACAAACCTGATTCTGAGCTCAACGCTACCATACGACTTTCTATTTGCACACAAAATGCTTATCACTACTATTAAAAATCATACAAAATATACTTTGAACTGCAATAAGACCTGAATACTCTCTTGAAATTTTCCTGTTTTCCTAATAAATTTCCTATTTCTAGCTTCCAGCCTTATTCTTATAACTCAACCCAACACATTTCTCAGAACATGATTCATGTTCTGTTTCTCTTGGAAATTAGGGTATCAAGAAACTTCACATTACTTCTGTCTAGACCTCAAAATTCTACCTACGTCTTTCATCATGCTTCGTTGCTTACAGTTCAGTGGAAACAGAGTTCCTTCTCTTATTGAAGGTCTATATCTACTCTCTGACCTAACTGATTTCTATTTCCTCAGGGAATTTCTTCATCCACTCTCCCATGTTTTTTCTATTTTGGACAAGAAAGAGTAATAGTAATTATAATAATAATTAGAGTCACAATAAATATGGTTCCATCAACTCTAGTTCTGAGTATCTAGTTATTACCTATATCAACCTTCCATTTGGTTCCTAGTTTCCAAATCAATTAGTCCACATTTAATGTATTTACTTGCTGATTTCCCACTTACCTGTTCCAGCAGTTGCCGACACTAATCTGTGTTGTTCACAAGTGGCATACTAGCTGAATATTTTCAGTCATCCCTTGGTATGTCTGACATTGTCGATCTTTCCCAAGTTTTTGAAAGTTTAGATTTCCTTGGTGGTTTCATTCTCTCTGATGACTCATTATTCATTGCCTTTGCAAAATCTTTTTCGTTTTTGTTTCCAATGGTGGAACTTCTGAGAATTTAAAAAAGAACTCGAATGATAAATAAGGTGAGGTCTACAAATGGTAATTAGATTTGTTATAAGGGTGATGTTAATAACTTTGACAGGTGCCGGGTGCGGTGGCTCACGGCTGTAATCCCAGCACTTTGGGAGGCCGAGACGGGCAGATCACGAGGTCAGGAGATCGAGACCATCCTGGCTAACACGGTGAAACTCCGTCTCTACTAAAAAATACACACACCAAAAAAAAAAAAAAAAAAAAAAAAAAAAAAAAAAAAAAAAACTAGCCGGGCGAGGTGGCGGGCGCCTGTAGTCCCAGCTACTCAGGAGGCTGAGGCAGGAGAATGGCTTGAACCTGGGAGGCGGAGCTTGCAGTGAGCCGAGATCCCGCCAGCGCACTCCAGCCTGGGCAACAAAGCAAAGACTCCATCTCAAAAAAGACAGGTGCATTTTCACTAGTGGTGAGTAGAAAATTATACAGAAGTCAGTTAAGGGGTGAATGCAAGGTAACGATATGTACCTATCTTTCAAGAAATTGACTATAAATGGTAAGAGAGAAATATACCTGTAGATAATGAGTAGACAGGATCAAATATTTTTTTAAAAATTCATATATGTATATTTTTTAATATATTTGCATATGAAATTTTAAAATTCATATATGTGTGTGTATATATATACTTGTTTTATGATTGGAATCAATTTGGAATGCTTAATTCCCTAAATGAAAAAAAAAAAAAAGATATCAAGATTCCAGTTCAGAAGGGCATGGATAATCTTAGATTTCCTACTTTATTTTACCATCCATTGTCTTTTGATTTCTAACACTAATTAAAGTTTCAAATCTTGCTATTTCTAATATATTTAGTACTTCAGTATCTAAAACATGTAACTTACCAAATTATAAAATCTGTCATTTAGTTCTCATTGACTTTAGAATAAAATCCAAACTCCTTAGCATAGAATAAAACATCCTTCATTAATGAGCACTTTACTAACACTCAGGTCCACATTTTACTACTTTGGCCTCCTGAATCTATTGACAGATATTTATATCCATAATCTTCAGAAATGTTGATATAAGTGCTTCTTCTTCCTGAAAAGTCTCTTCCTCTCTTTACCAACTTAGTTTATTTTGTATAATTTGGAACATTTATTTATTCAACAAAGATTTCTTGTGAGTGTATGTAGCATAATATTAGGTGTTGATGACAGATAAAGAAAAAAGGTAAGAATACAAAGATAGAGATATGCCTCCATGTTGCAGATATTCTAGTAAAGGCTATTTATATTACGACTAATAATCATAATATAAATATGTAATGCAACAAGCATTACTATTATTGGGGAAATTACAAAATACTATGCAAATGTATAACAAAATGCCTTAGCCTTTTGGAAAGGTTTGCAAAGGGTATTTAGGATAAATGCTATTTAACATAAATTAATTAATCAATGAGATAATGAAGACATGAGACATGATAATTGAGTAGCAAAATCAGAGTGGGAAAGATTTAAGAAAAGTGCGAGAAGAAAGAAACTGTACACTTCAATGATTAAACTGAAACTTTGAGCATTTGCAAAATAGAGAGAAACTCAAAGTGGTTGGAAAGAAATTTAGCAGGGAGGAAAAACAAATAGTGTGAACTTAGTCTAGAGATAAACACCAGGGCATAATTATGCAGGAGCTTACAGACCATAATAAAAAATAAAGTTTTTTAAAATCAGAGGAAATATTTCCATATGTTGTTACACAAATTTGTGCTATGATCACATACAAATGTTTAAAACACAATTTGACATGTTGCCTAGAGGCCAGACAGCATACATGCCAGAGTGAATGCAGGACAACATGAACAGATTATTATATACTTGAGATTAAAAAAAGATGAGTTGAACTAGGGTACTGAAAGTGGACATGAAAAGAAGGAGCTGACTGAAGAGTTTTAATAGGATGATTTCATAATTCAATAGTGGAAATAAGAGAGAGGAAATAAGATATTATTTTTGAGAATATTTACTAGGACCCTCTAGTATAGGTTAGTGCTCATTTATATGCATTTTGGACTTACCTCACTTTTAGAATTGACTACATATAATTGTCATTATTTATCTTTCTTCTCCTGAGACAATAATATATGGGGAGTAACAATATAGCCTCCTTTTATTGCTATATTTTCAGTGCCAAATATAATGTCTAAATTATTTTTTGTTTAATAAATGTAAAAATTTGGGGGGTAGGAAGCCATTTTGGAAATTATAGGTACCCTTTGACTTTCTGGGTGCTTCTAACAATCACCTTGTTTCTTGCTCTTTCTTGTTTCAGGACAAGTCTGCATGTGCTTATACAAGGGGTGAGAACTTATAATTTTAATTATTCATATGAATATCTCAAGCCAAATTGACTCAGGAAAGTCATGATCTTTGTAAACTCTCATTTGGAAAGGATTTAACTTAAATAATAGCAATGATGATGTTTAACAGAAATGCCTTTAGATAACAACGTTGTGGTTTATTGAAAAAAGCACTATATTGATAATCAGTAAACCTTTTTCTGATACTGAGTAGTTGTGAGTTATTCAATAAAATTAAGAAATTGTTTGATATTTGCATAGAAAATTTTACCTTTCCTTGTTCTTCACCACCCATGCAACTGCTCTGCCTCTTTAATTACCTCTCCTATGCTATTCCTATGGCTACATTCCACAGAGAGTTGCTAGGCACCTCCCAGACATGAATAAGAGAATCAATTTCCATAAATGATACATCCAGAGGAGTAAATTCAAAGACTTGGAAAACAGCCAGTTCTCTAGGTTTGCAGCAGTGCTTCTTGCATTGCAAATCTGCTGATGCTGAGAGCATGTGAAGATGTGAAACCAGCAGGCCTTTTAGTCATCTGCAGACTGCAGGGCTGTGGTGAGCCCACCACAGGCTGGATAGCTGGAAGGTGCCCTTTAAAAGGCCCTGATGTACTTGAAACCATATGGCAAAACTGTGAATATTGGGAAATAGGAACAGCAGCGGAGCTACCTGTTGTGCCACAGTTACAAACCCAGTGACTTCTGCATTATCCGAAAGGCTAATAGCGTTAATAAACACTATTAACTTAAGAATAAAAAAAGGAAGTTAATATTTATAGATAAATATGAATGTGCTAGTTTCATTTTAATTTTGTGTATTTTAACTTTTTCTCTGATGAGATATGTGGTCTGCCTCTTCATGGACCAATAAAAGGCCTTTTACATATCCAGTGTACGGAAAAACAAGAAAGACAGTTATCAATCTACCATATGCAATTAAGCAGCAATTTATGACAAGAAGTAAATACCATTGACTATCTTACCCAAGTACCATATGTTAAACACAATAGAAATTATGAACTGATGTTACCATTGCCACTATTAATAATGGAAAATAATAGATACAGAAAATATATATTTACAATTATTTATTTAGAAAGTTGTTCTTTCTGTTTTGTTTTGTTTTAATTCTTTCTGCAACCTAATTAGCTCTGCCATCTGCAAGACCTAAGTTTATGCCTTAGGGTAACGAAAAAGAGAAATTCAAATATTTTAATAACATTTGAGTTTGCATAGCCACAAAAGCTAAGTTTAATTGCTTCTGACTTAGTTTTAAGGCTCACTTGATACCTCTGGTTGATGGTATATCAAGACACTTCTTCCAACAGAAACCTTGTGCTGATATTTCTGAAATAAGCCTATAAATTCATTAGAACTTCAGTCAAGAAAAATAAAAAATGTTTATGTGGGCACATCTGATTTTATGAATTTGAATAGATTGACATTAGGGCCAGATTTTGTACACTCTTAGATAGATAGTTCATCCATTTTTACTATTGAAGTGTATTTTATTTTATTAATATACCATAATTTGTTGATCCATTTTTCTATGTATGGACTTTTGGGTCATTTATAGTTTTGAAAAAAAATTCTTAGTATGAATACATTAATTGTATAATACATGTTATAACTGAATTTAAAATAGACTGGATGACAGTATATTTTCTATTGAGGTACAACATGTATTATAAAGTGCAGTCTTGTAAGAGTACAGCTTTTACTATCATAAGACATATTAGTAAGCCATGTAGATGTAAAATACATAGAACAGTTATATTACCTCTCAAAATGCTAAAAAGAACTGTGCCCAACCAAAAATCATGGATATTTTTGTCTATTTGTTTTCTAAAAGTTTTTATAGGTTTTCACTGTACATTTAGGTTTATAATCTATTTTAATATATTAATTATGGTATGAGCTATATAGATCAAGATTCTTGTTTGCATATAGATATCAATTATTTCAGTACCATTTGTTCCAGCACCAACTTTCCCAATGCTATTTGTCTTTACTGAATTGCCTTTGTACCTCTATTAAAATTAAATGACCATACATATGTGGATTTATTTCTTGATGCTCTATTATATTCCATTGAACCTTGTGTCTGTATATTTTTTCCAGTATTGTGGCTCTATTACTTACTGTAGTTATAAGTATTAAAAGTAGGTCATATGAGTCTTTAACCAGTTTTTTATCACAATTTCTTTGACAATTTTAAATCCTGTTGTCTACCGTATAAATTTTAAAATCAAGTTATAAATTTCCATAAAAAATTCTGCATTTAATCTTCCAAAATTAAGCATAATTTTATTCATAGTGTTTTTGTAGTTGCCTTTCATCACATTGAGAAAAACATTCTCTTCTAGTGCAAATTTCCTGAGAATTTTTTCCTGAATGGAGGGAATTTATCCAAGTATTTTTTTCTCTATTAGGATGACACTGCATAGCCGGGAGCAGTGGCTCATTCCTGTAATCCCAGCACTTTGGGAGGCTGAGGCAGGTGAATTACGACGTCAGGAGATCGAGATTATCCTGACCAACATGGTGAAACCCCATCTCTTCTAAAAATACAAAAATTAGCGGGGCGTGGTGGTGCATACTTGTAGTCCTAGCTACTTGAGAGACTGAGACAGGAGAATCGCTTGAACTCGGGTGGAGGTTGCAGTGAGCTGAGATCGTGCCACTGCACTCCAGCCTGGGTGACAGAGCCAGACTCCAACTCAAAAAAAAAAAAAAAAAAAAAAAAGAAAAGAAAAGAAAAGAAAAGAAAAGCCCATGGTTTTTTCACTTTATTCTGTATATATTGTGAACACATTTTTTTTTTAAATCCTTAACTGTTCTAATTTTTCTGTAAGCCCACTTAGTCATGATTTATTAACCTTTTTAAATTTTGATGATTTTATTTTGATTATATTTTGTTCAGGATTTTTGCGACTACTTTCATGGGCGATATTAGTCTGTCATTTTCTTTCAATATTTTTGTCTAGTTTTGTAGACATTAACCCTTTTAAAAACCCCTTTTCTCTCTGATCCATATCTCTCACACACTGCATGTGTGCTATTCATCACCAGAAAGTGCATACTAAATACCCAGTATTGGTACTGCTAGTTTAATCACTAAAGATAAAACGACAAAGGAAATATAGGGTTCTTATTCTCATGGAGCTTATACTCTCTTGTAGTTAGATTGTAATCAAGTAAAAGAACAAGATGATTTCTAACAATAGCAAGCTGTATTATTAAGATAAAAACAATACTTGTGTGGAAGGAATGGGAAGGATGGGTGCTCTCTGAGTGCTTGATCTTTGTTTTGAAAGTGTTTCAATCTTGTAAATACTTAGAGGCAGAACGTATCCCCATCACCCCCAACAACCAGCAACTGCAAAGCCATGGATGTATGAAATTGCTTAGCATGAGCTGAGGAGCATTAGAATTATCACTTTCACTTATAGGCTGTAGAAAGTTTAAGTGTTGTTTCTAATGTGCTTTACTCAGCTTTACCTATATAACAAATCTACACATGTATTCCTGAACTTAAAATAAAAGTTAAATAAAAAGAAAGAAAAAATAAAAGAAGGAAGGAATAAAGGGAGGAAGGAAGGGAGGGAGGGAGGGAGGAGGGAGGGAAGGGGGAGGGGGGAGGGAGAGAGAAAAGAAAGGAAGGAAGGAAGGAAGGAAGGAAGGAAGGAAGGAAGGAAGGAAGGAAGGAAGGAAGGGAAGAGAAAGAAAGAAAGAAAGAAAGAAAGAAAGAAAGAAAGAAAGAAAGAAAGAAAGAAAGAAAGAGAGAGAGAGAGAGAGAAAGAAAGAAAGAAAGAAAAGAGAGAGAGAGAGAAAGAAAGGAAGGAAGGAAGGAAGGAAGGAAGGAAGGAAGGAAGGAAGGAAGGAAGGGAAGAGAAGAAAGAAAGGAAAGAAAGAAAGAGGAGACGGAGGGAGGGAAGAAGGAAGGAAGGAAGGAAGTTGTCATTGGAGATTTTAATTCTGATTATAAGAATCCATTCATTTAGCATGAAGACATCTATGCAGTGCATGTCTATTCATGATCTCTACATTGTAATCACATATTACATTTTAAATTTTATTATTTTTTTCTATAACTAAGCAACAACAACAAAAGGAAGATGCAAGAGTGTTCCTCCCACCCAAATCAATAAGAAAAATTCAGACTATCTACAAAATCACATTTTTAACAGATAAAAGGGCCAAGGTTACAAAGGAAAGAGGTGAACTAAGTCCCATTTAATAGAACCACTCTGAAAATAGATAAGAGTAATTTCCTTGAACAGCTTTAAGAGATCATAAAAAAAAAAAAAAAAAAAAAAAAAAAGCAGAGCAGAGAATCAGTTAAACTTACAGGTTAGTCAATAGAAATGTTTCAGACTACACTCACACACACACACTCAGACACACACACAAATAAAAATTTTAAAAAGAGAAAATAACAGAGAAATCAAAATGTGGAAAAATATGAACATTTCTTGCCAATATACACTTTGATTCCCAGAAGAACAGTAGAGGAAAATGGAGCAGAAGCAGCATTTAAAAGGCAGTAAAATATGAGTTAAATAAAAAATGAGATAAAAATTAAGCAATGTGAAAATAAATCAAGAAGGTCCAACATTACTTGGTAGAAGCTCCAGAAGAAGACAACAGAGAAAATGAAAAAAAAATCATGAACAATATAGAGATGTATTTTTCTAAAACTATATTTTCAAAAAGTCAGAATTCATCAATGCATTAAACAGAACTTTCAGAAAAAAATACTAGGTATGCCTACTCATAAAAACAACCTGGAAACCAGTTAAATTCCATTAATAGTACTTCAAAATTAAGAATTCTTTGTTATCCTTTGCTAATAGCTTTCATTAGTTTGTTGTTGTTGTTGTTGCTGTTTTAATAAGGAGTCTTGTTTAAAAGGAAATTTCAGTGAGATCATTCTTTTTTGCTAGCATTCAAAAGAGAAAGAGGACATGGATTACAGACGTTTGGTTATCCTTTTCTACCAAATAAAGTTTCCAAAGAGACAGGTGGCATAAAAACTCATGGACAGAAATGAGTTTAGAAGAGGAGGGAAAGCAATTTACCCTGAGAAAGGAGTGAAGGAAGGAAGGATGAGTCCAGATGTTAGACTTATTTTAAGATTGCCTCACACTGTGTGTAATATTAATAATGTAATGTTATGTGGTGAGATGAATTTTACTTCACACAAGAATTTAGTATATTTATAGTGTTAATTGGATCATTGAAACAAAATTTATTATATTAACTTCAGTCGATGGAATAGGTTTTTAGTGATACAATTTTTATTTAAAATAATTTTAGGAAGTATGACAGTAGACGAGAAATTTCTACCCATAACATTGATTTCAAAAATTATTTTGCAAGTGTTTTAGACAGACCATGCAGTCTCTATCATGTACGTGAATGCATACATATATACCTGAATAATGATATTCATTCATCCCAAGGTTAATATTATAAAAACGATTATTATTAGCATGAGAAAAACATCATTATTCAAAGAACACTGTAGTGGCATCACGGTAATGGTCTGGCACTTGAGGAGCTTGGGTAGTGATAGCTGACGCCCACCTGAAGAGGTATTTTGCAGGGCCAGGTTTCCTGTTATTCCCTCAGACATAATTTTGTATAGTGTCCTTAGAGTCCTCAGTTTTCATTACTCCACCCCCAGCTTGTGGAGTAGCATCAGTACAGTAACATGTTTAGTAGTTTTGGAAATAATAATAGGTATTTTATTATTATCCCCCATAAAGTCACTGCCAAAATGAAAGTCAAAGGACTGAGGGGACAAAGACAGAATTTGAGAGACACTGATAAGGTCATTTATTATTATACTTAGACATTGGAGTTGCTGTTTCTACAATCCAGGTTGTGGTATTGAGGAAATATTGTGATACATATGCGTTAGAAATATCCTTATTAAATATGTACTTGGAGTGTTTTAACTTCAGGAAATACATAATTAATATATTTTCCATTTAATAAGAAGTTACTTGTAGCATTTATAAAGGTAACTAATTATAATATAGGCTATTGGGATACATAAATTAAATTCACTGAGAATGTTCCATTATTATTCCTGCCTCTGTTCTAGTAAAAATAAAATACTATGTATCTTCTCAAGAATTTGCAAGGTGAGTATGTTAATCTATGAAGAGTTCTACCCTCTCACTTGAAAATTAATTAATATGTTTTAATTTGCTTTTGCTGAGCCACAAACCATGTTTACAATAGTCTTACGTGCTATAGAAGTAATAAAGGTACGGAAAACATAGCCTCTGCTCTAAATAGCTTGCAGTGTAAATGAAACAAAATGAAAATTCCAGAAAAGTAACTCAGATGCATCAAAGGAGAAATGGAGTTGTATCTTGACAGAATTGCTATGTATACATTAACATTAGGCAAGTATCTCATGAAGTAAAATTTGTTGTTGGAAACCTGTTAGCAAGGCATCACATTGGGCACTGCAATAAAAATTCTTAACTAAATTAACACAGTCACTTTCCTCAAAATTTTTTCTAGTTGAGTACTAAATGAAACTGTTTTCTTGTTTGTGTTTGAGGGCCAAGGAAATAAGAATAGCATATATCTTATCTTCAAACACTACTCACATCAGTGTGGAGAGTGGAAATTTGGTACTAAAACTAGCTAAGAAATAACAGAAACATTTTTACCATATCATAACCATAAGGAGACATACTCATTTGCACTACATGGCAAAGAGCACACACTATTTAAATTGCTATATTATGCATACTAGCTCATTCTCTTTCTTTTTCTCTCTGCTTTTCTTTCTTTTAATTCTATCATAATTAACCTCCAGTAGTTCAAAAATACATGCAGGCTGGTTCTTGTCTTATTTTAAAAATAAATGTAAGATATTTGTGTGAACTAAACAAATCTATATATTATATTAGGGAAACATACATATACACACACACACATATACACACACGTATACCTATATATATAATGTTTATAAGTGACTAAAATACAAATTTTATTTGAAGAGAAGGCACTTGACATCCAACAATCACCACAAATCCAAACCTACAAGAATTAGCACCAATTTTTTGAAATAATTTATCTTATCCTTAATACACATAAATCAATAATAATCTCATTGATGATTTTAAGATAAGAACATTATGAGACTTTAGTAATAATAAACATCAAAGAGATCTTATAGAGAGATAAATGCACTATTGAAACAAAATTTAAAGATGTCCTTCTTTTTAGTTGATACTTACTCACTTTACATATTTTCTGAAAGCTTGCCATGGTATCTCATGGCTGCTAGTGACCTGTGAAGGTCATCTTTCAATTCTCTTCTGTTAGGAGGATGACTGTTAATTCAGACAACGAGATCCCAATAAAAAGATACAGTGTAAAAAAAAAAAAAAAAAAAAAGACAAAGTAGTAGAGAGATGACAAAAGAAGACAGAGAGTATTAGGAGAGAAGAGATGAATGGACAAGAAGCAATCAATAAGAATCAAAGTTCACTGTCCTTGCAAAACATCAGCAGACCCTAGTAAGCCTGCTTACAGCAGCTTTTTACTCATTTTGCATTTCTGTAATTTCTTAAGAGAAGAAGGAGTAGGTAGAAGAGGAGGCAGCGGGGGAGGAGAAGAAGGAAAGAAGACCACCTAGGACACTTATCCACACATACTGAGAAGTAGATTTTGGTGCTAATACGGAAATCTGAATTTTTTGTTTTGCTATCAATACTACACAGTAGAAACAGATATTTGATAGACATCTCATAAGAAACACCAAATATTGGTAAGAGAAAGAGCTGGCCGGGCGCGGTGGCTCACACCTGTAATCCCAACACTTTGGGAATCCGAGGCAGGCAGATTACGAGGTCAGGAGTTCGAGACCAGCTTGGCCAACATGGTGAAACCCTGTCTCTCCTAAAAATACAAAAATTAGCTGGGCATGGTGGTGGATGCCTATAATCCCAGCTACTCTGGAGGGTGAGGGAGGAGAATCGCTTGAATCTGGGAGGCGGAGGTTTCAGTGAGCAAAGATCGTGCCACTGCACTCCAGCCTGGCAACAGAGTGAGACTCAGTCTCAAAAAAAAAAAAAAAAAAAAAAAAAAAGATGGAAAACGAGCCATAATTGTTACAGGTTAAACAGGGTTTCTCTGTTCTGTTCAGCCCCAGGGTGAAGTAGGCTGGTATACTCCCAAAAATTAAAACTGACAATCCATCCACTCTCTGGATAATAGTAATTTTTGGGGGGACAGAATCTCAGTGTGTCACATGGACGGGAGTGCAGTGGTGCGATCTCAACTCACTCTAACCTCTACCTCCCAGGCTCAAGCAATCCTCCTGCCTCAGCCTCCTGAGTAGCTGGCAGGGACTACAAGCATGCCTTACCTCACCCGGTTTATTTTTGTACTTCTTGTAGAGATGAGCTTTCACCATGTTGCCCAGGGAGTTCTCGAACTCCTGGGGGCTCAGGTGATCCAGGCACCTCAACCTCCCAAAAGTGCTTGGATTACAGGCATGAGCTATTGTGCCTTGCCGGAAAAATAGCAGTTCCAATATCTGTAATTAGGTCCTTGTTTATTCAAAAGTTTGATCACTTAAAATACATATACCTAAATACAAATGGTTCAAAAATTTTAATCTCATTTATACAATATTTCTAGATATACAAACACATTTGTATTGCAGTTTAAGAATCCATGATCTATATATTTAAATAGAATGTGCTTAATAAAGCAACAACAGGTATCACACTGTATAAATCTTAGTAAAATCTTCTTTTACAGTACAAAAACATACAAGATCAAGTATTAGTGGATCTGATTTCAGGTTTTGGGCATAGCTCTTATTAGGAGTTATATCTTAAGAGAATAACTCTGCCTTTAATAGTGTTAGTTTCCTTGCTGTGAAATGGGATATGGTACAGAGTTGTTATTGAGATGGTGAGGATCAATATAAATTGAGGATCCTGTAAATGTACATTGAGACACAGTCAAGTGTTATTGCAGTGACAAGTATGATTCATAATTTTTTAAATTTAACTACAAAATCTGGTTAAGTATGTTATGATAAGTGAAATACCAGACAGTAATGATGTAAATGATATTCTTTGGTTCTCCAAATGGGTTACAGTTGCCTTGATTTTGCTGTTACAATAATTAAAGTTTGTTGGTTAAAAAATTGGGTAGTTAATTCTGTTTGTTTCCTTGGAATTTTGCATATGTGACTCAGTAACTGAAATTTGACTTTACAAGTGCAGAAACCTATTCTGTGAGGAGAATGAGTACTCTGCACCTCTTCAATTTCCCGATATACAGTGGTAGTTCACAAATTAGTTTTTAATATTGTAATAAAAGAATGAAATAAATAAAACCGCAGTTTGATATTTTTAACAAAACAATTTTTCTTAATTTTAATTAAAATATCCTTCATGTACTGATTAAATTAAAAACTGGCAAACATGACAGGATTAAAATCATTAGATTATTTTTTGAGATGTCCCTCCTCCTAAAGAATCCAGTTGTGCTACGTGTTCTTCAATTTTCTGGTAGCAAGAAAAGTGTTCCCACAGTTCATACCTTCTCAAATAAAATGTAGAGAAATGAAGGAGGTTCAGCAAGTCCCAGTCACTAGAATACAAACTAGCACGCTTGAATGACAGCATTAATAATGGAAAATTGAACATTTTCAAAAACTTCGTGCTGATGATGGCCGGGCGCAGTGGCTCACTCTTGTAATCCCAGCACTTTGGGAGGTCGAGGCGGGCGGATCACAAGGTCAGGAGACTGACACCATTCTTGCTAACACGGTGAAACTCCGTCTCTACTAAAAATACAAAAATTAGCCAGGCGTGGTGGCGGGCTCCCGTAGTCCCAGCTACTCAGGAGGCTGAGACAAGAGAATCGCTTGAACCGGGAAGGCGGAGGTTGCAGGGAGCTGAGATCGCGCCACTGCACCCCAGCCTGGAGACAGAGCTAGACTCTATCTCCAAACAAAAACACAAAAATCTTCCTGCTGATGAATGGCACGATTATCTCATAATTAAAATAACATTCTGAGTTACAAGATTAAATTCCAAATTCCAAATGGTTGTACTTATCAGCAGGTATGGATTAACTCAAACTAATGTATTTAATGTAATTTCATAGAAATATTAAAGAGTTATTTGCAGATGCCTAAAACGGAACCTTATTATTTACAAAACTTTTTTTTTAAATTCTTTGCACTTCAAGTTTTTCAGTAGTTTGCCTGCAAATGACCTGAAAATAAGTTTTTTTGAGCTTATAAATAATCAGTGTGGTGAAGCAATAGTATTATGCTGCAAATTTTTCCAATTCTTCCTAGAATGAATTTAACTCCATGCTGCTTGGAAAATCGCTCTCTGTCTGTACACAGACACAACCACAAACACACAGACATATACACAATTTGTACATGTGTGTATATATACACACACATATATACACACACGTATATATAAACACACACATATATATACACACACAATATAAATTGTATGTATATATATACAAGCACACATATATATATACACAATTTATATTGTGTATATATTTCTATTGTCTAAAAGTAAGTAAAGTTAGATGAAATTTAAAATTTAGTATCTGTTCCAAATAACACACACACAGACATACACAAATACAGGTATATATCTACACACATATGTATATATTCACATAAAATATCACTTTGTAAACCTATCTTGTGAATTTTAAATTGTATTTCTTTTAATGATTTACATATCTTAAAATTTATTAAATGTAATATATGGGTGCAAGAACTTGCAGTGATGAATTATTTTAGAAAGTGTTTACACCACATATTAGGCCTTATTTTATTATCAACTATTCCAATCTAATATTGGCCCAATAACAACTAAAGTGAACAATAAAAAATATTGTACTCCATCTTGAGTTTTCAGATTAAATGTAGAAAGAAGAAAAAAGAGATATTATTTCTTCTTTAAGAATCATCAGTGAGTTTAGTTGTTGTAAAATTCTTTATATTATATAGTCTTTATTTTATTTTTACATACAGAAAACGACTCACTAACCAGAGCAAAATGTAGGTAATGTTTCTTTTGAGAAAAGTAGCAGTGTGATACTTTTGACAGCTTGGTGATTTCCTTTTGGGTGACCTTGAATTGATAATGATGTCTTATGCTTAAGAAGGATCATTAATCTTGGAGCATCTTAGTGACAATCTCAGTGTCAATTTCTTTATCACAGTGGATATATGTCTGAACTGCTCACACTTAGGCTAAATTAAGAGATCCTGGTGGGCTACACAAATAAACAGTAGCACAGAACAAAGTCATTCATTCTTTAAGGAAATAAAGGTAATTTGTCTCAATTCATGTAAGAATGCGATAAAAAAACTAGTGAAAAAAATATGAAACCAAATGCATTTCACTTTAAATCAAGGAAAGTCAAAAAAATTTTTAATGCATTGCCTATTTCAGAAAACAACTTTGTGTGAAACTTCCCACTAATAAAACATTTCTCAAAAGCCAAGTTATAGTTTCCATCACTACAATAGACATTACTTTTACCAATATGTTAAATTTTTAAGTTATGCATTGGTAAATCTGAATTGTAGCACTAAAGGAAATAACTGTAGATTGTGATATTAGATTGTGATACTAGACATTATAAATTTATCTCCAAACATTTCCTCAGGTTTGAATTCACAGATTTGAAGAATTTATCTCTGATGAAATTTCAGATTACATTGCATAATAGTATTTTCAAAGTCAACTTCAATGATTAATTGAAAATAAATATCTCTTTAAAATTTGAAAAGTTTTTTTTTTCTATTTTGCTTTCAGATGGCATGAGCTATTAGAAGAGAAAGTGGTGTGGATTCAGTAACGAAGGGATTAATTAATAGTTCTAACGTTTTATAGCTAGATGATTTTTAGAAAAAACACTTTCCTTCTCTGAGTCTCAATTCCATCACTATTAATAGTGGAATATAATATGTATTAAGGGTGATTATGATTATTCAGAAAGTATATAATTATAATATTTAACATAATATACATGTCTAATGACATAAACTTTGATTATACTGCGTATTTTGGAGGATCCCTGGGACCAGGAGTCTCGCTCTGTCACCCAGACTGGAGTGCAGTGGCCGGATCTCAGCTCACTGCAAGCTCCGCCTCCCGGGTTCAAGCCATTCTCCTGCCTCAGCCTCCCGAGTAGGTGGGACTACAGGCGCCCGCCACCTCGCCCGGCTAGTTTTTTGTAATTTTTTTTAGTAGAGACGGAGTTTCACCGGGTTAGCCAGGATGGTCTCGATCTCCTGACCTCGTGAGCCGCCTGCCTCGGCCTCCCAAAGTGCTGGGATTACAGGCTTGAGCCACCGCGCCCGGCCCCAGAGATTCTTCTAATACCCTCAGATTGGTTTGAGATCACAGCAGTGAGTCTAATACTTTATAAGATTTAACAAAGTGCATTCTTTTGCTTAATAACCTTCCAAGTCATTGTTCCACTGAACTTTATCTGGATTGGATGAAGATTTCTGGTCAGTTTCATTTCATTCCTTGATGTTCAGAAAGACAAAAAAGTAAACCCTGTGTTGAACAGAATAGATAGTTTTCTGTAATCTCCCTTCTGTAATCTTCTGTAATAACTATGATTTTTATGATAGACTCTACCTGAATTTCAAAATGATATCTGAAACTTAATTCCATTGAAGAGATATTAATGTTTTAATCAGAATTCACATATTGACAAAAGCAATTATACTTCAATCTTGTACAAAATCGTTCTCAGTTGCAAAATAAATAGTTAAAATTAACATGTTTTCATAGATTAAAATATTTTATTAATATAAAGTTATGAAAATCTGAACTGGCTTATACTCAAACATTCCTTTAACTTCTATGCACTCTCTCTCTCTCTCTCTCTTTTTTTTTTTTTTTTTTTTTTTTACTATTCCTATAGTAAGATTTAATCCAACATTAGTTGTACCTACTATGTACTTTACCAGGGATTGGGGTGAAAAATTTTTACCAGTCTTTTCTAGGAAAGAATTTAGCTTTTACATTAATAGGGAACTGTATAATTTAAATCATATCCTCCTTGACTCTTCAGTTAAAAAAGAAAAAAAAAAACAAATGAACAAACAAATCAAAACAAAAAGGAGAAGAAAAAATCAGAATAAAACAAGATTAAGTAAAAAATGAGTTACTGTCAACATGTTGCCAGCATATATATCACCAGTGCTATACATTGATCATTTATAATGTCTACAAAATTGAATATCATAGCCAGTTGCAACTTGTATCATTAAGTCAAATTTATAAAGAGAATATTACTGGTAGAGTATCACAATTCAGTAATATTGGAGTGTTCATACTACATGCATGCATCTGTGCCTATCACTCATGTTACAACAGTTACCATTGGAGTTAATATGACTGAGGCAGAACTGAAAACGAATATTCTTGTCCATTCCTACATAAACTCTCTGATCTTCTTTTATGATTAGAATGAAAAGGAAAGTACTCCCTAAATCAATTACTGCATAACAAAAACTATCTGGCACAACAGCTGAAATTGTGGCTATGACATGGTTAAGCTTGAGGTAGGTTGCTAACAATTTTTCTCCTGGACATTTTAGAGGTTTCTATTTAACCTTACCTTCTATGATAACTCAACCCTGAGTCAATGTTCAGGTTACTTCAATTTCTCGTTATATTCAAATATGTACTTCAAAGCCACTGGTAGTTCCAAAATACCCGTGATTTCACATGGAACACATCAGATAGGAATTTATTTTAGTTCGCCCCCTCTAGTTTTCATTTTAACAGGAGGCATGATGACACTGTGAGACTCAGGATATCAGTATCAACTCTCACCCTATATCCATATAGTCCTTGAAATGTCTGGGTATTTTGTTTTCAGCATTCAATCCCTGAAGCAGGTGGATCAAGCCATTTTCTGTATGTATCTGTCATGGTGTTACAGGGTTCTACCTTCTAGATATCCAACCTCCTTTTTAGTCACTGGGATCCAGATCTAAAAATGGTGAGGTCAAGGTGTTCTACGGATTATTGTGGCATTTTATTGGGATAACAGCCCTCAGTTTCCTGCTCCTTAATTCTCATCCTTATTTGATTGTATATGTTTAGTAGCACCCTTGTTGACTGCAATCTACTTTGTCCAGGGATGCTAAATCAACCATCTCTATAACTTTGCAGGAGTAATGCCTCATCATTTTCCTCCAGTTGTACTGGTTATTACAATAATTTTGACCTCTCATGTTTTAGACATTATATGTTGCCACCTTGCCTCTATTAGTTTAGGGCTCATTAATCTCAATGGCTTTTAATGAGCCTTATTTTATGACTGTTTCTCTTATTTTCAAACTGAACCTGCAGCGAGCAGTCACTGCTGAATTTCTTAATGATATCGATATCCTTCCTATAAGTATATTTCTGATAGTCCTAGTAAAGAGTATGTCCTTGGAGCCTATCTTGTAAAAATATATTCTTCTGGTATTTTTTGTTGTTGTTGTTGCTGTTTTCTTTGTTTTGCATTATAAACATTTTCTACATGACCACTTCTTTGGGTTTCTATTTTTCTTCCTTGTCTGCCAGAGCACCTTAGACAATTCTACTTCACTTAGCTTCTGAGACTCACCTGGTGGTAAGTTTGTCTCAATCTCTGGAGTTTCTGCTTTGATAAATTGTCCCCTGGTCAATTACTTATTACTTCTTACTTGTCAAGTTTGACATTCTGGTTCCCTGATTAAACACTCTAAAAATCCAATCTCAGAATAACTTTCTTGGCCCTTGCCAGCACGTGGTATCTAATTCCAACTTATCCTTTTGTTTATAATTTCTTTCTTCCTTTATCAGCCTCAGTAAGCTCCTAGCCAGGTTATGCTGGAATTAATTCCAATTTTGCTAGGTGCAGCTTCTGAGGAAAGCAATTATCTCCTAGTGATAAAAAGACCTCTTCTGTACAGTGTACTGGTAGGGCCTAATAGGGACTGAAGGGGTATATCTTCAAGCTCTGAGGGTTCAAGCAAATTCGCAAAGCCAGTATCCTGAGGAGTTACATAAGGACGTTCCCAGATTATGTGTTATGGTCAGGTTTTCATAACTAAGGCCTGACATTTCCATAACAGATCTTGTTTGGCGGAGCATAAAAATGTATTTGAAGGTCTGCAACACTATCAGATTGTCAGCCGGATAGTCAGTATTTAGTGCTCTTAAGCAAATATATTTTTTGGTTGTGACAGCGTTTTATTGCTTGTTAATCAACATAACTTCCTACCCTCTTCAATGAGTTCATTCAAATTAGCACTAAACAGCCAGTATGGCTATCCTGTTATGATTTGTCAGCCCTCAGATATGTAAAATGCCTGAATCATTGCACCTGAAAAGGTGAAGACTTCCACCATTCCCCCAAGTATCTGCAAGACAAACCCTTGGCAACTAAGATGTCATCTGGTATCATGCTCTATTGGTGATCCTCCTACCATTAACTATAATGTCTACTTTTTCTGCCAGTCAATGAATGACTAACACCCATTTCTTCATTTTGCTATCTTTTCTCTTATATATTTGGTATCATTTGCATTTGTTTAGGACCACCGAGTGGCAGAAGGCAAGAAAGAATCAGACTTTCAAGACATTTATTGTAGGGGGAAGAAAGAAAAGAATAGTAGATTCTTTATGTCATAACTCTATATATTCTTTATATCATATATCTATATATTCATAATGCTGGTCTGATACACACAGAAGGAGATAGGGAAGAAAAAAATGATTAGGAGGAAAATTCTTTGATGTAGCATGATTCCAACAGAGGTTTGGATTCAAAAAAAGGAGTCCTTGAGCCACAGTCGCCTGTTGGAAAACTCCCATAACTCCCAGTAATGAGTCCATTGTGTATTCACATTGTGCTGAGTCATTGACTGGGAGAAATCTGGGGAAAGTATGATCTTAGTGGGAATGCAGTTGTGGATCCAAAGATATAGCATCTGGAGTGTCCAGTAAAATGTAGACCCACAGCAGATGCTAGAAACACATTTACGCAGCTATCCTATATCTGATTTCACATTTTATATTTAAGTTTATGGGCTCCCCATGTGTCTCTACTCAAAGATGTTAAGTAACTTGTGCATTAACATTGAGGTTGGAGAATTTAAGGACTCTGGGTTAGGATGAAATAAAAACATGCAGGGAGGAAAACTTAAGAAGAAGAGACCACATCTTGTCTCAAACACATTTCTCTTACCTCACAATATTTCCTAGAATCAACTTTGCCTACATATGAAAGTCCTCTACCTGTTTAAAATGTAACACAAAAGAGCAATTTGTCACACTGAAATACTTTATGTGAGGATTGGGAGAGAAAGAACACACAATATGAAAAAAAAATTCAGCAAATGTAATCTCAGTGCAGAAGAAAAGAAATATATGCATTCTCCCCTTAGGAGTCATGTAGCCCTTAGTCTGTAATGCTTTACCTTTGATTTCCTGATTCTACTATTCCAGGGAGTTAAAATAACTCCCTGTTTGCTTCTTCATTCTGTTGTTCTTTTTTCCCCCTGAAAACTTACCTTTATATTTTCTACAAGTCTTTGGAGTATTAGCAAGAACAGTGCAATATAAAATAATCCTGGAAAATGGAAGCCTAAGATTCAGGTACTTATGAACAACATCATTTGCTATGATGTTGATAAAATATCCAACTGTGACTGGTTAATGACCTTTGGGTTTGTGCTTATGTTCACATACCTAGAGTATAAGCGGTTGTGGAGATCAATCTTTTGTGGTAAGTTTTTATAGTTCATGTGAAAAAGAAAAAATAAATATCTAGCACCCAGGGTTGCCTAATGCAAATATTCTTCTGATTCTCACTGTGAAATGCTTTTGCTGTTGTTGTTGTTGTTGTTGTTGTTGTTGTTGTTGTTGAGGATAATTTCTCACTTTGGAGTAAAACAAATCTTGGGTCTCGTCACTGTCTGAAATGAAGAGAAACACATCACTAAGATCAAATATCTTACATACATAAAGTTAAATTTTAATTGATGCTGAAATTGTATCTTTCCACAGAGAACAGAGACATTTAGTGTGGGGATTTTAAAATGAACTTTTTCTTTACTAGAAATATATAGTCAACTCCATCGGTAGGAGTAAAAAACAACAGAATCTACTTTAGCAGCTTAGCTATAATGCATACTAGGCTACAGGCAGTAGCTCAGATCACAAAATCATCGAAGGTGAGAGTCAGAGGTTATATGATAACTGCCCTTTCCCTGCATATGAGGGTATTCTAAGCTTGGGTTATAAGTGGACTGGAATGGCATCCAGCTGGTGAATTCAGCTCAGAAGTGCAGGTGAGAAAAGTGCTTAATACTTGAAACATAAGGTGCAAAGAACAGTATTTAAAGCACTAAGGACACTTTTGAAATTAGTAGGGAAAGGATTCTAAATGAAAACAGGCAAAATGATGGGACAGGCTTGAATCAATAGGCTTCTATGAATTCAGGGAAAAGCTGAACAAAAGTTCACTACAGTCTTATGGTAAAGTTGATAGTTTCTTATAGTTTTATATTGTAGCTCAGGAAGTTGGAAGGCTACAGGGTTACGGGAAAGAGGTACAAGAGATAGAGGCAGTCACTCAGAGAATTTTCTTCTGAGTAGAAGTTCACTTTTCTTTGGTATAGCATCCATGTTCATTGTCTTGTACATTTTTATTATTAATAAGAAGCTGCGGTGATTCTTACTCTACCTGCTCTATACCACTCCTATCTCTCTGGCCTCCTTAAACCAGAATTATGTACAGTAGGCAACATGCTCCATAGGGTTTCCAGAATTGCTGGAGGGATGCGCAGTTTCCCTCAACTGCAATATAGAATATTTTTTTTTGGTCTTAACTTTAGTCCATTTAAAATTCTCTAAATATATTTCTTCTGGAATCTCTTCTAGTTTCTATGCCAATCAGTTCTTTCAGATGTAGCAAAGACACATCATTGATTCCTTCTATTCTTGTCTGATTTAGTAAAACTTATCATAACCAAATTAACATAAAAATTAACATAACTGAAATATAACTTCTGATTTTTTTTCCGCCCATCAAATCTATTTTCCCCCAATCTTTCCTATTTCTGGAAATGGGATCATCATATGCCCAGTTGATTAAGCTTTTATTTTCTAACCACACATATATTATCATCAGAAACTCTTGTAGCTCCATCATCAAAATAAATTTAAAAACCCCTACTCCAACACAAATATCCTCTTTTTATCATCATCTCTCACTTGTACTATAGAAGTAGCAGACTAGCCAATATTTGTACTGCTGGTCTTTCCCTCTTGCAAACTGTTCTCTAAATAGCAGCAAGTTATCTGCTTAAAATGCTCATCAGTGCACATCCTTTCTTAATTAAATACATCTAATAGTCTGCTATTACTCTTAGAATTTGAAACTCTCTTTGATGGTCAACATTAGCCTGTCAGATATGCTATGGCTTAAGCCTTTGACCTTATCCATTCTACTTTTTTTTTTTTTCTTTTTTCTCACTGAACTTCTGCCTCTCTAATCTTTCAAGTTCTCCTGTACAATTTCCATATTATTGATTATTTTAGAGTCACTTTTATTCATTTTGCCTGGAATATTTTGCTCCAGATGCTAAAGAAGTAGCATCCTAAATGGCTGATGCCTTCTCAGAAGGCAGCCTTCTTCCCATATGTCAGTCCTTGACTATTTTATCTAGAATAAGCCCCGCCCAACTCAGTTATGGCCTATTACTTTTTATACTTTTTTTTTTTCTTGACAACTGAATATTATCCAATATTCTACCAAGTTCATTTGTCCCTGGATGAATCATTCATCTGGCCATGTTGAGATGAATACACTGGCATTCCATTTTTTGAAAATCATCTTATATTAGTCAGGGTCCTGGAAGAAAAAAAAAAAAAAAAAGGCTCATTCAAAATTGACAATTTACGAGAGTTTGAGTTTAAGAAAACCAACAAAGGACAGTGCCATGTGCCAGGAATAGTGCAAGCTGGAGCACATCTCACCCCTGAGTCTGAAGGAACAAAGAGTAGAGTAGAAATGCTTATCATAATATGAATGGCACGCATACAGAAAGGACCACTAGAGACTTGTGACTTTGGGTCAATAGACAACAAACTCCACCAGACCTAAAAGATAGGACGCAATTAACACTTCAGCTTTCCTTCTTTCCATATTCCCTTTCATTCTCAGAATACAATTTAAATTCATATTGCTTATTTGATAAAATATAACTATCTTTCACTATTAAGCTACCTAATTTTCTTTTTTTTTTTTTTTTTTTTTTTTTTTTTTGAGACGGAGTCTCACTCTGTCGCCCAGGCTGGAGTGCAGTGGCCAGATCTCAGCTCACTGCAAGCTCTGCCTCTCGGGTTCACGCCATTCTCCTGCCTCAGCCTCCCGAGTAGCTGGGACTACAGGCGCCCGCCACCTCGCCCGGCTAGTTTTTTCTATTTTTTAGTGGAGACGGGGTTTCACAGTGTTAGCCAGGATGGTCTCGATCTCCTGACCTCGTGATCCGCCCGTCTCGGCCTCCCAAAGTGCTGGGATTACAGGCTTGAGCCACCGCGCCCGGCCGCTACCTAATTTTCTTATGTGTGGTGAATTACACTGTAACAATTTTTGTCAGAATATCAAACACTATTATGTTGTCAAATATAATGGTTACTTCTCTCTTCTCATTCTCAAGCTCTCAGTGACATTTGTCCTAGAATAAGAAGAGGATCCTGGAGACCTGGTAGAAATGCATCTTAAGAGTCCAGGCAAGTTGATAGTTTAGAGTATTAGTAAATGTTACTAGAAGTTACAAGAAAATAATAGATAGTGACTTGGAGGTAAGGCTGTCTTAGAAAGTGCTGTTAAAAAATACAGAAAAAAAGCTAGCTGAGCGAGGTGGCAGGCGCCTGTAGTCCCAGCTACTTGGGAGGCTGAGGCAGGAGAATGGCGTGAACCCCGGAGGCGGAGCTTGCAGTGAGCTGAGATCCGGCCACTGCACACCAGCCTGGGCGACAGAGCAAGACTCCGTCTCAGAAAAAAAAAAAAAAAAAAAAAAAAAAGAAAGAGGGGCAGCCACAAAGAGGCAGAGAACTGTGAGGCAAGTCATCTTTGAGGTAATAAGTGACCCAAGGAAGTATTTTTTTCAGACGCTGTCCTAAATACTTTACAGGTATTAATTAATTTAATCTTCACTATAACAATATGAAATAAAGATGAGGTCTTGCTATATTGGGGGGAAACTGTTTTTTTGGGGGGAACCCAACTGGCACAGAAAAATTAAGGAACCCCACCAATATTACTAATATTTTTCCATAGTCATCTGTTAGCCTTCATGATTTGCTCCTAGGGTGCAAAGTAATGTTGGAGATATTACAGCAAGGAATTATTCTATTCAATTGTCATTTAAGAAAAAAATTTCTAAGAAAATCTAAATGGAGGTATTTATTAAAAGTGGTTTTAGATATCTGGTAGTATATAGTCATAACTTTTCTCTGTGAAAAATAACATTTAGTAGTTTTGATAAATATCAATTACAAGAAAAAGAAAAAGAAATTCTTTTTTACGTTTTAAAATGTTCTAATATGTTTGACTCAGTGGCTCATGCCTATAAAGCCCGGCACTTTAGGAGGCCGAAATGGGAGAATTGTTTAAGCCCAAGAGTTCAAAATCAGCTTGGGCAACATAGTGAGACCCTGTCCCCAGAAAAAAATAAAAATAAAAATAAAAAATTAGCTGAGTGTTGGGGAGAATTACTTGCACCCAGGAGGATGAGATGCAGTGAACTGTGATTGTGTCACTGTACTCCAGCCTGTGCCTCAGAACAAGACTGTGTCTCAAAAAACAATATTAAAAATTAAAATACCCTAATAATTTTCACTTCAATTTTGCAAAGAGTATTTGCATATTCTATTTCAGAATAAATATTTTTTTTCTCTAGGTAGGCCGGATTTTATAGAAAAAACATACAGATCATGTTGAAGCAGCATATATTAAATGTTCTATTTATATTAAAACTAGTATACTTTAGTCATTCCACATTTGGCTTTTAAAACAAAATACTTGGTTTTCTCTTATCTTTAACATAGTTTTTCATTCATTTCACTCATTTCTCATAAATAAATGACATTTATTTAAAGCAAAATTCCAGGGTTCCTTATAATTTCAGTAAGGCTAATAAATCAGAGTAACCAAAAAATTGAAAAGTAAGGAAATTTTTCAAAAATATGCTAAATAGCAGAAAGATAGGACTCAAATTTTACAAATTAAATGTTTGGGGAATGGTGTTTCTTGCAAAAACTGTAGGTTTTTATGCCATTGAGAAATCTTCAAGTTTCATAATATTAAGTTATCTAGATCTCTCTGTATATTTGTTATCACAAAGATTTATCTTGAATAGTCCCTATATGATCTACATAATACTGTTAACATAAAAGTAACTATGATTGTTGTTTTATTTTGGTTAGTATTACTATTATTGTTACACTTACTAGATCAGAGATCTAGTTACTTCAAACTCATCAGGATCTCAATATATCAGCTTTTGGGTACTCTAAAAGAAAAATAATGAAAGGAAATGTATTTGACCATCATTGTATTATAGGTAGTATTTAAAGTTGTAGTAATTAGTTAGGTCACTTAAAGAGTGAGTGAAGACAGAGAACAAATTAAAGACAAGGACCAAAGAATTCAGAGTTAGTAGGAGGAAAACTAAAGAAACTAAATTTGCTAACTAAAAGAGCTGGAAAGTGGTTTTCAAAACTGTATTAATAACTTAGTGAGCATCTGTCCAAATCTCTTCATGCTCTTATAATCATGTATAAATATGAACATATATTTTCACCTATCCATACAAACGCGCCTGTTTATGTGTGAATAGTGTGTGTACGTTGTTTCTTAAAAATGGTATCTATTAGTGAATTTGAGCAACAGTTCATATTTTTTGTCATTTTATTATCTGCAACTTGTTTGTACTGTTGCTATAATTTAAATACTTATATATTTTATTTAAGAACATTCATCTCTATCATGTTTATGAATTTTATAGTTTGAAATAATTTGGACCTCTGATTTGTATAGAATGTTGATAAAATTCTTGGGCTTGCAATTAAATAAATCTAAAACTAAAAGCTAATGTTGGTCTTTTATATGGATAGTGGCTAAATTTTTTAATCCATGGTTTTTTCATTTAATAATAGTAGTATCTTGTGTAGGTATTATGAAATTAAGAAGTTAATATTTAATATTATTAGTTTGAATGAATATATATAATAGGGACTCACATACTGGTAGTATAATTGTTATTAATGAAAAAATGTAGTCAGATATTTTTATTTCTTAAAATTAATTGGATGTGTGAACAAATAGCAAAAATCTAAGGATATTATTGCAATTGATGTCAGAGCTAAGTATAAATCAACTTGAGATGTTTCAGAATCATTAAGGAATTGTACATCACATTAAAAAATGGTCTGAACACTGTAGCTTATCTGAAATACTGAATTAAAATTTAAAATTTCAATACTTTAAATAATCACAGTAATTTTACATATGTAAATGATTTTGGTAAGTAAGCAATTGTTCTCTATTAATTTTCATCCATTCTTCCTTGGCCATGCCTCTTATCATTAGAGGCAATAGGATTCAAATATTCTAATTCTGGTTGCTTTTCAACTCTTAATTTACAAAAATTTGCACCATGTCATCATCTTTTAAGTCACTTCTAATGAGCTAAATAGTCCCTATTTTATAGTAATCCTCACAATTATAGTTAATATCTCAAAATTTAATGTTTAATTGTTCAATGATCACTTAATATAAGATACTCACATATTTGTAGATATTTTTAGTTCACACAAAGTCATATAGTCCTACAAAAATGTCTAGTACACCACTGTTTTATATAATCAATATTGTATATTTGACCTGAGTAAAAAATACATTAATTATTATAACTTTTGGCTCTTGTTTCCTGATTATTTTGAAGTTGTAAGAGGAATATTCTCATTGTTAAGGTCACATAATTATATTATCAAACTATTACTTTTACTGAAATCAGTGGGTAGAATATAACTCCATAAAGCTGTGTTTCTCAGTTGGGAGATGAAAGAATAACAGCCTTTTCCAATAGAGGGATGTCTTACATAGAATTCGTAGGAAGCAGAGACTGGGGCAAAAATCTTATGAGCTAATACTTTATTAGAAGTGCACTTGTGAGGACAACCAAAGCAAAAGAAAAGGGAGGCCAGGAGATAGAACAAATATAAGAGAATTAAAGAACAGGTCACAGGTTTGCAACAAATACACCTGGGGGCTGTGTCCTAGAGGGATGTCCCTAGTGACCCAAAGGACACAAATCCATCTTGGGACAGTTTTCAGGCATGAAGGGCAAAACTATTGATACTATGTCTCCTTCTTGACTGCTGTACCTTATCAAAGACAACTCAACAAGGCAGTAACTCTTTCACATTTCTAGATGTCCTAAGAGACTCTCTGGGCATCACTGGGAAAGCCATAGTTCTAGCAAGTCCCATGTTGCCATTGTGCAACTTTAGCAGTCTTTTTTGCCAGTTTTTGTTAAGTGTGGAGCTTTTTAGATCGGCAGAGAAGGTGATCTGGATTCTATAAAGTAGGAAAAAGTTACTGTGAGGTTATGGGCTATTAGGAAGGTAACTCGAGCCATTCTAAGAAGCCAAAAAGAGGCCTGAGAAGCTGGTGGGAATCAGCAGATCTAAGGAGGTTAAAATCTTGGTTCTAATATAGTGAATACATTTGTCTCTAGAAACATGTATACTTTGAAAATGGTTGTCCAAAATAATTGTTTTTGAAATAGAAGTACTGAAAGTAATATTCAACTACATCTTGCTGAAAAAAAAATGTAATTTAATAGTAATTAAAGGAGAGTTGGGACAAAACCCTCCAGCAATTGTTCCAAATGCAGGAACACCAAATTGAACAACTGTCTACGCAATAAAGCCCTTTCATAAGAGCCAAAATGGAGTTGAGTGATCACATTAAATGATTTTAACATCATACCAGGTGAGACACTGAACAGAGTAAGATAGCTTTGAATTGTCTATACCACCTGTCCCCTAGCCCCAGCAGTGCTGCATGGTGCAAAGAAGGAATATGTGTGCTTGGGAGAGCGAGCACAGTCATTGTGGGATATTGTATCGGAACTCAGTGCTGCCTTGTCACAGTGGAAAGCAACACAGGGCAGAATTTATCCAGCACCTTAGCCAGAGAATCATCACCTAGGTCGGTGGTCAGAATCTGACCTGACCCAAACCTGAGTTCTGACTAGGCCCAACACTGTAGGCTAAAGCACTCTGAGATCCTAAATAAACTTGAAAGGCAATCTAGGCCATAAAAACTGCAATTTCTGTGCAAATCCTGGTACTGTGCTGATCTCAGAGCCAGTGGACTTGAAGTGCATACAACCTAGTGAGAAACCAACTGCAGTGGCTAAGAGAGTGCATGTCACCCTTGCCCCACCTCCAGGCAGGAGAGCTTGCAGCTCTGTGCTATGATTTGGCTGTGATCCCACCTAAATCTCAACTTGAATTTTATCTTCCAGAATTCCCACATGTGCTGGGAGAGACCCAGTGGGAGAGTCAATGGGTCCAGTCTTTCCAGTGTTATTCTAGTGATAGTGAGTAAGTCTGATGAGACATAATGGGTTTATCAGGGGTTTCTGATTTGCTTCTTCCCCATTTTCTCTTGCCTCCATCAAGTACCTTTCACCTCCCACCATGATTCTGAGGCATCCCCAGACATGTGGAACTGTAAGTCTAATTAAACCTATTTTACTGCCCAGTCTTGAGTATGTCTTTACCAGCAGCATGAAAACAGACTAATACAATAAACTGGGACCGGTAGAGTGGGGCATTGCTGAAGATACTCGAAAATGGGGACACAACTTTGGAACTGGGTAACAGGCAGAGATCAGAACAGTTTGAAGGACTCAGAAGGAGACAGGAAAATGTAGGAAAGTTTGAAACTTCCTAGAGACTCGTTGAATTACTTTGTTCAAAATGCTGATAGAGATATGGACAATAAAATCCAGGCTGAGGTGGTCCCAGATGGACATGATGAACTTGTTAAGAACTGGAGTAAAAGTGACTCTTGTTATGTCATAGCAAAGAGACTGCAGTATTTTGCCCCTGTCCTAGAGATTTGTGGAACTTTGAAGTTGAGAGAGGTGATTGAGGTTATCTGGTGGAAGAAATTTCTAATCAGTGAAGCATTCAAGAAGTGACTAGGGTACTGTTAAAAACATTCCTTTTTAAAAGGGAAACAGAGCATAAAATTTCAGAAAGTGTGCAGCCTGACTATGCGACAGAAAAGAAAAACCCATTTTCTGGTGAGAAATTAAAACTGACTGCAGAAATGTGCATAAGTAGCAAGAAGCCTAATGTTAATCTCTAAGACCATGGGGGAAATGTCTCCAGGCTGGATCAGAGACCTTCACAGCAGTCCTTCAGATCATAGGACTGGAGGTCCAGGAGGAAAAAGTGGTTTTGTGGGCTGTCTAGGGTCCCCGTGCTGTGTGCATCCTAGGGATTTCATGCCCTGTGTCCCAGCCACTTCAGCCATAGTTGAAAGGGGCCAAGGTAGAGCTCAGGCTGTGGCTTCAGAGAGTGGAAGCCCCAAGTCTTAGCAGCTTCCACTGCTGTTGAGACTGCAGGGGCACAGAAGTCAAGAATCAAGGTTTGGGAACCTCTGCCTAGAATTCAGAAGATTTAGGGAACCACCTTGAAGCACAGGCAAAAGTTTGCTGCAGGGGCAGGGTCCTCATGGAGAACCTCTTCTAGGGCAGTGCAGAAGGGCAACATAGGGTCAGCATCCCCACACAGAGTCCCTAGAGGGGTGCTGCCTAGTGGAGCTGTGGGAAGAGGGTCACCATCCTCCAGACCCAAGAATGGTAGATCCACCAACAGCCTCAATCGTGTACCTAGAAAAGCTGCAGATACTGAATGCCAGCCTGTGAAAACACCTAGGAAGAAGGCTATACCATGCAAAGCCACAGGGGCAGAGCTGTCCAAGACCATGGGAACCCACCTCTTGCATCAGTGTGACCTGGATGTGAGACCTGCAGTCAACGGAGATAATTTTGGAGCTTTAAAGTTTGACTGCCCTGCTGGGTCATGGACTTGCATGGGCTCTGCAGCACCTTTGTTTTGGCCAATTTCTTCCATTTGGAATGGGTGTGTTTACCCATTACTTGTACCCTCATTGTATCTAGGAAGTAACTAGCTTGCATTTGATTTTAAAGACTCATAGGTGAAAGGCACTTACCTTGTCTCAGATGAGATTTTGGACTGTGGATTTTTTGGGTTAATGCTGAAATGAGTTAAAACTTTGGTGGACTTCTGGGAAGGCATGATGGGTGTTGAAATGTGAAGACATGAGATTTGGAGGGGCAAGAGGCAGAATGATATGTTTTGGCTTTGTTTCCACCAAATCTCAATACAATCTTGAATTGTATCTCCCAGAATTCCTACATGTTGTGGGATGGTTGTGGAACTGTAAGTCCAATTAAATATCTTTTTATTCCCAGTCTCGGATAAGTCTTTATCAGCACCATGAAAACGTGCTAATTACCCTCTGGTAGCAGAAGGAAAATAAAAAGGGCTTTGTCTTTCAACCTGACTACCAGCTCAGACACAGAAAGTAAAGAACCAAGCAGAGTCTTAAATTTCCCATTCTAGGACATGGCTCCCAGGCAATATTTCTATACCCACTCTGGCCAAAAGGGAACCAACTGCCCTGAAGCTAAGGACACAGCCCTGGCAGAATTTACCACTGGCTCACTACAGAGCCCTTGGTCCTTGAATGAACATCGGCAGCAGCCAAGAAGTAATCTGCATGGGCCTTGGACTTGTGCTTAAGGAAAAGAGAAGCAAATGAAAGAGGACTTTGTCTTGAAACCTAGGTACCAGTTGAGTCACAGTAAAATAAAGCACCAAACAGACAACTAAAATGCTTAATCCCTTTTCCCAGCTGCTGGAGAACATTTCTCGATCCACCCAGTGCCAAAAGGGAACCTGCTGAACTGAAGAGAAAAGCCCAGTCTTGACAGGTTTTATAACCTTCTGATCCTTCAGTTGGACCTTCAATAAACATCAACTGTAGCCAGGAAATAGCCAACAGAGGACTTGCGTGAGACCCAGTAACTGTGCTGACTTCAAGTGTGACCTAGCATTGTCCCAATGTTGGTGGTCATGGGAGTGCATGAATCACTTTTCCCTCAACTTCAGGCAGTTCAGATGGAGACAGGCTCTGTTTGTTTGAGGGAAAGTAAGGGAAGAGAGCAAGACACATTGCCTGGTAATCCATGAAAGTCTCCCGGTACTTACCCAAGACCACTAAAATGAAAATTCTATGAATGTGCAGGAATCTTAGCGTTACTGGGCTTGGGATGTCCACTGATGCTCATACAACTGTAGTGACCAAAAACTTAGATCACAATACTCAATTTCCTTGGAATACTTGGAAAGCCTTCTCAAGAAGAACAGGTACAAAAAGCCCAGACTGAGAAGATTAGAAAAAATACCTAACTCTTCAATACAGAGACATCAAAGAATACCAACACGTGTCAAGGCCATTCAGAAAAATATAGCCTCACCAAAAGAACTAAATAAGTCACCTATGAACAATTCCGGAGTGACCAAGATATGTTACATTTCAGACTAATTTAAAATAGTTGTTTTGATGAAGCTCAGTAAAATCCAAGATGAGACAAAGAAGGATTTCAGAATCCTGTCAGATAAATTTAATAGAGATTGAAATCAGTAAAAAGAATCAAGGAGAAATTCTAGAGCTAAAAAATGCAATTGACATACTGAAGAATACATCAGAGTTTCTCAACAGAATTGCTCAAGCTGAGGACATAATCAGTGAGCTTGAAGACAACCTACTTGAAAATAAACAGAGGGGTAAAAAAGAAATAAAAAATAAAAAATACACCTAGAGAATGTAGAAAATAGCCTAAAAATGGCAAATCTATGCATATTTTGCCTTAAAGAGGAATTGGAGAGTGAGATAAGGATAGAAAGTTTATTCAAAGGAATAGTAACAGGGAACTTTCCAAATCTAGAGAAATATATCAACATTAAAATACAAGACAGTTATAGAACACCAAGCAAATATAACTGAAATAAGACTATATCAGGCACTGAATAATAAAATGCCCAAAGGTTAAGGATTTAAAGGATACTAAAATCAACAAGAGAAAAGAAAAAAAAATAACATATAAAGGAGTTCCAATACATCAGGCAGCATATTTGTCAGCTGAAACCTTACAGGTCTGGAGACAGTGGCATAATATATTTCCTTTATAAAGGAAAACAATTTTTATCCTAGAATATTATGTTCAGTGAAAATATCCTTCAAACATGAATGAGAAATAGAGGCTTTCCAAACAAAAGCTGAGCAATTTCATCAACAAAAGACCCATCCTAGAAGAAAATGCTAAAGGAAGTTTATCTGAAAGCAAATGATGTTAGTGAGTATAAAAAAGTCATCTGAAGGTATAAAACTCACAGGTAATAGTATGTACACAGACAAATAAAAAATGTTATAGCACTGTAATTATGATGTGTAAATTACTCACATCTTGTGTAGGAAGACTAAAAGACAAACCAAAAAAAAAAAAAAAAAAAAAAAAACCTAAAGTAACTTTTTAAATACATAGACAGTATAATAAATAAATAGAAAAATCTGAGTGTTAACAATGATAATGAAGTTAAAAGTATTTATTAGTTGTATCTTTGCCTGTTTGTTGGTTTATGTTTTGCAATCAAAGTTAAATTGTCATTAGTTTAAAGTAATGAATTATAAGATATTATTTGTTAGCCTCACGGTAACCTCAAATCAAATGACCTACAACCGATACACTGAATGACATAAAACAATAAATTAAAAGATACCACCAGAGAAAAGCATCTTTACAAAATGGAAGGCTGGTGGGAAGGAAGGAAGAAAGGAAGGAAAGAAGGAGGAAAGGATGGAAGGAAGGAAGGAAGGAAGGAAGGAAGGAAGGAAGGAAAGAAGGAAGGAAGGAAGGAAGAAAGGAAGGAAGGAAAAAAGGAAGGAAGGAACTGAGGGAAAATCACAAGAAACACACACACACACAAACAGAAAACAACAAATGTCAGGAGTAAGTCCTTACTCATTAATAATAACATTGAATGTAAATGTACTAAACTCTCCAATCAAAAGACATAGAGTTGTTGAATGGGAGAAAGAGAGAAAAACAAAGATCTAATAACCTGCTGCCTACAAGAAGCACACTTATGTAAAGACACATGCAGACTGGCAATAAAGGGATAGAAAAAGATATTTTTTTGAAATCAGAAACAAAAACAGAGCAGGAGTAGCTATACCTAGATAAAATAGATTTTAAGACAAAAGATAAAAAAAGAGACAAAGAAAGCCATATATAATAATAAGGTAATCAAGTAAGCAACAGGATACAACAATTGTAAATATATGTGCATCCAACACTGGAGCACTCAGATATATAAAACAAACATTACTGGAGCTAAAGAGAATGATAGATTTCAAGAAAATAATCACTAGAGACTTCAAAATCTTACTTTCAGCAATGGACACATTATTCAGATAGAAAATCAACAAAGAAATATTGGACTTAATTTGTACTATAGACAAAATGGGCATAGTAGATCATTACAGAACATTTCCTTCAATGACTATAGAATGCACATCCTCTTCAGCACATGGATTATTCTCAATGATAGAACATAAGTTAGGCCACAAAATAAGTATTGAAAATTTTTAAAAATTTGAAAACATATCAAGTGTCTTCTCTGACCATAATTTAATTAAACTAAAGATCAATAGGAAGAGAAATTTTTGAAACTATACTAATCCAGGAAAATTAATAAATACGTTCTTGATTGACCAGTCAATCAATAAATTAAGAAGAAAATTTAAAAAATTATGAAACAAGTGAAAATGAAGATGCAATAAACAACAACCTATGGTATACAGTGAAAGCAGTCCTAAGAAGAATTTTGTAGCAATAAGTGTCACAATAAACATATGTGTGTATGTGTCTTGATAGCAGCATGATTTATAATTGTTTGTGTATATACCTAGTAATGGGATGGCTTGGTCAAATGATATTTCTAGTTCTAGATCCTTGAGGAATCACCACACTGTCTTCCACAAGGGTTGAACTAGTTTACAGTCCCAACAACAGTGTAAAAGTGTTCCTATATCTCCACATCCTCTCTAACACCTGTTGTTTCCTGACATTTTAATGATGGCCTTTCTAACTGGTGTGAGATGGTATCTCATTGTGGTTTTGATTTACATTTCTCTGATGGCGAGTGATGATGAGCATTTTTTCATGTGTCTGTTGGCTGCATAAATGTCTTCTTTTGAGATGTGTCTGTTCATATACTTTGCCCACTTTTTGATGAAGTTGTTTGTTTCTTTCTTGTAAATTTGTTTGGGTTCTTTGTAGGTTCTACATATTAGCCCTTTGTCAGATGAATAGATCGCAAAAATTTTCTCCCATTCTGTAGGTTGCCTGTTCACTCTGACAGTAGTTTCTTTTGATGTGCAGAAACTTTTTAGTTTAATTAGATCCACAATAGCAAAGACTTGGAACCAACCCAAATGTCCATCACTGACAGACTGGGTTAAGAAAGTGTGGCACATATTGGGACACGCCCAAGATTGCTGAATAGGAACAGCTCCAGCCTCCAGCTCCCAGTGTGAGTGACACAGAAGATGGGTGATTTCTGCATTTTCAACTGAGGTAATAGGTTCATCTCACTGGGGAGTGCTGGACAATCGATGCTGGTCAGCTGGTGCAGCCCGACCAGTGAGAGCTGAAGCAGGGTGAGGCATCACCACACCTGGAAAGTGCAAGGGGGAAGGGAATCCCTTTTCCTAGCCAAAGAAAATTGAGACACACAACACCTGGAAAATCGGGTAACTCCCACCCTAATACCGCACTTTACCAAGGGTCTTAGCAAATGGCACACCAGGAGATTATATCCCACACTTGGCCCAGAGGCTCCCACACCCACGGAACCTCCCTCATTGCTAACACAGCAGTCTGAGATCTAACTTCAAGGCAGCAGCAAGGCTAGGGGAGGGGTACCTGCCATTGCTGAGGCTTAAGTGGGTAAACAAAGCCTCCAGGAAGCTCGAATTAGGTGGAGCCCACTGCAGCTCAAGGAGGACGGCCTGCCTCTGTAGACTCCTCCTCTGGGAACAGGGCATAGCTAAACAAAAAGCATCAGAAACCTCGGCAGAGGTAAATGCCCCTGTCTGACACCTTTGAAGAGAGCAGTGGATCTCCCAGCATGGAGGTTGAAATCTGAGAATGGACAGACTGACTGCTACAGTGGGTCCCTGACCCCTGAGTAGCCTAACTGGGAGACATCCCCCACTAGGTGCAGACTGACACCTCACACCTCACATGGCAGGGTACACCCCTGAGATGAAGCTTCCAGAGCAAGAATCACAGCAACACTAGCTATTCAGCAATATTATATCTTCTGCAGCCTCCGCTGCTGATACCCAGGCAAACAGGGTATGGAGTGAACCTCAAGCAAACCCCAACAGACCTGCAGCTGAGGATCCTGACTGTTAGAAGGAAAACTGACAAACAGAAAGGACACCCAAACCAAAACCCCATCAGTAAGTCACCATCATCAAAGACCAAAGGCAGATAAAACCACAAAGATGGGGAAAAAGCAGGGCAGAAAAGCTGGAAATTCTAAAAACCAGAGCGCATCTCCCCCTCCAAGGGAACACAACTCATTGCCAGCAATGGGACAAAGTTGGACAGAGAATGACTTTGGTGAGTTGAAAGAAGAAAGCTTCAGTCGATCAAAATTCTCAGAGCTAAAGGAGGAACTACGTAACCAGTGCAAAGAAACTAAGAAACTTGAAAAAAGAATGGATGAATGGATAACTAGAATAATCAATGCAGAGAAAAAGAACTGATAGAGATGAAAACCATAACAAGAGAAATACGTGACAAATGCACAAGCTTCAGTAACTGACACGATCAACTGGAAAAAGAGTATCAGTGATTGACAATCAAATGAATGAAATGAAGCGAGAAGAGAAGTGTGGAGAAAAAAGAGTAAAAAGAAATGAACAAAGCCTCCAAGAAGTATGGCATTATGTGAAAAGACCAAATCTATGTCTGATTGGTGTGCCTGAAAGTGATGGGGAAAATGGAACCAAGTTGGAAAATACTCTTTAGGATATCATCCAGGAAAACTTCCCCAACCTAGTAAGGCAGGCCAACATTCAAATCCAGGAAATACAGAGAACGCCACAAAGATACTCCTCGAGAAGAACAACTCCAAGACACATAATTATCAGATTCAGCAAAGTTGAAATGAAGGAAAAAATGTTAAGGGCAGCCAGACAGAAAGGTCAGGTTACATATAAAGGGAAGCCCATCAGACTAACAGCAGATCTCTTGGCAGAAACTCTCTAAGCCAGAAGAGAGTGGGGGCCATTATTCAACATTCTTAAAGAAAAGAATTTTCAACCCAGAATTTCATATCCAGCCAAACTAAGTTTCATAAGTGAAGGAGAAATAAAATCCTTTACAGACAAGCAAATGCTTAGAGATTTTGCCACCACCAGGCCTGCCCTACAAGAGATCCTGAAGGAAGCACTAAACATGGAAAGGAACAGCAGGTACCAGCCACTGCAAAAACATGTCAAAATGTAAAGTCCGTCGATGCTAGGAAGAAACTACATCAACTAAAGAGCAAAATAACCAGTTAATATGAAAATGTCAGGATCAAGTTCACACATAGCAATATTAACCTTAACTGTAATGGACTAAATGGTCCAATTAAAAGACACAGACTGGCACATTGGATAAAGAGCCAAGACCCATCAGTTTGTTGTATTCAGGAGATCCATCTCACATGCAGAGACACACATAGGCTTAAAATAAAGGGATGGAGGAACATCTACCAAGCAAATGGAGAACAAAAAAAAAAAAAAAAAAAAAGCAGGGGTTGTAATCCTAGTCTCTGATAAAACAGACTTTAAACCATCAAAGATCAAAAGAGACAAAGAAGGCCATTACATGATGATAAAGGGATCAATTCAACAAGAAGAGTTAACTATCCTAAATATATATGCACCCAATACAGGAGCACCCAGATTCATAAAGCAAGTCCTTAGAGACTTACAAAGAGACTTAGACTCCCATACAATAATAATGGGAGACAGTAACACCCCACTGTCAACATTAGACAGATCAATGAGACAGAAAGTTAACAAGGATATCCAGGAATTGAACTCAACTCTGCACAAAGTGGACCTAATAGACATCTATAGAACTCTCCACCCCAAATCAACAGAATATACATTCTTCTCCACATCACATCACACTTATTCCAAAATTGACCACATAGTTGGAAGTAAAGCACTCCTCAGCAAATGTAAAAGAACAGAAATTATAACAAACTGTCTCTCAGACCACAGTGCAATCAAACTAGAACTCAGGAGTAAGAAACTCAATCAAAAACGCTCAACTATATGGAAACTGAAGAACCTGCTCCTGAATGCCTACAGGATACATAATGAAATGAAAGCAGAAATAAAGATGTTCTTTGAAACCAATGAGAACAATGATACAACATACCAGAATCTCTGGGACACATTTAAAGCAGTGTGTAGACGGAAATTTATAGCACTAAATGCCTACAAGAGAAAGCAGTAAAGATCTAAAATTGACACCCTAACATCACGATTAAAAGAACTAGAGAAGCAAGAGCAATCACATTCAAAAGCTAGCAGAAGGCAAGAAATAACTAAGAAGATCACAGCAGAACTGAAGGAGATAGAGACACAAAAAACCCTCCAAAAAATCAATGAATCCAGGAGCTGTTTTTTTGAAAAGATCAACAAAATTGATAGACCACTAGCAAGACTAATAAAGAAGAAAAGAGAAAAGAATCAAATAGATGCAGTAAAAAATGATAAAATGGATATCACCACCAATCCCACAGAAATAAAAACTACCATCAGAGAATACTATAAACACCTCTACACAAATAAGCTAGAAAACCTAGAATAAATGGATAAATTCCTGGACACATATACCCTCCTAAGACTAAACCAGGAAGAAGTTGAATCTCTGCATAGACCAATAACAGGTTCTGAAATTGAGATAATAGTTAATAGCTGACTGATCAAAAAAAAGTCCAGGATCAGACAGATTCACAGCTGAATTCTACGAGAGGTACAAAGAGGAGCTGGTACCACTCCTTCTGAAACTATTCCAATCAATAGAAAAAAAGGGAATCCTCCCTAACTCATTTTCTGAGGCCAGTATCATCCTGATACCAAAGCCTGGCAGAGACACAACAAAAAAAGAGAATTTTAGACCAATATCCCTGATGAACATTGATGCAAAAATCCTCAATAAAATACTGGCAAACTGAATCCAGCAGCACATCAAAAAGCTTATTCACCATGATCAAGTGTGCTTCATCCCTGGGATGTAAGGCTGGTTCAACATAGGCAAATCAATAAACGTAATCCCCCATATAAATAGAACCAAAGACAAAAACCACATGATTATCTCAATAGATGCAGAAAAGGCCTTCGACAAAATTCAACAGCCCATCATGCTAAAAACTCTGAATAAATTCAGTATTGATGGAACTCATCTCATAACAAGAGCTATTTATGACAAACCCACAGCCAATATCATACCGAATGGGCAAAAATTGGAAGCATTCCCTTTGAAAACTGGCACAAGACAGGGATGCCCTCTCTCACCACTCTTATTCAACATAGTGTTGGAAGTCCTGGCTAGGACAATCAGGCAAGAGAAAGAAAGAAAAGGTATTCAATTAGGAAAAGAAGAAGTCAAATTGTCCCTGTTTGCAGATGACATAATGGTATATTTAGAAAATCCCATTGTCTCAGCCCAAAATCTCCTTTAGCTGATAAGCAAATTCAGCAAAGTCTCAGGATACAAAATCAGTGTGCAAAAATCACAAGCATTCTTATACACCAGTAACAGACAGCCAAATCACGAATGAACTCCCATTCGCAATAGCTTCAGAGAGAATAAAATACCTAGGAATCCAACTTACAAGGGATGTAAAGGATCTCTTCAAGGAGAACTACAAACCACTGCTCAGTGAAACAAAAGAGGACACAAACAAATGGAAGGACATACCATGCTCATGGATAGGAAGAATCAATATTGTGGAAATAGCCGTACTGCCAAGGTAATTTATAGATTCAATGCCATCCCCATTAAGCTACCAATGACTTTCTTCACAGAATTGGAAAAAAACTGCTTTAAAGTTCATATGCAACCAAAAAAACCTCGCATTGCCAAGACAATCCTAAGCCAAAAGAACAAAGCTGGAGGCATCATGCTACCTGACTTCAAACTATACTACAAGGCTACAGTAACCAAAACAGCATGGTACTGGTACCGAAACAGAGATATAGACCAATGGAACAGAACAGAGCCCTCAAAAATAATACCACACAACTACAGTCATCTGATCTTTGACAAACCTGACAAAAACAAGAAATGGGGAAAGGATTCCCTGTTTAATAAATGGTGCTGGGAAAATTGGCTAGCTGTAAGTAGAAAGCTGAAACTGGAACCTTTCCTTACTCTTTATACGAAAATTAATTCAAGATGGATTAGAGACTTAAATGTTAGACCTAAAACCATAAAAACCCCAGAAAAAAACCTAGGTAATGCCATTCAAGGCATAGGCATGGACAAGGACTTCATGTCTGAAACACCAATAGCAATGGCAACAAAAGCCAAAATGGACAAATGGGCTCTAATTAAACTAAAGAGCTTCTGCACAGCTAAATAAACTATCATCAGAGTGAACAGGCAACCTACAGAATGGGAGAAAATGTTTGCAATCTACTCATCTGACAAAGGCCTAATATCCAGAACCTATAAAGAACTCAATCAAATTTACAAGAAAAAAAAAACAAACAACTCCATTAAAAAGTGGGTAAAGGATATGAACAGACACTTCTCAAAAGAAGACATTCATACATCCAACAGACACATGAAAAATGCTCGTCATCACTCGCCATCAGAGAAATGCAAATCAAAACCACAATGAGATATCATCTCACACCAGTTAGAATGGCAATCATTAAAAAATCCAGAAACAACAGGTGCTAGAGAGGATGTGGAGAAATAGGAACACTTTTACACTGTTGGTGGGACTGTAAACTAGTTTAACCATTGTGGAAAACAGTGTGATGATTCCTCAAGGATCTAGAACTAGAAATACCATTTGACCCAGCCATTCCATTACTGGAGATATACCCAAAGGATTATAAGTCATGTTGCTATAAAGACACATGCACATGTATGTTTATTGCGGCACTATTCACAATAGCAAAGACTTGGAATCAACCCAAATGTCCATCAGTGACAGACTGGATTAAGAAAATGTGGCACATATACACCATGGAATACTATGCAGCCATAAGAAAGGATGAGTTCATGTCCTTTGTAGTGACATGGATGCAGCTGGAAACCATCATTCTCAGCAAACCTATCACAAGAGCAGAAAACCAAATACCACATGATCTCACTCATAGGTGGGAATTGAACAATGAGATCACTTGGACACAGGAAGGGGAGCATCACACACCAGGTCCTATTGTGGGGAGGGGGTAGGGGGAAGGGATAACATTACGGGATATACCTAAAGTAAATGACGTGTTATTGGGTACAGCACACCAATGTGGCACATGTATACATATGTAACAAACCTGCACATTGTGCGTATGTACCCTAGAACTTAAAGTATAATAAAAAATTAAAACAAAGCAAAATAAAATGAAATAAAGTGCCTACATAAAAAAGGACAAAAACTTGAAATAAACAGCCTATTAATGCCTCTTAAAGAACTAGGAAGAGTAAATCAAATTCAATATTAGTAGAAAAAAAATAAGGATCAGACTAGGAATATATGAAATTGAAATAAAAAATAAAAAGCTTAATGCATTGAAAAGTTTTTTTTTTTTTTTTAAGAAAAGCAAAACTGACACAACTTTAGGTAAGAAAATAAAAATTGACAAAACTTTAGCCAGATCAACTAAAAAAAAAGGAAAGATAAAAATGAATAAAATCAGAGACAAAATAGCAGACATTACAACTGATACTGCAGGAATTCAAAAGATCATCAGTACCTGCTATGAAAAACTATATGCAAATAGGTTGGAAAAACCTAGAGAAAATGGATAAACTCCTAGACATATGTAACCTAGCAAGATTGAATCATGAAATTAAAATCAAGAAATTAAAAAACCTGAACATATCAATAGCAAGTAATGACATCAAAGCCATAATAAAAAAGTTTTACAATAAACAAAGCCCAGGACCTGAAGGCTTCATTGTTGAATTCTACCAAACATTTAAAAAAGAACTAATATCAATCCTACCCAAACTATTGATAAAAATAGAGGTAGACAATATACATTCAAACTCATTCTATGAGGTCAGCATTACTCTGATACAAAAAACAGACAAAGATACATCAAAAAATAAAGTGAAAGGCCAATAATCCTTAGTGAACATTGATGCAGAAATTCTCAACATGATACAAGCAAATCAAATTCCAAAACACATTAAAGAGATCCTTTATTATGACCTACTGGAATTCATCCCAGCGATGCAAGGGACGGTTCAACATACACAAATCGATGTGATTCATCATATCAACAGGATGAAGGAAAGAAAAGAATATGATAATTCTAATAGATGCTGAAAAAAACATGATAGAATTTGACATCCCTTCATCATAAAAAGTCTCAAAATTGGGAATAAAGGGAGTATACCTCAAAATAAAAAGTCATATATGACTGACTCATAGTTAATATTACAATGAAAGGGAAAAAACCAAACCCTTTTCTCTAAGATCTGGTACAAGATAAAGATTCCCACTTTCACTACTGTTATTCAATCTCATACTAGAAATCCGAGCTAGAGCAATTAGACAAGAGAAAGAAATAAAAAGCATTGAAATTGGAAAGAAAAAAGTCAATTTATCCTGTTCACAAATGATATAATCTTATATTTAGAAAAACCTAAAGACTCTACCAAAAATATTGTTAGGACTAATAAACAAATTCAATTAAGTTGCATGATACAAAATCAATACACAAAAATTAGCAACATTTCTATATGCCAAGAGCAAGCAATCTGAAAAAGAAATCAAGGAAGTAATCCCATTTATAATAGCTAGATAAAATAAAGTAAAATAAAATATCTACAATTAAACTTAACCAAAGAAGTAAAAGATCTCTACAATAAAACTATGCAATATTTATTTGAAATATTGAAGAAGGCACAAAAACTGGAAATATAGTCAATGTTCATGGATTAGAGGAATTGATATTCTTAAAATTTCCATAATTCTTAAAATATTCATAAAAGAGTGATCTACAGATTCAGTGCAGTCCACATCAAAATACCAACAACATTCTTAACAGACATAAAAAATCCTAAAATTTAAATGTAATCATGAAAGACTTAGTATAGCTGTAGCCATCAGAGAAACAAACAAACAAAAAAACTGAAGGAATCACATTTTCAGACTTCAAATATTATTACGGAGCTATAGTAACCAAAGCAGCATGGTACTGACATAAAAAGAGACATATAGACTAACATAACAGAATACAGAACCTATAAATAAATGTATACATATAGAGTGAACTCATTTTCAACAAAGGTGCAAGGAGCATACATTGGAGAAAAGACACTCTCTTCAATAAATGCTACTGGGAAAACTGGATATCTATATGCAGAAGAATAAACCTAGACATCTACCTCCTGATGTATACAAAAGCCAAATCAAAATGGATTAAAGACTTAAATCTCAGAGCTGAAAATATGAGACTATTAAAAGAAAACATTAGGGACACCCTCCAAGATATTGATCTGGAGAAAGATTTCTTGAGTAATACCAAACAAGTACAGGCAACCCAAGAAAAAAGTGGCAAATATAATCACATCAAGCTAAGAAGCTTCTGCACAGCAAAGGAAACAATCATAAAAGTATATTGGCCCCCACTCTCTTCTGGCTTGGAGAGTTTCTGCTGAGAGATCTGCTGTTAGTCTGATGGGCTTCCCTTTGTGAGTAACCCGACCTTTCTCTCTGGCTGCCCTTAAGATTTTTTCCTTCATTTCAACTTTGGTGAATCTGGCAATTATGTGTCTTGGAGTTGCTCTTCTCGAGGAGTATCTTTGTGGCGTTCTCTGTATTTTCTGAATTTGAATGTTGGCCAGCCCTACTAGGTTGGGGAAGTTCTCCTGGATGATATCCTATTTTCCCCCTCACTTTCAGGCACCCCAAGCAGACGTAGATTTGGTCTTTTTACATAATCCCATACTTCTTGTAGGCTTTGTTCATTTCTTTTTCTTCTTTTTTCTTTTGGTTTCTCTTCTCACTTCATTTCATTCATTTGATCCTCAATCGCTGATACTCTTTCTTCCAGTTGATCGAGTCGGTTACTGAAGCTTGTGCATTTGTCACGTATTTCTCATGTCATGGTTCTCATCTCTGTCATTTTGTTCATGATCTTCTCTGCCTTAATTATTCTAGTTATCAATTCTTCCACTCTTTTTTCAAGATTTTTAGTTTCTTTGCGCTGGGTACGTAATTCCTCCTTTAGCTCTGAGAAATTTGATGGACTGAAGCCTTCTTCTCTCATCTCGTCAAAGTCATTCTCCGTCCAGCTTTGATCCATTGCTGGCGATGAGCTGCACTCCTTTGCAGGGGGAGATGTGCTCTTATTTTTTGAATTTCCAGCTTTTCTCCCCTGCTTTTTCCCCATCTTTGTGGTTATATCTGCCTCTGGTCATTGATGATGGTGACGTACTGATGGGGTTTTGGTGTAGGTGTCCTTCCTGTTTGATAGTTTTCCTTCTAACAGTCAGGACCCTCAGCTGTAGGTCTGTTGGAGATTGCTTGAGGTCCACTCCAGACCCTGTTTGCCTGGGTATTAGCAGCGGAGGCTGCAGAAGATAGAATATTGCTGAACAGTGAGTGTACCTGTCTGATTCTTACTTTGGAAGCTTCCTCTCAGGGGTGTACTCCACCGTGTGAGGTGTGGAGTGTCAGTCTCCCCCTAGTGGGGGATGTCTCCCAGTTAGGCTACTCAGGGGTCAGGGACCCACTTGAGCAGGCAGTCTGTCCCTTCTCAGATCTCAACCTCCGTGTGGGGAGATCCACTGCTCTCTTCAAAGCTGTCAGACAGAGTCGTTTGTGTCTGCAGGGGTTTTTGCTGCTTTTGTTGCTGTTGTTGTTGTTGTTTAGCTGTGCCCTGTCCCAAGAGGTGGAGTCTACAGAGACAGGCAGGCTTCCTTGAGCTGCTGTGAGCTCCACCCAGTTCGAGCTTCCCAGTGGCTTTATTTACCTACTTAAGCCTCAGCAATGGCGGGCACCCCTCCCCCAGCCTCGTTGCTGCCTTGCGGTTAGATCGCAGACTGCTTTGCTAGCAATGAGGGAGGCTCCATGGGAGTGGGACGCTCCTGGCCAGGTGTGGGATATAATCTCCTGGTGTGCCCGTTTGCTTAAAGCGCAGTATTGGGGTGGGAGTTACCTGATTTTCCAGGTGTTGTGTGTCTCAGTTCCCCTGGCTAGAAAAAGGGATTCCCTTCCCCCTTGAGCTTCCCAGGTGAGGCGATGCCTCGCCCTGCTTCAGCTCTCACTGGTCGGGCTGCAGCAGCTGACCAGCACAGATTGTCCGGCACTCCCTAGTGAGATGAACCCAGTACCTCAGTTAAAAATGCAGAAATCACTGGTCTTCTGTGTCACTCGTGCTGGGAGTTGGAGACTGGAGCTGTTCCTATTCAGCCATCTTGCTCTGCCCCAATCATAAAAGTAAAGAAACAATTCACAGCATGAGAGAAATGTTTGCAAACTATCTATTTGACAAGGGATTAATAACTAGAATATATAAGTAACTCAATTGACTAAATCAAAACAAATCTAACAATCTGTTTAAAAATGGGTGAAAAATATGAATAGACATTTCCCAAATGACATATAAGTGGAAAACAGTTATATAAAATGGTGCTCAATGTCATTGATCTTTCCTGATTTTTCTGGCTTGGAATTTCACTCTTATTTTGAATGGAAGTGGTGAGAGTGGATATTCTTGTCTCGTCTGGTTCTCTAGAAAAATGCTTCCAGCTTTTGCCCATCCAGTATGATGTTTTCAGTGGATTTATCATAAATAGTTCTTATTATTTTGAGGTATGTTTCTTCAATGCCTAGTCGCTTGAGGGTTTTTATTATAAAGGGATGTTGGATTTTATAAAAAGCTTTTTCCACATTAATTGTGATGATTCTATGGTGGTTGTTTTTATTTCTGTTTATGTGGTGAATCAACCTTGAATCACAGGAATGAAGCCTACTTAATCATGGTGAATTAACTTTTTGATGTGTTGCTGAATTTGATTTGCTAATATTTTGTTGAGAACTTTTGCATCTGTGTTCATTAGGAGCAACGACCTGCAGTTTTTGTTTTGTTTTGTTTTGTTTTGTTTTGTTTTCCTCTTTCTTTGCCAAGTTTTCATATATAGGTACTTCTGGCTTTGTAGAATGAGTTAGAGAGAAGTGTCTCCTCCATGATTTTTAAAAATAATGTCAGTAGATTTGGTACCAGCTATTCTTGGTCTGTGTGCTAGAATTCAGCTATGAATCCATCTGGTCTGGGGTTTATTTTCATTGGTAGCTTTTCCATTACTGATTCTGTTTCAGAACTTGTTATTGATCTGTTCAGTGTTTCATTATCTTCCTCATTCAATCTTGAGAGATTGTTGGTTTCCAGGAACTTATTCATTGCTTCTAATTTTTTTTTAGTTTATGTATGTAGAGATGTTCATAATAGTCTCTGAAGAACTTTTGTATTTCCAATGGGTTTGTTGTGATGTCACCTTTGTTCTTTCTGATTGGACTTATTTGAATCTCTCTTTAATTAGCTAACAGCCTTATGAATCTTGTTTAGCCTTTCAAAACTCAACTTTTTTTTAACTTTGTATGGATTTTGGGTTCTCAATTTCATTCAGTTCTGCTCTGATTTCAGTTATCTCCTTTCTTCCACCAGTTTTTGCATTAGTTTGCTCTTGTTTTTCTGTTTCTTCTGGGGTAGATGTCAGATCACTAATTTGAATTTTTTCTGACATTTAGAGGTAGGCATTTAGCTCTGTAAAATTTCTTCTTAACACTGCTTTTGCTGATGCCAGGTATTTTGGTATGTTGTGTCTCTATTTTCATTTATTTCAAAGAATTTTTTAATTTTCTCCCTTGATTTCATTGCATACCTAGACATCATTCAGCAGCAAGTTGCTTAATTTCCATGCTTTTATGTGGTTTTGAGAGATCTTTTTATTATTGTTTTTCATTTTTATTCTGCTGTGGTCCAAGAATGTGGTTGTTGTGATTCTAATACTTTTTTGGAATCTATTGAGAATTGCTTCATGGCTAAGAATATTGTCAATCTTGAAATATGCTGTATGTAAAAATGAGTGATGTTTCTGTAGATGTGTATTAGATCAAATTGACTAATTGGTCAATTTTAATTCCAGAATCTTTGTTTTTCTTTAATGATCTGTCTAATGCTGTCATTGAGGTATTAAAGATCCCCCCATTATAGTGTGGTTGCATAAGTCTTTTCATAGGTTTAGAAGTGCTTGTTTTGTGAATGCGGGTGCTCTAATGTTGGATGCATATATATATGGATATACATATTTATTTATATATTATGTGCATATATATTTGGGATCATTAATTCATGCGAAATTGAACACTTTGTCATGTAATGCCCTTCTTTGTCCTTTTTTCCTATTGTTGGTTTAAAGTCTGTTTTATGTGGTATAAAAATAGCGACCCCTGGTCTCTTGTGTTTTCTGTTTGCATAGTAGATCTTTCTAGAGTCCTTTACTTTGAACTTATGTGTATCATTACATGTGAGATGGGTCTCTTGAAGACAGCAGACTGACGGCCTTTTTAAAATTCAATTTGTTACTCTGTTCCATTTTACTGGGGGAATGTAGACCATTTACATTCAAAGTTAATAATGATATGTGAAGCTTTGATCCTATTGTGCAAATACTAGCTGTTTGCTTTGCAGCTTCGATTGTGTTTTTACTTTATAGGGTCCATGGTCTCTTGTTTTTAAGTGTGTTTTTGTGATAGCATGCATTTTTTTTCCCATGTTTGGAACTCCCTTAAGGATTTCCTATAAGGCTGGTTTTGTGGTAATGCATTCTTGTAGTGCATTTTTTTGGGGGGGGATATTATATTCTGGCTTGAAATTTTTTTCTTTACAAATATTAGAAGTAGGCCCCTAATCTCTCCTGGCTTGTAAGATTTCTGCTAGGAAGTTCACTGTTAGTCTGATGTGGTTCCCTTTGTATGTGATCTAGGTCAGGAATTTTTGAAGGGTGTGGCTGCACTTTTTTACTTTGAAGTGTTCATGAAGTTATAGTAAAATATTTTCTGTGCTTCAATCACTGAGGGCAGAACAAGCCTGGTAATTCAAAATGGTTTATTCATATGGCTATCAGTTGATGCAGCTGTCATCTGAGAGTTCAGCTTAGTAATGTTTACCAGAGAAACAGCCTGTGACCTCCTCCAACCCCATTCTATATTTGTAATAAATACTTCTGCTGTCTAAGAAGGTGGTCTTGTAAGTAACACATGCTTCTGTTGGTATAATTTATTTCTGTGCCAGATAAACTGCTGCCATAAGGTGGGAAAAATAGCCAGGTAGCGGTAATATCTTCAAATGTATTGGAATTCTCACTATTCCTTCGAAGAAAGCTTCTCTTTTTTGTACCCAGAGACATTATAATTACAGAGCCTAAAGCTATGAGAACAGAGAACTCCAATTTCCCAAGTAGATTAGTAGGAGTGGAGAAATGCAAAATCATTCCTGAAGTGTTGAAAGACATCTAACCACGTCTCCTACCTGTTTTTTCCCCAAATCTTGACTTTGGCTTGGGATTCTTTCCCTCTCTGAGAATTGAACCTTATTTGAAGTTATGGCCACCCTGCTTACACTTAGGTCTTCAACTCTGTCTGCCCTCTAGTTGCAGAAGATGAATGACTTCTTGAATACTGAACAAGACTTCTCTGACTCTCACACTTGGATAATTAACCAATTGCTTCATGCATCATTGTTACCTAGCAATAAACCACCCAAATACTTAGTCTTTTTATTTGATATTTCCCTTTATCTTTCAAATGCTAACAGCAATGTACCAAGTTGTACACCACATTCACTTGCTTCCCATCTCCATTTACCACAGCTAGAAATCTTAGAAGTCTCACTGCTACAACTTCCTGAAGACTATCAATACTCTACCTCCCACCAATGGTGAGGGTCTTCATTTGCTATCAGAGTTTGAGATACGGGTTCTGAGTAATTTGTTGGTAAAATTCTCCTATAAAAAGAGGATTAAGAGAAGCTAGGCAGTACAAGGGAAGAAAGCTGAGGATAAGCTGCTGTGGCTGGAGAATAGCTTCAATCTGGTCTCATGAGAATCTCTGCTATATAAACTGCACTAAGGAGCTAGCATCATCTTAAAATGAGATAACTAAACTTTATTACCACCCCTTCAGTTGAGTCAATCATTGACTTAACGTCTCCAGAAAGGTGTTAATCATAAATTTTTGATTAGGTAGTTGCTGCTTGGCCTCATCAATTTTCCAGAAAAGTTAGTACCTATAATCCTCTAGTAGCTAACATTCTTAGCACCTGGGGAATAGCTGCATCTGACTGTCTGGTGATGGAAGTTCATGCAGAGAACTAATAATACCACTATCTGAGAAGGTGTTTGGAGGAAAGACTTTTTTTCATGATTGGGGGAAATGTTACAATGTTTCTAGAAGAAAATGGAGAACTGAATTCTCTTTGACAAAGCAAATCTACTATGGTAAAATGTTTCTATGAAAATATGTATATAAGTTTGTGAACGTGTCTATACAAGAGTGTTCATAAACAATGTCTATAAGAGTAAAATTGTTAAAAACGTAAAATTTCCATAATGAAGGATTGGTTAGATAATTTTATACAATGAGATATTATGATTTATATATTAATATGGCTCTATGCTTTATGTATCTGCCTGTTCTTAACATCAAAAGATAATTTGTTAAATCTTCTACAAAGGTTATTTATTGTCTCACATTCTTTAGAATACTACTGGAAAAAAAGAAACATATATGAGGACTTTTACCACATTATTAAACAGTGTAAGACTCAAAATAACCTTAGATCCTTTTGGTTTCACAATATATGTGTCCAAGGCTTAAAAGCAGCTGCTCTTGAAGGATGATATTTTTGGTATGACTAGCTCTAGTGATATCTACTGGAATAATGGCATTTATAAAATATATTCATTATTATTGACATCCATCCTCTACAGGAGGTTAATAATTTGGAATATGAATTGGGATTGCAGGTTTTTCTTCATTTTGCTTACCTAAACTTCATAATTTAACTATGAATTACATACAGATGAAGCATTACTTTTATTTATAGCTGATATACATATCTTTAGATAAAAATAAGGGTGAAATTTTTCTTACAATCACACTCATGTGTCGAATTACTTAGGGAAATCTTTATTACTATAAAAATACATGGTGTAAGGGTCTTCAATATCATTAATTTTATACAGCAATTTTAACTGGTCTCAAAAACATTTTCAGTAAATTCTAATGAAATAACTTTCAGCTTTTGAACTCATAAGGGAATGCAGAAAACTGAATGCTAACAAAGAATTTTATTCTTCAGAAATATATAAACATACCTTATTTAATTTGGCATAAAAATGCAGATGTGCAAAAGGAATAGAATATAAGCCAGTAAGCATGCAAAGGATCACCACTATGCACCTAAAAATATGACATTTTTGGATCCGGCGGGGTGGCTCATGCCTGTATTCCCAGCACTTTGGGAAGCCAAAGTGGGTGGATCATGAGGTGAAGAGATGGAGACCATCCTGGCCAACGTGGTGAAACCCCGTGTCTACTAAAAATACAGAAATTAGCTGGGTGTGGTGGCATGCAGCTGTAGTCCCAGCTGCTTGGGGAAGCTGAGGCAGGAGAATCGCTTTAATCCAGGAGGTGGAGGTTGCAGCAAGATCGTGCCACTGCACTCCAGCCTGGCCACAGAGAGAGAGTCTTCATCTCAAAAAAAAAAAAAAAAAAAAAAAAGATATTCTTGCCACCCATGGGAACAAGTGGGAAAGTGCTCTAATGAAGCAAAAAGTTGTTCTTCTGCTGGCTTTGGGGTTAACAAATGTTATCATTTTGGCCTCTGAGATAACAGTACATAATGGAATTTTTATATGAAAAAAGTTAAATATTTAATAACTATAAATCAAAGTTTGATGTAAAATAGTATTTCAAAAAGTTTTTTCATCATTTAAATGATTGGAGCTCATTCCATTTGTTCTCCTTCTCTGCAAAAACAAATCAGAAAACAAGTCTTAACTTTCCCTAGTAGTCTTCAAAACACAGATATGCTTGGTAAAATTTCATGGGCTTTAAATTATATAAATGGACATACATTTAAGATCTGACAAATATTTGAGCAAAGAAAATATCATGACAAAGTGACATTGGTAGGTGACATTGTTTACTTCATGGACACCAGCTTGCATTCCTTTATTTGATAACATGTTGTTTTTCCCTTGGGGATGATGCATACAATTTTGTGCCACCAACTGTGTTAGAAAATGGGAAAGATCCTTGCTCTTACCTTATCAATTCTGCCAGTGGTTAATTACATGACTTCAGCTTAACAACAACAACAACAACAACAACGACAACAATCCACTCCACTTTTTTTTTTTTTTTTTTTTTTTTTTTTTTGAGACGGAGTCTTGATCTGTCACCCAGGCTGGAGTACAGTGGCGCGTGCGATCTCGGCTCACTGCAAGCTCCGCCTCCTGGGTTTACGCCATTCTCCTGCCTCAGCCTCCCGAGTAGCTGGGACTACAGGCGCCCACCACCTCGCCCAGATAGTTTCTTTTTGGTATTTTTAGTAGAGACGGGGTTTCACCATGTTAGCCAGGATGGTCTCGATCTCCTGACCTCGTGATTCTCCCGCCTCGGCCTCCCAAAGTGCTGGGATTACAGGCTTGAGCCACCGCGCCCGGCCGATCCACTCCACTTTTAAGGGACTCTGAATGATAAGTGAGGTTTGCAATAACAGAAGCAATGACAAGAGTGAGATAATCTCAATAGAAATACAGAAATTCCTGCACCAGACTGACCTTACTGTGAAGCACTTTCTGTAGAACCCAAAGTTACATTGATTATTGAATGGCTGCAAATCCGGTTCTTTCTTCCATGCTCAAAATTTTGAATAACGCTGACAATTGAATGCTATTATATTTATGTTTAATTATCTAATTCAGCCAATACAAATAATAGAAAATGGAAGGATGAATAAAATAAGAATAACTTGCTATTCTTCCTAATATGATCTCTTTATTGTAGCAGGTCTATACAATTTATAGCAAGTGGAACACAGCTAGTGAACTGGAAAATGATTTTTTAAACCTATATATATACAGTTGGACAAAACATTTCTTAAATAATCATGTTTTCATCTGGCAAAGATAGTTTATAACTTTAATTTGATGCCTTGGACACATGTGAAATATCTGCCATAATTTAATACAGAGAGAATGTAAGTATTTTCCAATTTCAAGAGTTCGTTATATTGGTCAATGCATCTATGACATAGTGCTTAATATTGAATACAGAAAGTGTGAAGTAGTAGCTATACTACTTAACTAAGTAAGACATATGCACATTAGTGAGTTGAAAATGAATCCCACAAAAAGTTCAGGATCTAACAATGAAATTTCTGAGTAATATTGTGGCTTATCTGATCGTTTTGGAATAATTTTTGTTGCAGATCCAGTTAAGAACAAGCTTGAGTGATGTAATCATACAGTTAAAGTCCCAGGATCTTCATTATGTAAAGTAACTTCTGAAGAAAATTGACTGTTTTTATTCAAATCTGATACATATGTGGTTTTAACCAGTAATTCTAGACTGTGATATGTACTTTGGAGGAGCATTTACATATGTCAGCAACAATGTTTTACACAAGAATAATGTATGTCAGTTGGATTCATAATAACAATAAAGGCTGGGTGTAGTGCCTCACGCCTGTAATCCCAGCACTTTGAGAGGTCGAGGTGGGCGGATCTCAAGGTCAAGAGATTGAGACCATCCTGGCCCACATAGTGCAACCCCGTTTCTACCAAAAACGTAAAAATTAGCTGGGTGTGATGTCAGGTGCCTGTAATTCCAGCTACTTGGGAGGCTGAGGCAGGAGAGTCGCTTGAACCTGGGAGGCAGCGGTGACAGAGAGAGACTATGTCTCAAAAAATAAATAATAGAAAAGAAAATTGAAACAAAACAAAAATATAAAGAAAGAAGGTCCCTAAATGCTGTCAGTATAGATATGGACAAATAAATTGTTTGTTATTCATGTTATAATATATGATGCAGCAGTTAAGAATAATGTGCTTTCACACCAACATGGCACATGTATACATATGTAACCTGCACGTTGTGCACATGTACCCTAGAACTTAAAGTATAATAAATACAAAAAAAAGAATAATGTGCTTTCAATGAACTAATATAGAAAAATTTAGAAGATATATTATTATTAAACAGAAAAACCAAGTTATAGACACAATGTGCAGTAGCATGTTCTCTCTAAAGTATATTTTACAATGTATGCATTTGTATCTATATTTATATTTATCATTATTAGTATATTTACCTACCTATCCACATATATTTAGATAGATATAAACCAAATTAATGACTGTGGCTATTTCTGGAATAGGACTGATATTGAGAGCGATTGTTAAAGGATCCTATGCAACATTTGAATTTTGCTTTTTATGAGAATAGCATGTTTATGTATAAATTCTATAATCAAAATGAGTTTTTAAACAAGAAAATTTAAGTGAGTTGCCCATGGTGAAAAAGCTAATTAGTGCTCGAGACAATATTAAAATCTAGGAACTCTGACAATTATGATAGTCACTAATTTTCTTATGCTACATTCTTGCAAATGACCAATTTTCATTAAGCATTTCAACCAAAAATAATTAAATATTAATTGCATCCAAGTTTAAAAGGGGTGAAAGCACAGTCTTCCATCTATGCCATATTTTGTATTAATTAAACGATTTTGCTCTTATTAAAGCTGGTTTTAGGAAGAAGGTTAATGAGCCATTCTTACAAAATTTGTAATGAGCATAAGACAGATAATTTCAATCTTCCTCTAAGCTAGTGGTTTTGTAACATTAATATGAGTAAAATGACTGGAAATGCTAAAATTAGATATTCACAAATTCATTTCCAATAAAGTCTAAAGTAGTTGATCTATGCATTTCAAAGAAGATTAAAAATTATTAAGTACTCTAGATTATTCTACTATGGCTGACTAAGAGCCCTATTCCTAGAGAGGATCAGAACTCCAAAATGTTGTCAACTGAATGAAAGGGAAAGTTTGCTTCCCAATAGAAACCAAGCAGTGTTGAAGAGGTAAAGGGTTAGAGAGGAGGTCAAGAATAAAAGTCCCTAATAATGACTAAGTCCTACTGATCCCAAATGATTTTCCAGAATATATTACATATACAAGGCAGCCTATCCCCTTTTTATGGGATCAATTTTATATTAAGACCTTTTCGTATTACCATGTCTCAACAAACAAACAAAAATAAAACCTTTGCAGAGGCATTCAACTGCCCTTTTTTTCTCTTTGAATATTTTTGGTGAAACTTTGTGAAATAATATTTTATTTGTCAATTCATAAATATTTTTAAGAAGACAATTCAATAAAATGAGATAGTTAAGATCTACAAACTAGTAATTAGTGGAACTATAAAATAACCTGCCCCAAAGTACCTCTTTGAGATATAAATATGTCAACCAAGGATTACTACAAAAGGATGCTTTCTTTGCCATTCATTGAGTACTTTCAATGATCATTTCTTACAAATGGTAGCTTCTGAAGAACTTCTTTTTACTTCTATTTTTTCCTTTTGTCTTTGTGAATGAAATTATTTTGTTTCAGATCAGTTATTTATTCTTTTTAGAGATTGAATTTAACTCTTAGTTCTATGAAAGTACACTTAGATAGAAAAAGACAAAAATATATCATTAGATTTTTCTAACTTGACAGGTAAAAATAGAAAAAAAAGTGCTTTCTTGATTTTTGCATGGTAAGTGTAACTTTTTCATGAGTCATCTTAATTTTATATGCATTTCTTGCTCAGGTTTTGTGCAATAAAATTATAGCCATTTTTTTTTCTAAATCCATTTAAAATCAATCATCTGGATGAATATATTTTATTACTGAACATATTACCATATACCTCCCAAAGACTTATCCATTTCCCTGTCTTAAAAAAAAAAAAAATCAACTCAATTTCCCAAAGCACTTGACTATAATAATGCCAATGCTGACTTAATTACGTGCAGTAAAGCTCTATTGGCTATAGCTTGTTGCTGGCTTTTCTAAGCTCTGCATGTCTTTGTCTGGAAGGCAAATCCAAGAGTCGTTTTTATCACTGTTTGATTATGTTGCCATTATATGTCATTAAATTTACTACAGTAATTCAGACAAAAATAATAGAAAAATTCACAATAGATTTATATACAGCAAAAAAATCTGTGAGGCACTTCAGCAATAAATAAAATGACTGCATCTGCATATTTAGAAATATAATTACTAAACCATATAGTAAAGCATATTTACCACATTAATTTATACATGTATAAAAGCATTACCAACATATAGCACTTACAAAACTTTCTTATTCTTTTTATCTGATAAGTTTACTTAAAGGCAATTAGTTCCTTTTGTTCCTATATCTTAAAATCATGACTGATATTTTATTCAAAATGTCATAGACAGGGCAATTTCAAAATTACGTAAAACACCTGAATAGAAATTGTTCAAAAAGACATACAAATGTCCAAGAGGTATATAAAAATGTTTTCCACATTACTAATTGTCAGGGAAATGTGAATCAAAACTACAATGAGATATCATCACATACCTGTTAGCATGACTATTATCAAAATGTCAACATATGAAAGTTTAAGCAACGATATGGAGAAAAGGCAACCCTTATACACCATTGGTGGGAATGTAGATTTAGACAAGAACTGTGGAAAACACCATGGATGTTTTTCAAAAATTTAAAAACAGAGCTACCGTATGATCCGGCAATCCCATTTTGGGTAAACATCCGAAAAGAAAGGAAATCAGCACGTTGAAGAGATATCTGCACTCCCACATTTATTGCAACATTATTTACAGCAGCCAGGATCTGGAATAAACCTGTGTCCATTCACAGATGAATGAATAAAGAAAATGTAATGTTTAGATCAAAAATACAAAGCTGCAGTTATATAGGATAAATACATACAGAAATCTAATACACGGTGTGAGGATAATAACTAATAGTATTGTGTTGTATACTAGAAATTTTCTAAGAGAGATTTTATATGTTCTTACCACACAAAAATACATACATACACACATGAATCATGTGAATTGAGGGATATATTAACCAACTTGACTATAGTAATAAATGAACTATGTATGTGTATATAAGAGCATCATGTTGCACACCTAAAATTGATATAAAAATGCAAAACTCCCATAGTATATAACTATAAAAACAAAACAACAAACACTGCACAATATGCTTTAATTACAGTGTGGACACATTCAACTTAAATAACAGTGTTCTCAGCATAGTTTTCAGGTAGCACTCTTAGAATTATCTTTTATTTTAAAATTATAAAATATAAAACAGAATATTACTCAGTCTTAAAAGAAAAGAAATCCTGTCATTTTCAACAACATGGATGAAAATATAGGATGTTATACTAAGTGAAATAAACCAGGCACAGAAAGCAAATACCAAATGATCTCACTTATATGTGGAATCTAAACATGTTGAATTCATAAAAGCAGAGGATAGAATGGTGTTTCCAGGAGCTGGGAGGTAGGCAGAATGAGGGGATGTTGATCAAAGAGAACAAAGCTCCAGTTATACAGGATGAATAAGTTCTGTGAATAATTATCAAAATAAACAGTAAAAGATCTAGTGTAGAGCAAAGTAACTATAGTTAATAGTATTGTATTCTATACTTGAAATTCGCTCAGAGTAGATCTTAAATTTTCTCATCACAAAACCAACAAAAGTAACTATATGAGGTGGTTAATATGTTAATTAGCTTCATTGTGGCAATAATTTCAGAATGTATATCTATATCAAAGCACCATGTTGTACATCTTAAAAATATATACATATTGTATTCATCAATTATACCTCAATAAAGCTGAAGACAAAACCAAAATGTTTCACTCTACTTACTGTTTTAGATAGATATTTTTCTTTTATTGATATATTTATATGAAACACACACATATAGAATGTATGTGCAGAATATATAAATATACAAATATACACAGAATATATAGTTGAATATATATACACATATACTTAGTATGTTTATATGCACACATACACACATATGCTTGAACGCACACAAATAAATGCACATGTATATTGAGTGTTGTCTGGGAACAATTGACCTCCAGTTAGTAGTTTGAAATTGACAATAGTAAGCATATTTATATCACAGAAACAAAATAATTTATTTTACAAACACAAAAGGGAGAAAATGGAAGAAACTTTGAAATTCAGGGGTTTATGGGATTTCTAACTTGTTCTTGTCTTCTCAGAAAGCTACCAGTTAAACATTACCAGCATGCTACTGCACCTATTAAATTGTTTGTGTTAAATTGATATAAATTGAATATGTCTGTGTGTATTTCTGGTCATGCAAACTAAGGGTTGCATTAAATGGTTAGGGAATTCACTACTTTTCTGCCTTCAAACATTTTGTAAGTAGTGACTAGGACCTGTCCTGAAATTTTGTGCACAATGGGTAGTGGATAGTACTTTTCCTATGCAGAACCACCTCCTGTTGCATAGTAACATTAGTCTTCTCCAACACACTTGTCAGGGGATATTGGTCTTTTATTAGGCATTCTTTCAGATGAATTCATTATATTTTGGCATAATTCAAACACCACAGAAATTATTCAAGTCATTAAGTCTCATTTGCTGATTAGGATATTTGGCTGCTCATACATTATTCCTGGTATACAATGTTACATTGTTTACATGTTTTATTTTTTTTTCCTGGACAAATTACTGAATGCACAAAGCAGTTTTAACCATGGGCAGAATCTTTGCAGATCAATGTTTCAGAGAAATGCCTATCAAACTGCCATATTTATCTTTTCTACCTATTTTTCTTTCCCCATTACTATAAGTATGGTTCGATTTCAAATGATTGATCATACAATGCTCCAACAAAGAAAACATTAACCTTTCTGCCTTTAAGAAGTACACAATCTATTGTGGATGTAGCGATCATATTGCATCAGACAGGATGTGGTATCGGAGAGAATGGATCATTTATCTGATATTCTTGACCTAGGAAAAGGGAGCTCTTAAATTATTACCTTTAGTTCTGTCACATGAAAGCAAGTCCAGACTTAAGTAAAGGAGAGGCTTTATTAGAAAAGACTATTACAATAGGGGAAAGTAACTGTTGTGATATGGGGATAAGTACTACTGCCATAGAAAGAAAGCTCCAGCTTACCCTGAGATCTGTAGTAGTATTAAAGTGAGGCAAAAAACAACTTTTATTTTATGAGAAATAAACAAGGCTAGAAAGAACTGGGTGTGGGGAAATGGAATGATGAAGTGGAGAGATTGGACAGCTGACCTGAGTATATTTTCCCCGGTATCAGCAGGGAGGGACCTTTGAGGAAGGGTTGTTTAAGTTCTACTGCAAAATTTTGTCCAGATTCGTTGCTGGAGACAAGTACTAATAATTCAACTAAACGTTTATGAGACACAGAATGAGTGTTTGAAAGTCTGTGTCTGACCTCGTCATAGGTAAACAAAGGGGTATTTATGATTGTCTTCTCTGAGTCCTCTAGGACTCTTTGCAATAAAAATTTTGTACAGGAGTAAAAAGGAGTTGGGGTAAGAAGTGTGGCTTTTGTCACCATAGCTGTTTTCCAAGAACATGGGACTCAGGTAAAGTTCGCTATAGCTGGTTACGTTTTTGCAAATTTTATGTGAAGTCAAAATTTTTGTTTCGGCCTTAAGATTTTGATTCCTCACATGATATAAAGTGCCTCACATATCCCACATTTCCATGTATCAACTAGGTAGGAGATAGACTGTTGATGAAAATTATGGCAGATGTTGAGATTCCCTAACAGGAGACTGAAACTTAATTCATTGATCGTGGGATTCTAAACATCTGAATTTATTTCTATGGCTATTTACTTAACTTGGTGAAGGTTGGCAAAATATTTTTCTCACTTCAACTATTCTGGGTATCTGTTGCTGAGAAACAAACTACCTCAATATTTAGCAACTTAAAATAACAATTAATTATTTTGTGCACAAACGCATAATTTGGACACAGCATAGGTCAAAGACCTGTTCATTCCACACAGCATCACCTGAAGCAACTCAACTGAACACTGTAGATCTACTTATAAGACAGTTTGCTTACAGGGGTGGCAGGTGGGTGTTGGCTATGAGGTAAGATCTCAGTTCGCGCTAAGGTCTCAACTGTTGCTAAGGTCCTGGAGTTTTGGTTCCAATCCACGTTGCTTGCACTATCCATCCAAGTAAGCTTAGAGTATAGTGGTTGTATTCCCAGGACAATTATTCCAAGATAGAGGGAGAGTGAGGTGGGAACTATACTGACTTTAAGAACCAATCCTTGGAAGTTATATAACCAACTTTTGCCAGAAACTTATTGGAGTATCACAAAACTTGGCCCAGGTTCATGGGGAAGGAACATAAGCTTCAACTCTTATTCATGCAATGGCAGTTTCAAAAGATCATTTAAAACCAGAAATAGTTTAAAGGCTATTTTGATACATCATAAATTAATGTAAATAATTATGTCCCAAATTTTTTGATAGAAAAATATGATTAAGGCACAAGAGATTCTATAATAAAAACAAGTTTAGATGTGAAGGGCACAAAGTAGACGTGGGAACATCCTTGCCAAAATAAATTTTCTGACATGCATTTTATTTTATTTTATCTGGAGAATAATAGGCAATACTTCTCTGTTTGTTTCTTTTCTTTACTTTTCTATTCTTTTTTTTTTTTTTTTTTTTTGAGGCGGAGTCTCACTCTGTAGCTCAGGCTGGAGTGCAGTGGTGCGATCTCAATCTAGGCTCACTGCAAGCTCCACCTCCCGGGTTCACGCCGTTCTCCTGCCTCAGCCTCCTAAGTAGCTGGAACTATAGGTGCCCGCCACCGTGCCTGGCTAATTTTTTTTTTTTTTTTTTTTGTATTTTTAGTACAGACGGGGTTTCACCATGGTCTTCATCTCCTGACCTCGTGATCCGCCTGCCTCGGCCTCCCAAAGTGCTGGGATTACAAGCGTGAGCCACTGTGCCAGGCCAATACTTCTCTGTTTAATCATTCAATCAATATATATCATGCCATTTGACTTGTTAATTTAGAATAACATACAAGTCATTTTTCGTTTTCCACAAATATGCTAACTTTTCAAAAAGTTTTATACAGTTATAGAGATCTGTAAAACATATCCCTGAATATCATGAGATTCTTACTGAAATAATTTCAAAACAGTAATATGCATGAAGAACGTTAATGATTGAAAACCTTTGTTATTGCTTCTATCTAAAAATTCCTTTCCATCAGGGGTAAAACAAATTTTCTTTATCATTATCGTTTGGGAGCAGGATCAAATGTTTCCCATCCTTGAGTTGGAGCTTTTACTTACTTTCTACTTATCTCATCATCTTCCCTACAATTTTATAAGCTGAAAAATGAAACCCTCCCAAAAATAAAACACAGCTGTGGTGATTACATTCAGAAAGTCCAAAATAGATATTACCACATTTATTTACTGTAAAGACTCTGTGATGCTTCCAAGAAAGCTCTAAGTAGAAGGGACAAGGGAACTAGTGTTAAGATGATGAAAAGTCTTTATTACAAAATGATTGACATGTGTATTAATTAGCAAAAATGTTAGTAATGTATACTAGCTCTTACTAGCTAAATATGATCTAGTAATGTATACTAGCTCATACTAGTTAAATATGAGAGTAATTAGTGTATATTTTGCTGAAATAATAGTTCTTTAGACCACTAATTTATTACTGGGCACCTATTGTGTGTAAACAAGTCATGATTGAGTTGATTTCTTTGAATAAAATTCAGAAGATATTTTAGGCTAGTCAACTACCAATACACTTTAAAAGATTATAAAAGAGACTATTTAGAGTCTGAAGAGTATTTTCAAATCTTCTATAAAAGCACAGATTTCCAGGCTTTTAAAACACCTTTAGAATAGAAAAAAAGACAGCTTTTCTACTTATAAGGTTAGTATAAGTATAAAATTAAAACTTGCTAAAAAAAAAAAAGGAAAAAAGAATACTATGGACCATTAAAATGTATGACTACATATATGTATATATAAATACATACATATATCTATATACATATATATTCCATTCATAAAGTATTTTCAAATAAAACTTATGTAACAAAATGATTTTCTGCCTTAACAAATGGTATCATTTTAAAAATCCAAGAATAATTCATTATGAAAATATCCATTAATTCATCATATCAATATATGAAATAAGTTTGAAATGATTGTCATAGATATTGAAGCAGATCATGCAGAAAAATATGATCCATATGGATTTCCAAGGATCTTATATTTTAATTTATAAAAACATTAAGTAGAAAGTCAAGTGAAGAAGTTTAGAAAAAATTGTATCATAGTACTTATTAAAATGTTAAAGTCAGAAACTACAAGTGAAAATATTGATACTTAGAAACTATAAGTTTATTTTATTGAAAAAATACTCCATAATTAATGTTTTAAATGAAAAACCAACTTGGAAAACTGATGCAGCTTAGAGAAAATTTAAAACCAATACATTAATATTTAAAGTAAGTTTAAAGATCTATGTTTCAAAAAAAAGCCAGCAAAATACAGAATTTAAAAAGTCAATATGAAGTAAAAGAATAAACACAGATTTTCAATTAATATTATTATTATTACTACTATACTAAGGCATTTTTAACATAAGTTAATGCTCACTTTCAGCCAAGTGTACTTCTAATATTTTAATATTTTAAAGTTATTGTTTTATTTTTACTCACAAATGATCCTGTGATGTAGCACTACTATTACCCTTATTTCTAATTTTCAGTTACTGACAAAAAGGCATGGGGGTTAAACAGATTATCCAAGTTGTTCATCCTGTAATTAGAGGGACTAGAATTTAAACCAAGAAGGGCTGGCTCCAGAGCTGTTTGTAATCCATGTATCTATAAAGGATTGCCATCTCACTCATAAACAAATAAATGAAATGTAAACCAATGAGAAATCAGTTTTGACCTTTCAGATTAAACTACAAAGAATGGCTCGTAACATATAATGTTTACAACCTTGTGCTAAAACTGATCTCAAAATATCTGAAATTGGTAGAATAAAAATGAATGTACTGTTTGAAGTGAAATGTGCTTAAAATTCTAAATTTAAATCCCATTAGGGGAAGAAAGGCCACTTCTAAGAACTGATTCTACAAAAGTAATTACAGATATCTCTGAGATGAGTGTGAGGTATGTGGGTATTTATAGGGGATAGTGTAATAAATTACTGTACAATGAGATGATGGGCAATTACATTGCCTTGAACTGCCTGTCTTTTGTTTTTCACATGTCTCACTCCCTCTCATCTTTCAAGTTCTACTCTACTCACCTAGGTCCCAGAAGCCTTCCAAATTCTCAACTTATGTTAGCCCTTCCCACCTCAGTATAATGCATATCCATCCCCTCCTTAACTTTTTGGCAGGTGTTACATCATTCTTTATTATCATGAACTTCTTAGTTTTTAATTTGTCTCTTCTCACTAAAATCCTTAAGGAGGATTAACTCATGCTATACCTCTATAACAGAGAACAATACCTATCATAGAATAGGTACTCAAGAAATATCTATTATATGTAGGAAAAACTGAATAAATGAATAGTTGCTCAGGTGTGTGTATATATTATGCGTAGCAGCAAAATGTGTTAACCGTGGGTATCTTTAAGTTTCAACATATATGGTGTTTTTCTCTTTACAGGCTCACCTTCTTTGGAATATTATAGTTTTCTTTTATTTTGTTTCAACTTTTATATACAATAATACATCACTTTTTTGTTTCTAGAGGATTTATTTTTTATTTTTTTGGGAGAGTGTCTCATCATGTTGCTCAGGCTGGTCACGAACTCCTGGGCTCAAGTCATTCTCCTTCCTTAGCCTACCGAGTAGCTGGGATGACAAGGATGCAGAATTGCACTCAGCTACATACAAGTTTTATAAACAGAAAAGCAAATGTAAAGTTACTGGCAACTTGAGAATGAACAGATATATTAGTACTAGCAGGAGAAAATTCAAAGTGCTTCAAAATTCTAATAATAAATTATTGACTACTGAGACAATTCATATCCTTTCAATGTACAGTAGTATAGAGATATTTAAAAATTTGTTATTTGTATATTCATACCTACCTATAAGATTTTATCTTATTCTCAGTAATGAACAATAGTAATTACATATTCTAAATTTTAGTTAAATCTTCTCAAATTCACAATTTGAAAAAATAATAGAATGTAGATACAGCATCTTAGTCCCTTCAGGCTGCTACAATAGTACATGGGACTAGACTTTTTATAAATGTAATATAAACAGAAATTTACATTATCACAGTTTTGGAGGCTGAAATGTCCAAGCTCAAGGCACCAGCAGATTCAATGTCTGGAGAGAGCTGCTCTCTGCTTCAAAGCTGAAGCCTGGTTACTGTGTCCTCCCATAGCAGAAGACAAAACAGCAAAAATGGCACTGGAGTGATTCCTTCAACCCCTTTTATAAGAGAATTAGTCCATTCATGATGGTGGAGCTCTCCTGACTTAATCAACTCCCAAAAGGCCCCACCTTTTAATAATATAAATTTATTATTGTATTTCAACATATGAATTTTAAAGGGACTCATATACTGAAATTACATTAAGTTTTTAATTTAATTTTCATTAAATTTAAAAGTTGGTTTTTCTGTAAATAAAAAATAATTATTTTTAAGTAACCTAACTTCATGTGAAAAGGCCCTTGATTTAAAATCATAAGTGCTAAATATCAAAAAGTATGTAGGGCTGAAAAAAATTGGTACACTATAAGAAAATAGAATTATTTAAAATTTATTTTACTGTAATTGCCTAATAAATGAATATAATAAAAAAGTCTTAGAATAAACAAATAAACTTACATGCCACTTTTTTTGTGGGCTAAAATATAAATTAATACATAATTTATAAAAATTTATAAAGGTACCCTGAATTCATTGATCTTAGATACACAGCATGAAAGAGAAAGAGTTTTAAAGGAGAATAAAATTTAAAATATTATATATGTACATATATACAAATCTTTCACATAATATATAAATATATATTTTCTGAATCATTTATTACATATAATTTCTGAATAAATTGAACATAAAAAACAAAATAACATTTCCTATATATTTTCTATAATTGATGAAGAAATATGAAAATATGATATGGACTAAAGCTTTCAATCAGAATGTCTTAAAATAAAAAAATTCAAATATTTTATTTGCAATTACTGATGAAATATGTAATAGTTCCATTCTATTTTTTCAACTATTCAGTTATCTCCCTTCATTAATAGTTAAAAATTCAAAATTGCATTATATTTTTGAATCTGACTACTCACTTCTCATAAAATATAACCACATACATATTACATTTTACCAAAAACTAAAATAAACTCGTGCTATTTTACTGTACTCTTCCTGCACTGGATTTCCTTAAGTTTCTCAGAAACCCTTTTTTGAGGCTTATAAAATAATTTCAGTTTCATAAATCTATTATTAGATTTAATAAATGAAGATTTATATCATAGATACAAGTCATGAATTTTGCAAATGTGCCTTCACCTTTAAATCATCTTCCTTCACAGTCATCTTTACAGGATAAACACGACTTAGTCTACACGGATATAAAGATCTTCCAATGTGTTATAATTGAAATTTCTTTGTAACAGTTTTTCCAATACTATTAAGTTTTTATTGACTTTTTTTCTAACTTCAACACAATATTTTAGGTGTAGCTACAGCCAAAGTTGATATTTTGAATATTTAATGCAATGTACACCGTAAATATAAATAGATATCAGTTCTGAACAATGACAATAGCTTTAACATTATACTAAATCAATTTCAGCACAGATACTTAGAGAATTTTGAGATATTTTTAATATCTTTACTCATACTTTGGATCAACTGATAATGAAATCATAAAACAATATCCTCAAATAATGGCTTAAAATCCTTTTAATCAATTAATATGTATTGTTCATCGATATTGATGACAAGAACATAGTTGAAAATAAGATAGATGATTTTCCCCCCTTTAGTATGTCATACATTCTAAAGGGAAGAAGAAGAAAATAAAACCATGTAAAATCAAATAAACATTATTTTTGGCCATGATGGAGCAGCTAGTATCAGACATAACTCCCTATCTTAGTCCATTTTGGCTGCTATAACAAAATACCATAAACCAGATGGTTTATAAACAACAAAAATGTATTTCTCACAATTTGGGATGAGGGACAGTCCAAGATGAAAAGGCCGATAGATTTTGCATCTGATTATGATCCACTTCCTCATAGATGGCCGTCTTCTCACTGTCACTTGTCATGATAGAAGGGCAAAGGAACTCTCTAAGGTCTCTTTTATAAGACACTGATCCCATTCATGCAAGTTCTGCCCTCACTATCTAATCACCTCCCAAATGCCCTACCTCCAAATTTCCCACCTCCTAATTACATTGAGGATTAGGTTTTAACACATAAATTTTGTTAAATATTAGACTTTAGTACTTCCCTAGATAAATACTTGTAACAATGGCAAAAATATATAGAATAATTTCATACATTGAGCGATGGACAGTGAAGAATGAGAAGAAACAATTTTTAAATTTTTATTTAAAGAAATAATTCCCATTTTTTTCCAAAATTAGTGAAAAATAAAAACCCACAAGTCTAAGAAACTCAGTGCAGTCCAAGAAGGATAAATATAGAAGGCATACATGGGCAAACAGTTAAGTTACTTAATATAACAATAAAAAAAACCTGCTAAGTCACTCTGTTAGTCTGTTCTCATGCTGCTATGAAGATACTGGAGACTGGGTAATTTATAAAGATAAAAGGTTTGATTGACTCACAGTGTGTCATGACTGGGGAGGCATCAGGAAACCCACAATCATAGCAAAAGGCACCTCTTCACAGGGCGGCAGGAGAGAAAATAAGTGTCAAGCCAAGGGGAAAGCCCAGTATAAAATCATCAGATCTTGTGAGAACTCCCTCACTATCACGGAAATAGCATGGGGGAAACCACCTCTATGATTCAATTATCTCCACCTGGACACACCCATGATATATGGGGATTATTAGAATTCAAGTTAAGATTTGCATGGAGACATAGAGCCAAACCATATGAGAAACCTCTTCCAAAAACAAAAAATAATAATAAGGCATTATACTCATAGGAATAAAATGTTATGAACAATGACTCACATCAAAAACAGTAAAGGTCACAAAAAAATAAACAGCATCTTTAAAGTGCCAAAAGAGAAAAGTCAACTTAGATATCCACATTTAGTAAAAAGTTTCTCCAAAATTTAATTAGAAATTGTTAATGTGTAAAAAGAAAATTTAGATTAAATAGAAATGTTCACAGATGAAAGTTTGGATCTCATTAAAAATAAAGAGAAACCCAAATAGTAGTTATGTTGATAAACATACAGTTTCATTACAATTTTGTTAAACGTTAAATATTTAAAAGATAATAAATGTAATGCCACTAATGCAAAAATAATAATAATGCACTAAATATGATGTACATAGAAATAAAACAACAGCAGCATAAAATGTATGTGGATAAGGGATTAAAATAAATTAAATGAAGTCTTATATAGAAATAAAACAACAATCACACTGAATGTGTCTAGAAGTGGGAGTAAAATGAATTAAATGCAGTACTAATTTTGCAATCTGAAACTGTGCAACATGAACTTAAAAATCAATGAGAAAAAAATAACTATTCTCTGACCTTTCAAAATTGTGTCAAAATATTAAAAACTTTCTTAGAACCAGATATGTATATGGAACTTAAAAATTTTAAACAACATATATTTGTTACACTGTGATTTGAAACACTAAAGTGTTTTATTTCTTTGTAAGAAACAAAGGTATTAAGAAGAGTATCAATATCACTGTCTTCTGGTCACATATCTTATTTTTATATGCCATGAAAATCTTTCCTATGTCTTGGCAAACTGTCATACTCTTTTTCTAAGTGTGGATCAGCCTTCAACATTTTAATCTTTGCAAGTTCAATATCGTAAGATATCTCCAAGACTTTATTTAATGTAAGAATTTTAAAAAATATATTTTTGTAAATGTCTCTTCTTCTGAGATACATTTATCTTTTTTGTTTCAAACACTTTTCTTCATTTTTGTTAATAAAATCACGTTCAGGTTTCTCTGACACTAGATTGAGACTCTTAAACAGTAGCAATGTCAACATCCCCATAGCTGGCTATTTCTTCTATAATTTTATTTTTGTTTTATTCAAAGTATATTTGCCACATTATAATATTTGTTTTATTGCTGCCTTTTCAACTTCTTAGTCAAATGACTCTTTGGATTATTTATTTTTCAAAAATGACATGTGGGCTTATGGCAAGATTATAAGTAGGCAATCCGACTATAAGATTTGCTGCCTGTGAATAACAGATACACAGTAACCAAACACAAAAAGAATTTGAAAAAAGTGAAAAGACTGGTTATAACTTATTATAACCAATGCACATCATATGTGCATGAAGCACATAAACTATTTACATAGAGATTTGTGAAACAAAGAGCCAGCTAAATGTGTAGCGTACTCATGGTCAATATACTATAATATCTAAAATATTAAATGTTTAGTTAATGTCACTTGATGTCAATGAAATTGTGTTAACAAATTCTTACATACCAGAACTATGCAAAACAAGAACTGTCTGTATGCTCTTATTCATTGTGTTGTTATGGATCTTCTAAGATATTATTTTATACAGGGAGTAATAGAATATTAACTTAAGATGGACTCAGATAAGTTAAGAATGTGTATTATAATCCTTTGATCTACCACTAAACATGTAATAAAAAGAGTGACAACTAAAAACATTAAATAAGAGTTAAAATAGAGGAGGAAGGGTGAGATAGTGGAATAGAAACCTGCACTGTTAGTCCACCTGTCCTTCCTCCCTTTCCTGGAACCCAAATTTTAACAACTATCTGCACAAAAGAAAACACCATCACAAGAACCAAAAGTCAGGCAAGTGAACAATTACAGTACCCGGTCTTAATTTTATATCACTGAAACAGGCATTGAGGAGAGTAGGAGAGATAGTGTTGAATCACTGACACCACCCCTACTCCACCCCAGCAGTGGCCATGCTACATGAAGACAGAATTTTGGACTTTGGAGAGGAAGAACACAATGACTGGGGGACTTCACATTGAACTCAGTGCTGCCCTGTTGCAGAAGAGGAAAAAGCTCTGTTGAGCTCAGCCAGCACCTGTGAATAGAGGACCATTTGGACCAGCCCTAGCCAGAGGGGAATCACCCATCCTACCCATCAGAATTTGAGATTCTTAGCAAGCTTCACCACTGTGGGCTGAAGTATTCTGGTGTACCAGATACCCAGTTTTGTCAGTGGCATACAGCAACAAGAAGTCTGTTAAGGTCCCTCAGTTTTGGCCTGTAGTCTGACAGCATTTCTGGACTGTGCCCTTGGCCAGAGAACCCACTGACCTGAAAGGTGAGTCCCAAGTCTGACAGCATTCACCACAAGCTGACAGAAGTGCCCTTGATTTTAAGTGAACAATTACTGGTGGCCTGGCAGAACCACCCATGAACTGGTGGTGGTGGTGGCTGCCACAGGGAGAGGTTACTTTGCCTGTGGAAAAGGGATGGGAGGGAAGAGTAAGAATGACTTCATGTTGTGGTTTGAATGCCAGCTTAGCTGCAGTAGTATATAACATCAAGTAAATTGCTAAGGTTTTCCCTCTAATCCCTCACTCCCAGAAAATGTCTCTGAACATGCCTGAAGCTGGGGGAACTCAGCACACTGAAGGTAATAGCCTTGGGCAAGGCCCAGTGCTGTGCTGGCATCAGGTCTGACCTAGCACAGCCCCAGTGTTGATGGCCACAGGGGTGCTTGAATTACCATATCTCCAGTTCCAGGTTCAGCAGAAACAGAGGAACTTTATTTGTTTGGCAGAAAATAAGGGGAAATAATAAGAGTCTTTGCCTAATAATCCAGAGAATTCTTGCAGATCTTATGCAAGACCACCAAGGCGATACCTCTACAAGTCTGCAAAAAACACAGTATTATAGGGTTTGGGGCCCAAATCTCTCTGCAACCTGAAAAGCCTTCCAAAGAAGGAGAGTTACAAAAAGCCTAGACTCTGAAGACTATAACAAATAAATACCTAACTTTTTAATGACCAGACACCTACAAATATCAACACCATCCAGGAAAACACAAGCCCACAAAATGAACAAGACAAGGCATCATGGACTAATACTGGAGAAAAAGAGATATATCATCTTTCAGACAAATAATTAAAAGAGCTGTGTTGAGGAAACTCAATGAAATTCATGATAACACATTGAAGGTATTCAGATAAATTTAACAAAGAGATTAAAATAAAAAGGATCAAGAAGACATTTTAGAGGAGAAAAATGCAATTGACATATGGAGAATTCATCAAAACCTCACAATAGCAAAAATGATCAAGCAGAAGAAAGAATGAGTGAGCTTGAAGACAGTTATTTGAAAATACACAGTCAGAGGAGACAAAAGTAAAAAGAATACAAAAGAATGAAGCATGTCTACAAGGTATAGAAAATAATTTCAAAGGGACAAATCTAGGAGTTATTGACCTAAAATCCGAAGTAGAGAAAGAGATAGGGGGAGGAAGTTTGTTCAAAGGGATAATATCAAAGAACTTCCCAAACCTGGAGAAAGATATCAACGTTCAAATACAAGGAGGTTATAGAACACAAAGCAGATTTAACCCGAAGAAGACTACCTCAAGACATTTAATAATCGAACTCCCAAAGGTCAAGGATAAATAAAGGATCTTAAAAGCAGTAAAAGCAAAGAAATAAATACCATACAATGTAGCTGTAATATGTGTGGCAGCAGATTTTTCAGTAGAAAGGTTTACAGGCCAGGAGAGAATGACATGACATATATTTGAAGTGATAAAGAATTAAAAGCTTTTACCTTAGAATAGTATATCTGGTAGAAATATTTTTAAGCATGAAAGAGAAATAAAGACCTTCCCAGTCCAACAAAAGCTGAGGTATTTTATCAATACCAGACCTGTTCAACAAAAAATGGTAAAGAAAATTCTATTCTTCAGTCTGAAAGAAAAATATGTTAATGAGCAATAAAAAAAAAAAATCACCTGAAGCTACAAAACTCACTGATAGTAGTAACCACAAAGAAAAACAGAGTACTGTAGCACTGTCATTGTGATACGTAAAATACTCCTGACTTAAGTACAAAGACTAAACAATGAAACAATAAAAAATAATAACTTTTAAATTCATAGATAGCACAATAAGACATAAAAAGGAACGACGAAAAGTTAAAAAGTGGGGGCATGAAGTTAAAGTGTGGAATTGTTATTTGTTTTCTCTTTTCTGCTTGCTTATAGAATCGGTGTTATCAGTTTAGAATAATGGGTCAAAAACTGTATTTGCAAGCCTTGTGGTAACTTCAAATAAAAAAAAAGATATAACTAATACACAAAATATAAAAAGCAAAATTGAAGCATACTACCAAAGAAAATTGCCTTCACTGAAAGAAAGACAGAAAGAAAAGGAAGAAAGAGAAGTCCACAAGACAACCAGAAAACAAATAATAAAATGGCAACAGTAACTCCCCACTTATCAATAAAAACATTTAATGTAAATGGAAGAAACTCTCCAGTTGAAAGATATATAGTAACTGAAAAGATGAAAAAGGTTCAATGATCTTTTGCCTCAAGAAACACACTTCTCTTATGAAGATACACCAAAAGTGAAAATAAAGGAATGGAAAAAGTTACTTTATGCCAATCAAAATAAAAAAGAGAAAGAGCAGCTATACTTATGTGAGAAAATACATAGATTTCCTAACAAAAACTGTATAAAAAGACAAAGAAGATTATCATATGATAAAAAAGAGCTCAATTCAGGAAGAGAATATAATACAACGGCAAATAAATATGCACCCAACATTGTAGCACACCAATACAGAAAGCAAATATTATTAGAGCTAAAGAGAGAAAGATAGACCTCAACACAATAACAGCTGGAGACTACTCCACCCCCACCTGCAACACTGGACAGATATTCCAGATGGAAAATCAATAAAGAAAAAGTGGACTTAGTCATCACTGTAGAACAAATGGACATAGTTGATATTTATAGATCATTGCATCCAATGACTGAAGAATACACATGTTTTTTTCTTGGCACATGGATCATTCTTTTGGATAGATTATATGTTAGGTCACAAAACGAGTCTTAATGCATTTCAAAAATGTTAAACAATATCAAGCATCCTCTCTCACCACAATACAAGAAAAATTTTGAAAACTGTATGAAAACATGTGAATTAAGCAATATTCTCCTGAATGACCATTGAGTCAATGAAGAAATTAAAAAGGAAATTGAAAAATGTCTTAAAACAAATGACAATGGAAACACAACACAACCAAACCTGTAGGATACAGCAAAAACAGTGTTAAGAGGGAAATTTATAGCCATAAGTGCCTAACTGAAACCAGAAGAGAAACTTCAAAAAGATACCCTTATAATGCATCTTAAAGAACTATAAAAGCAAGAGCAAGGCGAACTGAAATTTAGTAGAGGAAAACAAATAATAAAGATTAGGGCAGAATTAAATTTGAAACAAAGAAAACAATATAAAATATCCATGAAAAAAATGTCAAACTTTTGCCAGAATAGCTAAGAAAACAAGAGAAGACTTAAATAAATAAAGTCAGATATGAAGAAGGAGGCATTACAAATAATACTGCAGAAATTCAAAGAATCGTTAGTGGCTACGATGAGCAATTACAGTCTAATAAGTTGGAAAATCTAAAAGAAATGAATAAATTTCTAGACATATAGAGCCTAGTAAGATTTAACCATGAAGAAATCCAAAATCAGAACAGACCAATAATTAATAAAATGAATACTGTCAGAAAAGCCCAATATCTCTGATGAATAATGATGCAAAAATCCTCAAAAAATACTAGTAAACTGAATTCAACAATACAGTAAAAAGATCATTTGTCATGATCAAGTGGGATTTATCCATGTAATGCAAAGATGGTTCAATATATGCAAATGAATCAATGTGATGTATCAACAGAATGTAGGCAAAACCATATAGTAATTTCAACTCATGCTGAAAAACATATGATACAGTTCTGCATCCCTTCATGATAAAAATTCTCAAAAAATGCATATAGAAGAAACATACCTCAACATAATAAAAGCCATATAGGCCAGAACTATAGCTATTAATTGTATCATATCGAATGGGGAAAAACTGAAAGCATTTCTTCTTAGACCTGGAACAGTACAAGGCTGTCCAATTTCACCAATTTTATTCAACATAGTACTGGAAGTCCTGGTTAGAGCAATCAGGCAAGAGAAAAAAATAAAAGGCACCCAAATTGAAAAGGTGAAAGAAAAATTATCCTTGTGGACAGATGATATGAATTTGTATTTGAAAAAACCTAAAGACTCCACTAAAAAACTATTAGAAAAAAAAGAAATTCAGTAATCTTGCAGGATACAGAATCAACATACAGAAGCCAATAGAATTTCTATATGCCAACAGTGAACAAGGTGAGAAAAAAATCAATAAAGGAATCTCATTTACAATAGCTACAAATAAAGTTAAATAGCTGGCAATTAACTTAACCAAAGAAATGGATGATCTCTATGATGAAAACTATAAAACATTTATTAAAGAAATTGAAGAAGACACACAAAAAATGTTCATGGATTGGAAAAATCAACATTGTTCAAATATCCATACTACTCAAATAAATCTATAGATTCAATGCGATACCTAACAAAATACCAATGATATTCTTTACAGAAATAGAAACAAAACACTTCCAAAATGTATATGGAACTACAAAAGACCAATAGTCAAAGCTATTTTAAGCAAAAATAACAAAGCTGGAGGAATCTATTCAACCAACTTCAAATTATTCTACAGAGATATAGTAACTAAAACATTATGGTGCTCACACAAAAACAGACATACAGACCAACGAAACAGAATGAAGAACACAGGGAAAAATCTGAACTCTACATAAACTCATTTTTGATAAAGGTGCCAAGAACATTCATTGGTGGAGAAGATGGTCTCTTCAATAAATGGTTCTAGGAAAATTCGATACCTACATGCAGAAGAATGAAACTACATTCCTATCTCTCACCATATACAAAAATCAAATTAATATGGATTAAACACTTAAAAGAGGACTGGATAAAGAACATATGGTACTTATACACAATGGAGTACTATTCAGCAATAAAAAAATGAGATTTCAGTCTTTTGGAACAACATGGATGGAACCATAAGTCATTATGCTATGTGAAATAAACCAGGCACAGAAAGTCGAATATCACATATTCTGACTTATTTCTGATACCTGAAAATCAAACAATTGAAACCATGGAGACAGAAAATAGAGAGTTACCAGGGGCTGAGAATGGTAGTGAGGGGGCAGGAGAGAGGTGGGATGGTTAATATGTACAAAAAATATGCAGAGTGAATGAATAAGACCTAGTACTTAAGGGTAATAGTCAATAATAATTTCACTGTAAATTTTTAACTAACTGAAAAATATAATTGGATTGTTTGTAACACAAAAAATAAATACTTGAGGGGATAGATTCCCAATTTTCCATGATGTGTGTTATGCATTTCTTGCCTGTACCAAAATATCTCATGTACCCTATAAATATCTACACCTAATATGTACCCACAAAAATTAAAAATTAATTTGAAAATGGAATGAGACTATTGAATAAGTAAATAAATACTTGATTAAGTCAAGCAAAGTCAGGAAAAGATACAAGACTCGAGGAAACATATAAGAATAAATTATAAAATTATAGACTTAATACCAGTCATTTCACTGACTACATTAAATTCAAAGGCACTAAACACTACATTTGAAAGCCAAAGGCTGCCAGGCTAGATGAAAAAACAACATCCAACTATACTGTGTTTACAAGAGACAAAATTTAATTATAAGGATACCAAGAAATTGAAGGTTAAAGGATGAGAAACAGTATGTAATACAAATAGTAATGATAAGAAAGCTATAGAGAGAACCTTATGTAAATATCTAAAAAGTAGATGTTAGAGAGACAGAGAGATTTTATGACAGAAGGGTCAATTCATCAGGAAGGCATAACTGTGTTATATATGTATGCCTCTCATAGTATATGTTTAAAATGCATAAGAGAAAAATTCAATGTGCTAAAAGAAAAATAACTAAATTTAAGATTTTGACATTTTGACCAGGTGCAGTGGTTCACATCTGTAATCCAAGCGCTTTGGAAGGCTGAGGTGGGAGGATCACTTGAGACTGGAAGTTTGAGACTAGCCTGTGCAATATAGTGAAATCCTCTCTCTAAAAAAAAGGTAAAAACTAGCCAGGTGTGGTGGTGTTTGCATGTAGTTATAACTACTCATGAAACTGAAGTGGGAGGATTGAGCCCAGGACTTCCAGGTTGCAGTGGACTGTGATTGTGGCAGTGCACTCCAACCTGGGCAAGAGAGTGACACCAAGTCTGGTAAAATAATAATAATAATAATAATAATAATAATAATAATAATATCACTAATTTTAATTTCTCAGTAATTTCTTGAACGAGTAGACAAAAAAGTCATTAAAAATGTAGGATTACATTATCTAACATGACCACATTAACATTTATGGATATGGTGCACTACATTCAACAATGGAATAATATACATTATTTTAAAGCACTCAAGGAATATTCACCAAAATACATTACAAGATGGAGCATAAAATGAGTTTCAAAGAATTAAATTTATGTAGACATCATAATATGAATGAATAAAAACAAGCTGAAAAACTACTTCAAATTATTAGAAATCTATCAAAAGTTGGAAATACAAAACTCCCCTCTAAATATGTATGGGTGAAAAAGAAATCAGTGAAAATTAGAAAATATTTGTTCTAAATGTTAGTGAATACAAAAACCTAACAAAATGTTTGTATGCAGTCAAAGTAGTGATTAAAAGGAATTTTTAAACCTCAAAGCCCATTAATTTGATGTTGGGGAAAACAGTTTTAAAATCAGTCATCCAAACCTTGACACGAGAAGCTGAAAAAACCAAAGCCAATAAAAACATTTATAAATTTGTATCAATTATGTATTAATTTATATTTTAGCCCACAAAAAATGAAACATGTTTTAAGTCGTGAGAAGAAACATAAGAAGAAAATATAATTAGAAGATAGGCCAAAGAGCAAATTGGAATGGGTGAAGATGGGGACATCTCTGAGGAGATAAAATTTTACAAAAGAATTGGAAAAAAAGGAGAGAGGTAACAGGAAAAATCCTGGTGTGTGGATGATAGTAGGCAGTTAGACCAACAGATGCAGTGTGATGGAACAGACAAGAAAACCAACTTGTGAAGCAATAGGAGACACTCCATTTGTGTGTGCATACACACTTATTTTTCTGTGCCTGTGTTCTCTGAAACTACATAGGATAAGGATTTGCTGCCCCTTCAGTGTGGACCCCAGAGTGGGCACATGAAAAATACTTTGACAGTACTTGAAGGCTGGAACCAAGGCCAGCCAATCCAGACCTTAAAGCAAATATGACTGGGTCCTAAATACACCTATATGAAAATAAAAATGAAGGTTTGTTTTGGTACAGCCACTGACATTTGGGGTCATTTGTTATGCAGTATTATTGCAGCAATAACTCTCTAATACATATAACAACTATGCATGACAATGATTTGTTATGAAGAGTAGCAATTTAACCAAAATTGCATAATATCAGGTGATAATAGAATATACTTTAGTGTAGAAAGTGGTTCTCAGACTTTGATGAGAATGAGAATCTCTTAGAAAATTTATTAAAATCTGCATTTATGGCCTATGTTCTAAAAAATATTATTCCTTTGGTCTGAGTTAGAGATTAGTAATTTTAAAATATATGTATTATTCACAATGATCCAATTCGATTGTTTAAAGCTACACTTGTAAAATATAAGCATAATGTCAAATTACATTGAAAAATTACATCATTTGTCCTGATGGTTTAAAAACATTTTTTCTTGGGCAAATATATGTTAGATATGAATGTAGGGTTGGTTTCTCTTTTATTTTTATGTGGGTAAGCATTTGGTTTCACAAAAATGAACACAGGATATTTTGATTAATTTAGAGCATCTGTGGGCAGCTTCATTTAGAATATTGCTTAGACTTAGTCATCTTTGATCCTGCTTGCCTAATAAAATCACCATAGCTGGAATCTAGACTTTAACTGATGTCCTAGCAGATGTTCTTCTCTTTTGTCCTTTTAAGACTAGGTTAAATACAGCTGGTTAACTTTATTTATCCCATAGTTTGAGAGTGTTATCATTTATTCACATGTTATATCTGCCCTTAATTAAGGGAACAGATTTTTGCCCAAAATGCATTCTTGAAAGTTTAAGTGGTACTATGCAGAGATGCAGAAATCTGCCACTTCTTTTTTTGTTTTCATATAAAAAGAGTCTAACTTTTTCTGGTGTCTTTTTAGAAACACACCCATTCTTCCATTTTCTAGCAGCAGATGACTTCGTTGCTAAACTTTTGAAATAAAAGCTTTTTCCTTTTAAATTTGAATTTTGGAAATTAGTCCCAGCTAGCAAGCTCTTTGTTTTCTATTTTACTGCTTTACTTCTATTTTTTTCTTTATACCATTCACTCCACAATATGAGATGCATCTATATGAATTATGTATGAATATACACAATTATATCATAGATATCATAGCTTGGTTTCATTGTCTTTCACTATTAACTTTTAATAATTTTTAGTAATAATAAGCCAATAGAATACCTATATCTTACATAAATAATGAAAAGAAAGCCTAAGATAGAAATAACAGTTTGCTTTGCAATCACTATGCTTGTCTTCTGCTATGTGACATTTCATTGACTAAAGCACTAATCACATCCCTCTTTCTGTCCTCCTCTGCAGTGGTTAAGGTGATGATAATAAAAAATTTTATTGATGATAATAAAAAATCATCAAGTGAGGGCCAGTCATCTTATTCCACAATGTGAAATATAAAGGCCAAATATTTTGGATAATCAAATATGATTATCAAATTCTTGTGAAAAGGATAGCCCTCTGATGGAAGTGTATTATATTATTTTAGGCTACAAAACATTGTCACACATACAAGGATACATCACAATATAACATATATACACCTGGGGAAATCAGTATCCATTTTAATGGACTATTCTTCTAAACTCAGTTTTCTGCAATAATGACTACCTGGGTTTTTTTTTTTTTTAGCATATATAAAATTAATATATTGATATCCATAGTGTTTACATACACAAATGCAAATTAATTAGAAGAGGTAATGAAAGAAAAGAAAATATTTACAATAGCCACTGAAAATGTAAAATATGTAGCAAAATAAATTGAACAAGAAATGTCAAAACAATATGACAAAAACTTAAAATGCTCCTGCAATTCACAAAAGCAGATCTGAACAAATAGACATACCATGCTTTTGGATAAGAACCTTCAACAGCATAATCTAAGGATTAAGACATGGATATTTTTGAGAGGAGGAAGGACATTATTCTGCCTACCATACTGTTTCTGAAGTTTACATTTTAAGATGAGCAATAAGAGACAGGAAACTCTTGAAAAGAGAAAAATTATATAAGAACATAATATAAAACATTAATAATTAAAATAGTGTGGTATTACTACATAAATAGGCAAACAAATGGAACATAATAGAAAGTCAAGAAGTAGACCCAAATGTATATGGAATTTGACGTATGATAAGTGAAACCTCTCAAATTATTCAGATAAAGATGGGCTTGGTGTTGTGACAATTGGATAACCATTTGGTTAAAAATGTTATCCATTCTATATCTTCAATAAACTCACAATATAGGAGAGAAGACATTCATCAAAGTATATAATTGCCATAAGTATAGTAACTGCAATAAAAGAGAGATAGTCTAGGTACCTGGAGGCACAAAGGAATTAATAATCAGTTATGTTCTTAGACGTGGTGTTGGCAGAGAGTAGGTTATTATTAGAAAGATGACTTTTAATGGGATCCATTCCGAGTCTGAGAATCTATCGTTAATTTCCTCTGGCCCATTGATACCTTCAACAGTGAAAAACAGGTGATATCAGTTGTCCTTACTTCATCTAAAACTCCAGTATAAGTCCAACAGTTCCACAAGATGGAGTTGAGTGGAACACAAGGCCTGCTGGGCCAGAAGTGGACAAGATGGTGAAGGATCTTGTTTGCTCTAAAACACACAGATTTAAACAGTTTTAACATCTGTGGAATAAGAATGACAATTAGGCCAGAAGGAAGTAGAGGTCTTTCAGAGAGAATCTGCCCATCACTATGGGCACAATGTTATCACAACGATAACCTGAGATCGTTTTGAATTCTCTGCTTGAGGTTTTTGGGACCACACCACTAAGTGACAATTCAGACTGCAGACTTGCTTGAGTTCCAGTTTATGATTCAAATTCCCAGATAATTTTTCCTTTTTTTCTTTGTCCAGTGCCAAGATGAAATAGGCAAGTTTATTTCTTGTTTGCTCCTGCACTGAGGGCACGGCGTTCTTATGTCCCAGGCTTAGGTCCCACTTTAGTATTATTTTTCTCTCTCTTAATGGTACCTAAAATAACGGTGTATGTGTTGGAAATTGTGGAGCCCACAGAAGACACAGACATGAATGTGAGAATTCCATGACAGTGAACCAACTAGTTCTGTCTTTTTCACAAAGGGTAAAATTTTAATGATTCAAAGAGTGATTTTTATGAGCCATTCTCATTACCTTAATTGCAAACTTAGAACTTCAAATAAATAAGACAAGAGTCATTGAACTTTCCAATTTTGATTTGGGACACATAGCACTTTCTTTTTTTTTTTTTCTTTTTCTTTTTATTATACTTTAAGTTCTAGGGTACATGTGCATAACGTGCAGGTTTGTTACATATGTATATTTGTGCCATGTTGGTGTGCTGCACCCATCAACTCGTCAGCACCCATCAATTCATCATTTATATCATGTATAACTCCCCAGTGCAATCCCTCCCCCCTCCCCCCCTCCCCATTATAGGCCCCAGTGTGTGATGTTCCCCTTCCCGAGTCCAAGTGATCTCATTGTTCAGTTCCCACCTGTGAGTGAGAACATGCGGTGTTTGGTTTTCTCTTCTTGTGACAGTTTGCTAAGAATGATGGTTTCCAGCTGCATCCGTGTCCCTACAAAGGATGCAAACTCATCCTTTTTTATGGCTGCATAGTATTCCATGGTGTATATGTGCCACATTTTCTTAATCCAGTCTGTCACAGATGGACATTTGGGTTGATTCCAAGTCTTTGCTATTGTGAATATGCTGCAATAAACATACGTGTGCATGTGTCTTTGTAGTAGAATAATTTATAATCCTTTGGGTATATACCCAGTAGTGGGATGGCTGGGTCATATGGTACATCTAGTTCTAGATCCTTGAGGAATTGACATACTGTTTTCCATAATGGTTGAACTAGTTTACAATCCCACCAACAGTGTAAAAGTGTTCCTATTTCTCCACATCCTCTCCAACAACTGTTGTTTCCTGATTTTTTAATGATTGCCATTCTAACTGATGTGAGATGGTATCTCAT